>NC_143400.1:95719669-96023002 GCF_052110815.1 Crocodylus siamensis
ATTTGCAAGAGAGAGCTAAGCGATGATTGGCCCAAGGAGGGTGGTAGCATCTCTCACTGGCCATACAGCAGTCATCTTGTCGATGGCTTGTATTTCCCTGTTACGTGTCGTTGTAACGAGGCCTGGATTCCCATCACTGCCGGCATGTAATTTGCACGTCCGATTCCATCCGACTCCCTGGACTGTAGTCTTCTCCCTCACTCCCATTGCTAGAATATCTACGTGCCTAATCCCAGGCAGATGTGCAAATCAGGTCTTGAATGAATACGGTTGGGTGGAAGGTATTTTCCCTTTTTTCCCCCTATTTGGGGTGAAGGTTGAGGTTTGATTGCTTTGTGTCAGGGCTGATACATTAGCGCAGCACCAGCAGCCTTCAAGTAGCCTGAGCTACTGGTTGAATGAAAGCCTTTCACCTCTCCGCTAGTCCCAGCTAATGATTCTCTCCAAGTCAGGGCTGCCTGGCTCTGATAGCATGGATTTAGTAGGTAGGATTTCTCTGGGCCGTTTTTTCAGAGAAAATGGTGATCGGCGATGCCCTCCTACTTTGTCCTGGCAGCTGCCTGCCCGGGAAGAGCGGGAGCATCGGGCCTGGCCTCCGCAGAATGCTGTTTCAACGGGTTTCCTTGTAAAAGCCTCTGTATAAGGAGCTTTGGCCAAAGCTTTACCTGTAAATGGATCCTCCCGCTAGCACCTGCAGCTCTGGCTCTTCACTCCGCAAATTGAAGAATTTTTTTTTTTTTTTGCAAATATCTAGTTGGTCTGATAAAAGATATCACCTCTTTTTTCCTCCAGACCAATACAGCTGCAACGCAGATACCCTTTACTCCACAACATGCATTTGACCCTGCTTGTTTGCAATAAAGGGAACTCTTTAACTTGCCCTCATACGCACTTGGCCTCATGGACTTGATGGCTTTCTGGTTAGAAAAAATATAATAGTGCCAGTTTAGGGAAAAGACATCCAACAGGGCTGGTGACGGGGGGGAGGTTAGTGATCATAAGCTGCATTGCGAGCACACACGGGGGGAAAAGCAAATTCCAAGTGCGTTTCCCTCGGCTGCACTGATTGCAAAGCGAAGTGCCAAGACTAATATTGACAGAAAAAGTAAATCATCCACTTGGGCATTTTGTATGGAAGGAAGACCAGATTGGACCTGGAGCGTGCTACTAAAATCTTAACCCCAGCTTTGCCAGGGACAGGAGGTTATTGTTTGCTGTGTGCGCAGCAGCTTTCGCTGCCAGCAGAGAGCATGCCGCATGCTCCGTCACCACGACTCTTCGTTAGCACTCATCAGCAGGGATCCTGGTTTTCTGTGATTAAAAAAAAATGTTTAAATCCCCAACTTTTTGTTTAAAACATGTAACCAAAATCTACAGTTTTCCATGATTAAAATGAAATACTGCTATATAGATATCTATATATTAGAGGTGTTTCATGTTAATCACGGGGAAAATGTGCATCATGGATGACTTTCTTTACACCGAAAATTGAGGATTTTTTTTTGTTTTAAATCAGAGAAAACCAGGATCCCTGCTCACCAGTGTCAGCAAAGCCCCTGGCTTGAGGTCAAGAGAGCTCTCCTATAGTGCTGATAGCAGACCCAGGTGTGGTAGGTGGGATCAGCAAGGGACATTAAAGTGGTGTGATGAAGTTTGCGTGCCATCTCCTGGCTTGGATTTCCCCCAGAAATGGTTAGCGCAGGAGCAGCATGTGTTTTTTCATGGAGATCCTGTGTTTCGCCCTGTTCTGCAGATTTGCTGCTGGCTTGAATCTCTCTGCAAGTGAGATGGGCTGGCTTGGGGGGTCAAAAATTGGCAGGATCTATTTTACTATTTTCTCCTGACTGCGGCCCCTCCTGCAATTGGTAAGAAATGGGATTCGATCCACGGACCTGCCGTTTCATTAACGTGGAGGTTTGCTGAATTGTTTCAAACCAGCGGCCACATAAAAGCCAGGCATTGAATAGGGACAGGTGCTTCAGCTAGGCTGAAGGGTGTGTTCCCGCGAGCACCAAGGATTGGAAAAGAGCCTTTTCCAATAATAATTTAATACTGCTGCTTGGTGCAGCATGCCTCATTCCCGTATGACCTTTATGCTGGATGGTCATTTGTCTATCGCTGAAAGATGGTCACGGGGCCCCGGGCTCTTTACGTGGGCTTTGTTGAAACTATTCTGTCCATCTAAATAAATAATCATGGTTCATACAAGGAGCAAGCCAGCTAATGACTGAGAACAAGACACAGCGAGCAACTGGGCCAGGCTTGTCCCAGGGGAAGAAAGTTCAAAAACTAGACAGACAGCAGCAGCGGTGAAAGAAAATCAAGTTTCAGGTGTGGTCACGAACCTGGGGAAAAGGAGGGAGTTTTCGAAGTATGAATTTTACCCTAGCTTTCTACGAGGTCGCTTTTTTTTAAAGGACGTTTTTGAACCAATACACTTTCTTGGCGCTCCTCCAGCAGAAGTGTCTGTGTAAATGCAATGTGGTTTAAAGCCAGACAACACTTTTTTAAAGTTATTTAATATTTCCATCGGTGAGCCATCTGTGACTGGACATATTTTATTTGGGAGGCAAATTAACATTACAGTAGCATTACATTCTCAGATCTATTTGAGTAACTTTTAGACTTTTTAAAATTAAATGTGCTGCCAAATATTTATATTCTGTTGTGAAAAGAAAAATATTTGGTTGACATCCTGCTCTCCTCGGCAATTGGCTGTTACAGGCAGGTTTAGAAAGCCACCGGTCTTTGCCGGACCGGTCCCATCAGGCGAGGCGTGACGGTTGGTCTGCGGTTCTCAAACTCTGGTCTTTCCCTCGACCGGCCTAGATTCAGCACAGCATGTAATCCCGTGCTGACATTGCCCTGACTTCAGCACAAGTGATCAGGCCCAAATGGATGCATTTTGTACATTGAAGAGAGTTTTAAGCCATTTCTAGAGATCTAGATCTTGTACAAGTCTTACTTAGACCCAGAGTTGTGGGCACTTGATCTTGTCCTAACTAAGGCACTAGGGGCGCATCTATGTGTCCGTCCATGTGCTTTTGCTAATGCACATTAAATTTAGTACCTCCATTGTGAGGTACTAGGAAAAGGCTCATTCGCCTATTTTAACACACACAGGTTTTTAGGTGATGCTTTAATGCACATTAAAGTGCATGTGTAATTGCTCTCTGGGATTTGAAGATGAAGGGATTTAAAAAGCAGTGGTAATCTAAGTTGAAGGCAGGGTAGATGTACATCTTATTGACTAACTAAATCAGAGATGCATAGCAATAACTTGTGTAAGCAGCAGGTTTACTTCATCAGGTTCTGTGAAGTAAGCACAGTGCCTCGGAAAGCTGATGCAAAGCATCTCTGATCTAGTTAGTCTTTAAGGTGCACATCTGCCCTGCTTTCTGCCTGATTTCAGACTAACACAGCTCACTGCCTCTATCTAAGGCACTGCTGTGCAAACCGTGCTGAGCCTAACTGTACAGGCCTCGAATGGGACTGATTGCAGAAGTGAGCACTGCTCTCGATGGCATGCGGAGTCAAACCTAAACATTAAAAAAAATGCTCTGAAACATTGCTAAATGGGTTAGTTTTGTATAACAAAAGCTTAAATAGTCTCTAAAGGGTCTAGAGTGCTGCAGAGCAAGGTTTTTTTTTAATCAGGACTTCTTTTGAATGGGTCACAAAGCACACTCACGGCTTAGTACCTGGGAAGTAAATTCAACCCTCCCCAAACCACACGAAGAAAACTGTTCTCCCACACAGTACGGGCACATAATCCGTATATGCACTTCTCATAAACTGATATAGCTATAGATTTAGATAGGGATCGTATGCATAGAGTTTTTTTGCTGAAAAGAGCCCATCTCTGTATTAAAAAAAAAAGTCCAGATTTGCTTTATTATCTTGACAGGTTTTCTTTCACTCTGACATGGCAATAAGATTAAAGTTTTATAGCAATATCACCTCCATCTAGGAAAAAAAAATCATAAAACCTTTCCTCTCTGCCAGTTAGATTTCAGACTCTTTTATGGAGCTTCTGCATCTGTTAATAAAAACCTTAATTCATTTTGAATATTTTACTGTCGCTTCAGATAAAAGTTTAATCAGATAGAATTATTGCCCTTCTTATATTCTCTTAACCTTTGTATTCCAGACTTGCTCCAGATGTGTTAAAATTTAAAATCACTTTTTTATAGACTTGAATGCCCCCCCTCCCCTTCCCTTTGGAGGATACTTCTGTATAAAAACTCCTTTGCCCATCTCGAGGTCATGTGAAAACTTAAAAAGCTTTCATTGAACACAGCTGACTTTCCACTGAAGTACTTACACGCCCTATTAATTACTTTAATGGTGACATGCTGGTTTAAGGGAGTTCTTTATTAATACCACTAAATCTTTTTTTATTGTTGTTTAAACTCTTTTTCTTGCCATTATATAGATGTATTTAATCCTGTCTGTCTTTAAAAATAGATGAGCGCGTAACTCCACATAAAATGTTTTGACACTTTCATTTCCCAATCTTTGGGGGTGGGGGGAACGTTTTGTTCTTCCGAGCTTCCTCTTTGTCCTGACATGTCCGTCTTCCCGCAGAAGCAATGGGGTAATAAATAGGCCTCTTCTGGGATGGGCAAAAAAAGTTGCACTTTGGTTTTTTTTACTAATAAGCTGTTTAATTACTGTAATGGCAAGTGATTTAAACAGCTGGTTTCTTTCTTGCTTTATGTGCTGTGCGCTGAGACGGCTCTTGGCTCTTCTGGGATGTAGAAGGTAGAAATGGTCAGTTTGGCTTTTAGGTGGTCTCATGTTAGCACAGCGGTGCCCAAATTTCCAGCTCGTGGGCCAGACAAGTGGTGTGGGGTTGGTCTGTGGCTGCAATACAGCACACCGACCTGGCTTCATGTGCTGGATCCAGCCTCATGCTGGATCCAGCCTCGTGCTGGCCTGATCCTGAGCGCTGGATCCAGCCGTGTGCTGGTCTCATCGCACATACCAGGTCCAGCCACGTGCTGGCATGATTTAGCCCCCGGGCCACATTATCCAGCCCACGGGGTAGTTCACGTGTACAGAAATTTGGCAGCAAGGGAACAGTATTGCTGCCGCTCCCCCAGCCACCAAATTTCCAGACCCAGGGGGAACCTTGCAGGCCAAACGGCTAGTCTGTGCCATCCAAAACTGCCCCACAAGCCAGAGGAGCACCTGCCTGCAAAGCTATTAAGCCCCAATTCAGAAGAAGGCTTGTATGAGTTCAAGGTCACACCTGTTCAGGGCATCCCGCCAGCTTCTGTTCATACACTGTCTTGGATGGAGGAGGTGGGGTTCCTGGCCTTGCATCGGGTTATCCTGCTCTTGGACCTTGTCTGGACATAAGAGCGTGCATGTTACCAGCCTAATTCAAGCAACCCTTTGAGAAAGATAACATTTATTGGTAAAATGAATCCATGCAGGTCAAGCCTGGATTTAATGCACTATGTAGATTTTAATGTACTCACCTTTTTTTTTTTAATTACTTTGTATAAGGGGCTTTTAAAAACCAATCTGAGGACCCTCCGTAACATTTCAGTAGCATCCAAGTGACTAAGGAATCTCCCTCATAGTCTCCAAATATCCAGGTAACGTTGGAGAACAAAACTTAGGCTTCATTTAGTTGCCTCTGGGCTACACAAGACGCTAACTGCACAGTAGCCTAATAACACCAAGCAAAAACCATGCTAAAGTGCTACTGCACAGTGGTATTAGGCTACTGTGCAGTAAGTGTCACTAAAAACCCGTGTACTACTGCGCAGTAGCACAAATTACTGTGCTTTGATTTAGTACTTGGTTATCCAAGTTCCTAATTTAATGCGCAGTAACTACTGCACGTTAATGACCGTGTGGACGTGCCTTCTGAAAACGTTACCTCTCTTCTTGTTGTCAGCCATTGCTGGCCGTTGCTTTCTGGATGTTTCCTGCAGTTTCGCACTACGATTCCGTGAGGGCGAATGATCACAATATAGTATCTAAATGTGAATTTCAAAGGGCTTCCAGTGCTAGGAATCCAAATCCTCTTTTTGTTTCCCTTCTTCAGGGCAAACAACCAAAGAGTGACTTTGTGCAAAGATGAACCAGCACACGCGGCAGGTGGCCCAAACTCTTCTACACTTGGTCAACATTTGCTTTCTCGCTGCTCCTTATGATCTCATTTAACATCAGATATTGTCCATATTTGAGGCTCCCAAAGACTTCAAATCCCAGGTGGCTGTACAGGGTTGGGGTTTAGCTTCCCCCTCCCCGCCTTTTTTCTTTGATTTAGAGGTATGTTGCAGAAAAACAGGCCTGGAAGAGACGTCAAGAGGTCATCTAGTCCAGCTCCCTGCTTAAGGTAGGATCATTGCTGCCTAAACCACATATAACACCTGTGTGCATATATGTACATGCATATGCAAAACATGTCTGGACACCCAGTTTAATTCTTGACTCTTTTTAACAAAGTTTTTGTGTGGGAACCTAGGTGTTTGAATAGGCTTTACCCCAAGTCTTGTGATTTAAGGCCCTCCTAGGTTGCTAAAGGTCTGTATAGAGCCCAGATAACTGCAGCTGTGTCCTTAGTGACTTTAAGTTCAGCTGTCTGGAAATGGTGTTGAAATTGGGCGGGGAAAAAAGTAATACAAGGTACAGTCGTGAGTGATGCTATGGCCTGACCTTACACTTTGACGATGGCATAAGAAGTGATGGTGTAGCTGTGATGGTCCAGAAAGTGTTCAAGAGGCAAGGATTTCTTTGGGTGACAGGGTTGATTAGACCAGCCCAACTACATCATTGGCCTAGTAAAAGATGACCCTAAGATTTTCTCATCTCTCGCTTACATTTTAAACCTGACCTCCGATCCCATCCCAGGGCCCGGTGGTGCCTTGGGCTGACTGTGTCAGAGGGGTTTGGATGTACCCCAGATGTCGCAGAGAGCATGGTCTGGTCCTGCGAGCTCCGGGACTCTGGGGTACGGCTGAATTCCCACTGAATTCACTTGGAGCATTTCCATCGCCTCTAATGAAATTAAATCTTCGTTGAGATGAGGAAGCACAGTGAATGGGAGCATCCGTGCCACATCACACGTACTCCTTGGAGACTACGCAGTAGCTACATGAATCTAGCGTGATGCTCTCTGTTTTAAACTGGAAGGCGATTGCGATCCAGGCAGTGAAAAGCATTCGCATTGATTTTGGTTTGAAATTCCCTCAAATGCCCCGAAAGGCGGAAGCAACGCATCCATTTTTTCTCATGGCTCCTGTATTGAATTCCCCTCTCCCTCGTGGCTACCTTGTTTATTTTTTAAATAAATAATCATCTTTTCAAGCAGTGCAAATAAACTGCAAAGCGCTCTCCGATGGGGTGGATAAATATATTCCAGCTGCTGGGGAGTGATTATTAAATAATTCACAAGTGGCAAACCCAGGAGTTGTTATCCATTTTCCCCTCGTTCATGGGTAATTTTTTCGCTCGCATCCCACAGGAGCTAATTATGTTTTCTTTGTACATAATGTTTAGTAATTTTTACATTCTGCCCCTAACCCCTCAAACGACGGATTCTGCAGCTTTTCCAAAAGAAATGTGTGCATGGGGGGAAGGGGTTAGTTAACTCTTCTTGCCTGATTTACCAAGGAGAAGGGGGGTGCAAAAGCTGCAATGCAAGCAGAAGAGTTTGGAGCCAGCAAGCCCAGGATTCAGTGCGGTTTGCCCCCTCTGCAGAGAGCCGGCTGGCAGAAGTTTGCAGTTGCCTTGGGACCGAGCCGTTGCGTGGGGGTGAATTTCATCCGCTGTTGCAGCATCACTTCCTCCGCCTGAAGAAGGGTGTTTGTACCCAAAATCTTGCGAAGATTTTTTTTTAACTATTTTAGTTGGTCTGATAAAAGATATCAGATTTACCCAAAGAGCCTCGTACGCCTGTGCCCTTAGACCAACACAGCTACAGCCATGCAGCACGTAGCTCCTGCATTACAGCCGCCGAGGCGTGGGACAGGATCCAGCATCCCTTGAGGTCAGGGGAAGTTTTGTCGCTGGGCTAAAGATCGGGTCCCTGAGGACTTGTCCATTCAGACTCTCCATGTGCAACCCGGGTTGAAATGAAGATGGCTTGATGATGTTCAGCTATAAGGATGTTAGCAGGGAAAGGCCTGATCCAGTTGAACGACATGTAGTGGGCTTTGAAAGATGCCTAAGAAAGGACCGTAGCAGATCCTGATGGGCAACTTCCTTCCTCTCCCTCTTCTCTTAGTCCTTGCCTGAGCCCATAGCGCGTGCATGGGATCCTTTTGTGCATCCAGATGTGCTTGTGCTCAGTGCCAGGCAGCATGAAACGGTCTGTCTTGGGAACAATGCAGGCCCCAAGAGCTGCAGCAGTGTGTGGGCTTGGGTGTAGTTCACCCCCTTTGAACAAAACCAACTTCTGCTCCAGGATCCTCTTCTACAGTACAGCAATTCCCCTCATCCCACTAACAAACTGCTTTAAACTGAAGAGTGCACATTATTTGTAGGAGATAGAGACTCTGCATGAGCTAGCTGCACTTTCAGCATTGCTTGTTTAAGGACTGAGGGTTTAATTTGTCCTTATGGCAGCATTTCCTTCTTGTCTGTAAGGCACAGATACAGTCAAAACCCACGTGCGGTCGCCACCCTTTTTCCAGCAGGTTCTGATTTCTGTGTTTTTCCATTGTAGCAGCTGGGGTTCGCCCTTCGGAGCCCAGCAGAAGTTGTGACAGCCCAAGCAGAGGGTGCTGGGGTGCTCTTCCTCCTTGCATTTCAGCAGTAAATTGGAGAGAGCAATGTTTGGGCTGCAGGGTTTTCATTTGCAGGACTGACGTTCCCAGCAGAAAGACTATCAGTGTGCAACAAACCCCCCTCGGGAGCTGAGCAGACCTGCTCTGCAATCACATTGGAAATAAATGCGGGGGCTGAGACGATCTGGGTGTTGCACGATTGTAGCGGGATGCTCATAAGCACCAACAGCACATTCAACACTGTGCATGAGGCAGAGGTGCAAAGGCAAGGTTCATCACTAGGTACAGCTCTGGGGAATGCGTGCAAATGTGATTGTGCCAAGCCAGCTTGATAATGGCCCGTGACACAGTCTCTGTGGCACCAGACTCGTTGTGCCAAGTTACAGCAGCTCTGAGGCTGCTCTTGGAGCTAAAAAAGCAGCTGAAAATTGACCCAGTGCTTGCATGCTCCAGCTATACACCCCTTTCCTTCCTAGGTCAGCATGGAAAATAGGGTTTAACTTTCAGTTTCCCAAGTGAATCTTCCCTGAGCCCTACACACCACCAATGAAGAGCAAAGCAGGCTATTGAACCTGCTGGCACGTCCAGTCTCGTACGCCCTGTTGCTCTAGCAAAAGCATTTATTTCTGCCCTCTGGTAACGGGGGCTCCAGGGAAACCCCCTGAGATATACAGGTGCTCTGCTTTCAGGACAGATCCCCTGCATCCGCTGTGCATATTGTGATGGTGTCCCGTGCCCCCACCCTACCTTTGCAGTGTGAACGCCTGGGGGCATGGACTCCATCTCCCTGTCGTTCGTGTTGGTATCTTGGGGCATGCAGAGATCGTCACTGAGACTAGGTCCTCTGCGGCATGGGCATTGCTTCAGAGAGCTTGCATTCAACATAGGGGCAGTGGGGGGAATGGCAGGGGTACCGAACGGGGGAAAGTGCCTTGCCCGAAGGCAAGTAGCCAGTCAGTACCAGGGAGAACATGCCGGTCTCCTGATTCCCAACCCAGTGTCCTTTTTGCTAAAGCACCCTGCCGCCTCTGCCCTGAGATGTGGGCAACATCTGGTGCCCCAGAGGTGTTGCTAAAAAATAATAAAATAAAATAGGCACTGTGCAGAATTAAAGAACGGGAAAAAAAATATCAGACCAGGACACGTGTTCCTGATCTGAACACAAAACCTCTCTGCTAGGCCACAGCGCAGGGGAGCCGGTATTACACAGTGATGGCAAGAAAACAGAAGTTGCCAAATATTTCGGATTTTTTAAAACTCTTCTAGGGAGACAGTTTTCTTATTTCCCCGGTAGTGAGAAGAGCAGTCAGATCAGACCAGAGACCTCGTGGGTGGAATATATTATGTCCAAAAAAAATCAATCTGAAGGCAAGCTGGGAGTGGGATGCAGTTTATTTACAGGCAGTTGATTTTTATAGTTAGCACCGTTTATTAGAAAAGATGAAGAAGAAGAAAATTAAACAGAGAGCAAGGAAATGTTTCTTTGCGATATTTTTGTGCTCGGCAATGAAAAGGGATGTGTGTACGTACCGACCATTTATCTTCTGCCCCGAAGAGAAATGACTTGTTCTCAAATGGGCATGAAATGAAATAGTGCAGAACACGATAGGAACTTTTCTGAGTAAATGGGTCAATTTCCTGTCATTCTCCCGATAATTGTATGTAGAGCACACTGCTCTCCAAACACTGGCGAATGCGATTTTTCTCCTTTTATTTTACTCTTCTTGTAAATGGGTGGAAAACATATTCCGAGGTTGGCACCGTTATAATCAGCTTTTGCCGGTGGCTAATAGCAGTCAATTTTCAGTGAATGCTTATTACCTCCAAGCTGTCCAAGACACTACATAATAACCTACCATTGCTAAGATTGGCACTGCTTGGAACAAGATGTAGTTATAGGGACCTCATAGCACATGCCCCATCTCGCCAGGAAATTCGCTCCTCTCTTTATCTTGCCTTTCCTAATTGCAAAATAAGCCCCGGTGCGCTAGTGAGGGAGCAGACCACATGTCCCAGCTGAAACTTTTGGAAGTGGTCATATTCTGCTGCCTGTCCTCCCATCAGCAAATTGTGGCTCCTGAATAGCCCCATTTGCGGTACCTTGCCTTCTTCCTCAGGTAAGGACTGCAGACAGCTGAGCAGGGGGCCTCAAGTTAAACTCAGGTTGTTAATCAAGAATAGCCGTACTGCTAAAGCACTTTTCACCTCTGTGAGGGCAGTTAACACCTAGGCTGTTACCCACCCTCTGCTGATCACAGAAAATGAGGGTTGAAGGGACCTCAGGAGGTCACATCGAGTCCTACCCCCTGCTCCAAGCAGGACCAGCCCCAGCTACAGCATCCCAGCCAAGGCTTGGTCTACCCAGGGCTTCAAAACCTGCAAGGATGCAGACTCCACCACCTCTCTGGGTAACCTGCTCCAGGGCTTTACTGCCTTCCTGGTGAGAAGGTTGCTCCTAATATCCAACCTGAACTTCCATCAGCACAAATCCCCTCCATTGCATAGGGGTTGGGTCACTCCCCCAGGGAGCTGGGCGTCACGGCTCTGGCTCCCTGCCGCCGGCCTGTTTGTTCATTTGACATTGCAGCCATGACCCTGGCAGCAGAGACTCCCCAGCCTGGGAGAGGGCCCCAGCCACTGGGCTGCAAAGACACTCTCTCACTTGTTCTCCTTCAGGACTCACGACCCGTGCAGGCTTGTCTGCCCAGCACGCTCTCATTGCAGGAAGAAGGCCAAGAGCATCCTGAGCTGTTTTAATAGGAGCATCACTTGCAAGTCAAAAGAAGTGATTCTTCTGCTTTGCTTAGTACTGGGGAGGCCTTCCCTTCATCCCATTCTCGGCACCACCCTTCAGAAAAGCCATCGTCAAATTAGCAAGAGTATAGAGGAGGGCAACAGCAATGATTAGAGGCCTGGGGAAGGTGACTTTCAAGGAAGTTAGAAGAACTGGGATTATTGAATCTGGAGAAGAGAAGACTGAGGAGGGATTTGACAATAGCCTTCGAATTAAGGTAGTTAGGAAAAGGATGCTTATAAAACTATTGTATATTAGCAATAAGTTGCAACCACTATAAAACTGTTGTAGAAATCCCCAGTTGCTTATGAGTCCCTAAGAGTCAAGTTTTACCCTTTCTTGTATCTTTTGCAGAGCTTAGTACCACTCCCCAGGGCCCATTTGAGTCAGTCTGGAGCTTGGGGAGAGTTTGTGGCCAAAGGGCACACTTCAGATCAAATCTGTTGCACAAACCCATGCCTGCATATAGGAGCCTTTGCAGTCTTCAGGGGACCCGGTGAATTTTCTTAAGGCATGCTTGTCCTAGGTCACCTTGAATGGCTCCTTGGGAGATACACACCTGATTCCCACCTAAGCTTCTACTTACAACTATTTGAATCTGGCTGGAATCGAAAGGTGGCCCAGATGCAGCAAAATTTCTTGGAGGAATTTGACTTCCACGCAGAGCAGCTGTACCCGCGTCGATCCACCTGTATATCCCTGGGGCGGGTTAGTCTAAATGCGACTGGCGGCAGCTGAGCAAAAGAAAGGCGTCCCTTTCCACGTGCCGCTCCGGAGAGGCACAGCTTCTCAGCTTTGCCAAGAGATGAGCTTCGTTCAGCCAAAAGCTGCTGGGAAACGGGTTCACACCATTTGGTTTCCATCTCATCTTCGGGGAGTATGTTTGCAGGGGGATTTCTTTCTCCATCTCTCCATACAATTTTTCCAGTATTCTTTAATTAAAACCCAAGGGGAAAAAAATGCTTTTCTCTAATCAAAACCTTAAAAAAAAGAAGGTAATCCTATAGAGTTCATTATAAAACAAACTTTTCCAAGCAGGAGATTTTACCACCTTCAACTCTCTTCTGAAATATGAACTTTCATTTCTACCCAGGAAAACTTTTACAACCTTTTCTCTGATGCCTGATGAAAGGTGTTTGCACCCGAAAGCTTGCAATTAAAGACATTTTTTTTTTTTTGCAAAGATCTAGTTGGTCTAATAAAATATATCGCCTCTACCACGAGTCCTGGAAGCTAATCCGAGGCATTTCCGCCAGAAAATCCTTCTTCTCAAGGGGGTTGGTGGGGAGGTTTGTTGAAAAATATTTTACATGAGGAATTTGGAGTCTCCAACTTTAATACTACCCCCCACCCAACCTCAGCATCTCCTTGGTGTGTTTGCGGTATGAGATAGCTCTTGTGAGGGCTGAATGGGGCTGTCAGTTAGTCTGAGCGTCTGTTTTCTCTTAAAGTTTTGATCCTGAACAAAGCCCCGTTCTTCTGCTTGAGTAGATGTGGATGCTTTTGGAGGCATGGAGGTGAGACATACCTATCTGGTCATGTGGACGTAATGCAAGTGAACAGGAAACAAGGATACGCACAGGACAGAGCAAAGCGCCCCGAGAAACACGCGGGGTCTTTATTTCACTGGTGTCTTTGAAAGCCTTTAAGGACTGACTCAGGTCTGCCTGCACCGGCGTAAATCAGGAGCGATGCATGGAGTGAACGCAGTGGGAGTCGGACGAGAATCAGGCTTTTCACGGTGCTCTGCAGGTTTCGGGTGTCTGCAAGCATCTCCCAGCTTCTGGTGCTGACCAGACCGTGCATATGCCCTCCATACGTAGCAGCCTGGTACCCTCATATATCAGGCTCCTTGCTCTTGGTTTTTGGTCCCACCCAGGCTCAGAGCTGTAAGGGGGCAGCTTTTACCCACAGGCTGTAATAGTCTCCCCCTTTCAGCTCTGAGCCTGGGTGGGACCAAAAACCAAGGGCAAGGTGCCTGTCTCTCTCAAAGGATGCCCTCTCCTCCCTGGCATCCAGAATAGAGCCATTAGATGTGAATAGTCTGCAATGGGCATGGGAGGGGTGGGCAGGAGTCCAGGAAGAGGAGGAAAGCAGGGGGGTAAGTAGCAGAGCCTGGGCTTGGTTGGGACTGGGAGCTCGTAAGGGAAGTGAGGTGGAGAGCTGAAGGGGCCACTGAGCTTCTTACCTGGTTAATTATGCATCGTTTTCCCAGTCTATCCAGGGCACCATCCAGAGTGTCTGTATTTGCACTTGGTGTCATCTGCAGATTGGAGCATGCATTCAATCCTGTCATCCAAGTCAGGCCCCTGAGAAGCCCCACCTCTTCCCTCCTCCCAGCTAGGCATGAAGCCATTGAAGACTGCTCACTGAGTGTGATGATCCAACTACCTTTCATCTAGTCTCTATTTCGTTTGCTTTTGAATGAGGATGTCATGGGAAACAGTGTCAGAAGCCTTGCTCAAGTCAAGGTGTGCCACGTCCACTGCTTTCCCCTCCTCCACAGAGCCCGTCGCTTTAGAAAGAAATCAAAGAGGTCCGGCCTGACTTGCTCTTGGTCAGTCCGTTCCTGATCATGCCTCGTCAAATAGCTTTGATGGGACATATTACACCCCTCTCGAGTGCAGCTCCACGTAGAGGATAACAACCCACTACTGCTCACAGTCACTCGCTTCGCTCCAGTGGTAGAAGTCTGCGTGGCGGCTCTAAAGGCTTTGCAGGGCTGAGCCTTGCAACTGGGGCACAGGAGTCGGAGGGTGCCAGTGTGATCCCAAGGGGTGGAATTGCAGGGCTTGTCCTCCATTTGCTTTAAAAAAAACACAACCCTAAAAAATCACATGCAAAAACCATGTTAAAAAGCAGATTGAAGGTGAAGTCAAGCACCCGAGGACAGAGGTGACCCGTGCCCCTGGTAGCCAGGCATTGAGACAGTCATAGCTAAGTCATTGCCTGCTGTTTTTCCATGCTGTCGAGTTCCTGAGTTATGCCAAAGCCAGTGTTTTCATGAAGGTTAATGAATAATGTGGCCTCAGTATGGACTCTCTTTCCCTGTGTAAGGGCTGTTCATGGAAAAGGCGTCTCAGGGCCTCTCCGTGCCATGAGAGCATAGCCCTCAGCACGGGCAGGCAGTGAGCAGGGAAACAGCATCTTTTTTTACTCTTAACCTAGGAGGGAAGGTAGCCAGGTGCCCCAGGCTGTAGCTTGGGGCTCAGAGAACGAGGCCCAGCTCCCTGCCCTGCTACCGACTCTCTGCGTGACCTTGACCAAGTCACATCAACTCTCTGGGTGCTTCTGGTTGCCAGTCTGCACAGCCAGCACCAAGATAACACTCCTGCCTCACCGCGCAAGGATGTTGTGAGGATAAATCCATTCCTGCGTGCGAGGCACTGAGATGCCACCGCCATGACGGCAAACTAATTAGGAAGATACGATCGGAGGCGTGTTAATGCGTCCTTTTAGGGCAGAGCAGTGTAAGCAGTGGAGCCGTTTCCACTGCCGCCCGGTAGCTCTGGGCTCTCGTTGCAAAGCCCTGATTTTAGAGGCTTTAAAACTTGGATAGAAACAGATGTGCGAGCTCTGAGCAGAGGTGGGGCCTGGGATCTTGGAAATGCAGCTTGTGTGCAAGCTTTGGGAGGGAAAAATTGGCTGTCTCAGTTACAACATGACTTATTAGTTCTGTTTGTTTTTCAAGAGGCATTTTTCTGTATTCCCATGACTCAAATGCATTTTAATTTGTTCCTTGAAGCCATATGTTCTGCAAGCTCCAGTTCGCCTGCGATCGCTTTTGGTATTCCAGGGCTGGGCAGGGGAAGGCAGCAGACTCCTCTTAGACTGCTTCGCTGTTCAGTGCTATCAGGAGCCGTGCAGTTGGGCAACAGCTATGCAGATAATTGTGTGATCCTAATTCCCCTTGCTTCCTCCTCCTGATTGCAGGAGCTACTTGTTAGGTCTCGTCTCTCTTGCCTGCAGCCTGTTTGGGGTAGGGCCCATCATGGATTTTGGGTCTGGACACCACCCAGATCAGTGGAGATGTCATCCTGGCTGAATCAGGGGGTGTCGCTCTTAATCACGCCGTGCCCTCCCCAGGGGTGTGGGAGACCCAGGATCCAGGTCTCTGAGAAGTGCACTAGGCCAGTGCTTAGAAGAGGGGACTTAGCTGTGTGCATCAATACCTTTCTTACCAGACTATACCAGGTGCTAATGGGCTCTTCAATCAGCCTCAGTGGGAGCAGGTTTGAGCTTGGTTCCCCCCCTCTCCGGGAAGCACACTAAACACTAAGCCAGTGACTTTCAACCGGGGTGCCAGGGAATCCGGAGGTGCTGCCAAATCCTTTGAAGGGTGCCCCGAGGTATGGGGAAATAAGTGAGGTGTCGGGATAAGCCGATGAGCTACATTCAGGCTTATCCCCGCCTGGATGATCCGCCACCCCCACTGCCCAGGTCCGGAGGTAAGCGCTATAATACCTGCCACTCAATTCACAAAAGTGATGGAGGGTGCCTCGAGTCCAGAAAGTTTGAGACCCCCTGCGGTAGGATATTTTGCTCCCCTTGAAGTGATGCTATTTTGGATCAAGAATTAAATGTTCACCAGGCCACAGTGGAGGTGGCACTGGCCTGGGCAATGGCTTCAAATCCCTGCCCCGGGGAGGGACGTGAGCCAGGGTTTCTCCCAGGCCCCAGGTGAGGTGGGATCAGCTCCTACTTCGTGGTTCATGGGGTGTGTTCATGGACCGGCCCTCCAGAAACGCCATCTGAATCCTGCTGGGGATCATCTTGAAGGCTGCTTGTGCCCCACGGGGTCTTGACTTAAGCAAATCCAAACACCGAAGGGATTTAGGCACCTGAGGCAGCACCAGGACATGCCAGTCCCCATATGGAGTGAGCAAACAGTCCCTGTCCCGCGAACACCCTTGTCTAATCAACTCTGCACCAAATAGGTCCCGCCGGGATGGTGTTGGACTAGGATGACTAAACCGTCCCAGCGGGGTGTCGGATTAGGTATCGTCATCCCCAAGGGCCCTGCCCAACGCATCTATCATTTTGTGCTTGCAAGGTCAAAGAGATGAGGGCTCCTGCTGCCAGCACAAGCTCCCCGTGGGCAGGCAGAGAAGGCAGCTTTGCAGACGAGACGTGGCCTTGCATGACGCTTGCACCGGGGACATCCCACCTGCCTTTCCGTGATACCCCTGCCTTTGAAACAGAGCCAGCAGGTCCTCCGCTGCGTGGTGTCGCAGCATCCAAGCCGCTCTCCCAGGGCCGAGGTGGCGACAGGCCTAACAGAGGGAAGAAGGTCTTTTGGTGGCTCCCGTCAGCCGCGGTGCCCACGGGAGAGGACCGCCGAGCAGCGCTTTCCCATGCTGGCTGCTCAGAGCAGGGAGGCAGTTGCCTGTCTGAAGCTGCTGCTATTTCTTCAAGCGCTCCCTCTCTCCCTGCCCATCAAACGTCGCGGCTCCAGGCCCGTCGGGCTCAGCGGGAGCTCCCTTCACGCCGGCTAATCCCCACCTATATGTCTCCACGCAGGGAGGCGCGCTCGGACCCGGCCGTGTTTTCCCATTGGGTTTAACGAGGATAGCAAGTGAATTCCTCCACGATGCAAATGCCTTCTGACAGCACTGCAGCTGCTTGCCCGAGAGCAGCAAGGCACGAGCTGAGGTCTGAGCGGGCAGAGGCCGACTGGCATCAACGGTCTGAGCTGCGCGTCTGGGCGTGGGGCGGCTGCCTCTCTTCCCACCAGCTTCCAGTTGTGCATGCTGTCTGAAGGACGAGTGGTTTTGCAAAGGCCCGGGCACAGGGACGTGGGCCTGGGGTTATGTCACTGCCCCAGGGGGCTTTTGAACACCTTGACCCTGCAAGGAGGTGGGAGACTCGGGGCCAACGCATGCCCTGCTGCTGTCAGCACCCAGAAAATAGAGAGAGCACCAGAGACAGGGTCCCCCCACGCACGGACCCCACCACACAGCCCAGAAGGGCAGGGACCCGGCTCCCAGAGGGACCGCCTTTGTGTGCTGCCCATGCCTCCTGGTCTGAGCAGGCTGCGGAGAGCACGTCGCAACTTGTGAAGCCAGATTCAGCCCTTAGTTGTACCCCAAGATGATCCGGACTTGCTCTGTAGACGGGCAGGAGGAGCTCCATGCCCCTTCCCTTGCACACCTGCGCATGCGTGGCAGGGATGTAGCTCCAAGACGTTTTATTTCCTTTTGGTAGCAGTTCAGACCCACCTGGCATGCGGCCACCTTCTCTTCCCCTCACCTCCCATGCCCCCAGCCAGCACTGGGAGAGTGCAGCTCATCCTTCGCCTTTCAGACCATGCCCCGTAAGCCATCAGCTCCCCCTTTCTGTGCTGCCTTGGCTTTCAGACCAAGAGTTCAGCCACTGGTGTATGGAGCAAGGCAGCAAATAAAATACACTGAACCTCCAGAAGAGCCCTTGGGTGCAGAGGAGACTGACCCGCCGGATGACTTGAGGGCAACATGGGTTTGCAACACGAGCACGGTCCTAGCAGGCAGCGGCCTTGAACGGACTTAGCGGCATGACCTTGGTCAAATCACGTCAGTAAGTCAACTGATTCAACAAGGGAAGTTGAAGTTAGATATTAGGAAAAAAACCAGGAGGGTAATAAAACACTGCAACAGGTCACCCAGAGACGTGATGCAGTCTCCATCCTTGGAGGTTGTGAAGACCTGGTTCAACCAACCCTTGGCTGGGATGATGGAGTTGGGGCTGGTCCTGCTTGGAGCAGGGGGTTGGACTGGATATGGCCCACCTGAGGTCCCTTTCAACCCTCATTTCTATGATTCGATGATTGTTTTCCTCTCTGTGAAATGGGTTCAGTGACCCAAGTGTTTAGGTAGATGGATAAAGGGCTGGATGCTGACCAGTAGCCACGAATGGATTGCCCCTAATAGGGAGTTGGAGGTGTTTCTGGTGGGGTTTCCCCTGGGTGAAATTCTCTGCTCTTCCAGAGGCCAGGCTGGTAAACCTAATGGTCCCTCCTGGCCTTAAACCCTCTGTTGTTATGTTGTTGGACCTACTGCTGCTCGGTGCGCTGGCATGTCGTGTGCCCAGCCGTTCTGAGTGCAGGCGCCGCCCTAACGTCACCCAAGACTTCTCAAAGCTCTGGCGGGTTTTTCTTCTTTCCCACCGAAATAAAAGGGACCCCCTCCCCCCGGCCTTGCAACAGTGTGGGGGGCATTCGCATGGACACGGAGACTTGCAGAGCCTGTTTCTATCCGGTCATGCCTGGCCCTAGTCCTAGGTGACCAGATCCACAGCTGACGGACGGCTTCTCCAAATCTGGCCTGCTCCTTTCAGTAGTGAAATGAGGGCTGGTCATAACAGTTTGCAAAGATGACAAGTGGGTTTAGGTACTTCAGGTGACTGGCAGTTGTCCTGCCGCAGGAGGAGAGATAAGAGCTTCCATGTTCAGAAGTAGCCATTGATTTTTAAGTCCTTGACTTTGAAGGTGCATCGGGCTTTCTTTGTTTCTTGGAGGCACTGAATGCACGCAGCTTCCCTTGCAGGCTCTCATGAAAGTCAGACAACCCCTAAATTGGGGGCGTAGTGACCCAGAAGCATAAGCTGTCGGTGCCTTGTCCGTACAGGGGGAGCTTGGACTTTTTTAGACCATTTCCTGCAGCCAGTGCTCACATCACGCAGTGCAGACTGTTGCTTCAACAGTCCTCGTCCCAGTCGCGGGGTCTCCCAGCTAACGGAGCAGGACTTCAGGTGCAGAGACTGGTGAGCGGAGCCCTTGCAGCGTCTCTCCCTGCTAGACCTCAAAGGACTTTGAAATGCTTGGTGCGAACTAGGATCCGTGGGGTCCTCGAGCGCAAGGCTGCATCACAGATCTGTGGTTTTCAGTCATGCATTTCAGACCTCAGCTCAAATAGTTATGTGTTTGGTTTGTTTCAGAAAAGTACAGAAAGGCCCCGGAGCCAGAAATACTATCTAAAACAGGCTGGGTAATTAGCCGCCTCCTGGAAACATGTGCAGCTGTCATAAGATTTAAACTCCAGCTCCTTCCCACAGGTGGGGTCCGCCGAGACTCGATGCGGTGTGCAGAGCTGGGCTATTCTGGGGCCTTTTTTGGATGTTAAACGGCATCTGGGCCAAATGACTGCGCCGCGTCGACCTGCCTGTGCACCGGGCGCGTTTGAACTCGTATCAGCTCCCTGCATTAAAAATAACCGCTGGATCGCCTTCGCAGGGTGCGTTCCAGCACAGGTTTGGCTAACAGAAATGTCCTCGCCTACAAATTGTGCCCCTACCCCTGCCACCCCGTGTCTTCAGAGCATGAGATTTGCTTTCCCTGCCAAGCGTCAGAGGGAACAACCGATTCCAGGAGAGCTCGAGGAATGACACCGAGTGCTTGGGTCAGCTTTTCCAAGGAGATCCTGCAGCCGCCGGTCCGACTGATTTATAACGCATTTCTGAAGCCGATGTGTTTCGTTGCTCTTCTAAGGCAGGCTGCATCCTTGAGCGTGCATCTTCTTGCCTTCAGAATAGGCAAGAGGATCTCTTCTGCACCCGAAGACCAGTTTGCTGCCATGGGGCCACAAGGAGTGTAAAACATGGCCAAAACAGAAGGAAGATCATGACTCCTCGGTCCCCTACCCCTCCATGCACCTCTTCCTGCTCCCCATGCCTCTGTGCTGGCTGCTTTTGCCTCGGTCCATCATGCATGACTTTATTTTATGCCTCCAGCCACAAACTTTGGCCCTCGTTAGGGCCCATTGAAGAACAAGCCCTGTGAAAGCGGAGTGCATGATGGCACTGGGGCTGTCCGATGTTGCTTTTGCTCTGTGGCTTAGCTGCGGGCTTTGGGTTTGTGCACATTTTGCATGAGATTTTCAGATGGGGTTTAATGGGGGACATAAGGCTTCTCTGCCTCTCTTTCTTTTTTCTTTTCTGAAAAGAAGCTGGGCTTTGGCCAGGTTGGAGGCAGTTCTCTCAGCTCTGGGTAGATGGGCCCAGCCAATGTTGGTGACTTTGAAAGACCCTCTCCAGGCTACTAAACATATCTGAGCACCTGGGTGTGGTGAGGGAGGTCTGAATCTTTCCCAGGAGCAGGGAAGAGAAACCCACCCTGGAACGGGAAAGATCACCCGTTGCAGTGTTACGTCTTTCATACCCTCTGCCATTGCACTCATCCCGGAAGTGGCACGAGGAGGTGACCCGGCTATTTTGCCCATTATTTATGCAACCACATGTTTAACAAACCTGGAGAGTGCTTTAAAAATGTAATTGCTCGCGGCTTTGCTATCATTAATGAAGCACATGGAGGCCTTGCAGACTCGTGCGCCAGCCGTGCTCTGTCCCGCAGCCCGTGCAAGGCAGGGCAATGTTCTTCTGCGCTTCGTCCAGCTGGCACAGCGAAGGAAAACCAGTTGTTTTCTCTTCCTGCTGATGGGAAGTCATGCAAGCCCATCAGACCCCCTGTGAACCTGCTTTTGTTGACAAGAAAGAGCGAGTCCATTTTGTATCTGGTTGTCGAAGCCTGATGAGCTGCACTGCTTAGCAGGCTCTTTGGCCTCAAGTCCCCGACGATGCCCCGTGAGTCGTTTCCAAAGTAAATCCTCTGCTGTTTGATTGGTGTTAGAGGCCTGGAAGGAGCCGGGAGGGAACGGATGCCATGTGAGGACTTCTCCTCCCAATACTAATGTGCAGAAGAGCCTGCTGGAGCGATGTCCGGTGCTGCTGGAGAAATGCCAGCTATCCGCTCTGGTTGTGGTCCTCTCCGCCCTGACGTGAGCCTCCCCAACAGCATCCTTCATGTTGCAGGCTAATCCAGGGTTTCTTTTAATGAGCAAAGGGGGCAAAAAACCCTGGCTGTTCTCAACAGCAGGAGAGCTTTCCCGCCCTGAAAATCCCCGGCACCTACTCAGGCATGCACGGGCGCTTTGGTCCCCACGGGGAGCTTTGCTTTCCAGGGTCCCTGGGGGATGACTAGCTGCCCTATCGCTCTGCAGCTAGGAAGGATCTTATTAGAGGGGACTTGATTTGGCAGACTTGCCGGCAATCAGGATTAAACGCTGAGACTTGACAGCCGTGTGCTTGGCAGGGGGAGATTTCCACCTGCAACTTCTGCCCCGTGGGACAAAAGAGGGCAGCCTGCCATCTGTGTCGCTGCCCCTGTCCTTGCCAGAGACGCGCTGTTCTTTACGGTTCTCCCATTTCTCTCCTGCCCCTTTCCTGTAGCTCACAAAGACTCTTCCTCTCCCCATCTCCTGCTCTCCAAACCTGCCTTTCCCTCCCGGCGACTCTCCTGTCGCCAGCAGGCTCGCTCAGCCGTACTTGGTTCCCCAGGCTGGGACCTGGAGCTCCAATCCAGGTCAGCTGCAGGAAAAGGAGATGTCAGTGCATCTAAAAATAATCCTGATACCTGCTAGATGATACGCTTGGCCCCGGACGTCATTCTTTGCAGAGTTGCATTTATTTCCACGGAGATTTGGACTGTCTGGATGGAAAAGCAGGGCTTGATGTGAGCAGTGACACAAGCCAGACCGGTGCCAAAAATGTTCTGGTCCCTAGCGTGTGCCTGGGGTGGGGGTGAGGCAGGGGCACAGGCGTATTGCTCCTTTTCTAATGGCGACTCGTTAGCCACTGCTTGGCTGGAGCATGGTCCGTGCCAGCTTTCTTCCAAAAATCGTTTAAAAAGGAGAACCACGCATTTCACTGGAGGGAGATCTGCAGGACATAGAGCCTTTTTTTTCAGTTTGTTTTTTCTTTCCTCTTCTTGGGTGGACCTCCGAGCATCCATGAAGGTTTTATCCCAAAAACCCCAGCCCTGCAGAAGTTTCCCAGTACCCCAGTCCAAAGTGCTCGCCTCCTATCCAAGACTTATGCACATCTAGGTGCTGTTAAACCAGCCCAGCAGCGATTTGGGGGGGACTTGTATTCTTGCCTTCAATCCAGGTTGTAACAGGATGCAAGTCTCCTGGGGAATTTGGGGTCTTTTGGGGGGTTGCAGCATTATGCAGGATTAGGTATCCCCCAGAAGCAGCTATTTTTATGCTGAGCCTGTATTTTATGACCCGTCCAGACCCACTGAAAGGTTTATTGCTGGCACTTGCTCAACTCTAAGCACAACCACGTGGATCCAGGAGGAGGCATTGCCTCCGGCCAGCCACACCGAGAGGGGTTGGTGAGGTCCACGTGCGAGGGCAGAGTGCCCGTGCTCCAGCCCAATGGCACCTTTGCCGTTTCTAAATCCCTTTCCTTTTTCATTACATTATTCATCCTTTGTCATTACTCAGTACAGCGCCCGGTTGTATGGAGCGCAGAGCCCCGTGACTCTCAGCACCCGGCCTCGCTCCCGGCAGACAGCTTGCTTGAAGCACGGGGCTGGAAAAGGATTTCTTTCCATTCATGAATGGACTAACTGATGCACCCTGGGCAATCGCCCCCTGCTCCTAGGCCCTGGATCACACCACTTTCCCCAGATGAAATAAATCCTAATTGCTTTCTTGTGCTGTTTCTCTCTCAATGCATTGATTTCAGGCGCAGCTTGTAAATGAACGGCAGTTCACCCCATACAGGAGCCGTCAGAAAATCCTCAGGCATTGCCAAGAGAGGAGAAAAATGGGGTTCAGGCTTTCCTTACGGAGGTATGCCTAAAGTGTGGCAAGTCTGGGAGGGAGGTGCAAAGCGGGGAAAAGTCTGCCTTCATCCTTTCTGGTTTCTTCTTCTTTCATTTTTTAAGCATTCAACAGTATTGTTCCTTCGTCCTACTTTTTGAAGCCTGCCTTGAAGGACCCGGCGTCTCAGCTCGGCCGGGTCTGAGTCACGGCTCGCGGCGCTGAACCGTCAGCCCGAGCACTTTGCTTTCCACGTGTGTGAAGCACTCATTAAATATTGATTAGCATAAACAAAAGGCTTTCAGCAGTCTGCCTGCATCGAGCTTCCCACCTTTGTTAAGTACATTCTGCTTTCTTGGTATCTCTAATACCACGTTCAGAAGCTCTCCAGTCATCCAGGGAGTCTTCCAGGAAAAAACGGGTAGGCAGGAGCTCATGTCTAATATAAAAATGCCAAGAAAGGGAAAAACACCCATAAATAAGTGTTAAAATGTCACAAACTCACTGTTTTTTTTTCCTTTTTGCTAAGCCAGCTTTAAGGGCTGTGGTCAAGATGACATTTCTGCCTCTCTGATCAGTCGCATCAAAATCATAAACCAGGAGAATTGAAGGCAATGCTGTGCTTTTTTCCCTTCTGTTCTTCCCAGCTTGGGCCAGTTGGTCGCCTGCTCTGCCAACGAGCAGCTCCGGCGTTGTTTTTGATTTAGCTGCAGTGCCAGAGCCGCCAGAACGAATGACATGGCAATTGAAGGCTAGCAGATGAAATTCCCTACCCAAAAAACCCCACAAAATTTCCCAGCCTCCTGCAAGTAATCGCATGGTTCGGTTTGGTCTCGATTTGCTGCACGACTTTGCTTGTCTTTTTTTCCAAATGCTCTCATCAGTTTAAATGGCAAGCTGCTTGCAATGCCTCTTGGGTGGCTTTCACAAGTGCTGCTAATTAGGTTTGCACCTCCCAGCCAACCCCTGTCATTCTGGGCTGCCCGTCACGGTGCCCGGATGGGAGCCCACCTCGCCGGTGGCTTGTTTTCCTCCTCTCGCATCATTTTCTTGTCTGTGTAACAAGCTGATCTCCCAAGGACAAGGCCTTCAATCGGAAGTCAGGCAGACGTCTCGCAGTGGCACGCTGCTGCGAGGCTCGCTGGGTTTGCAGGGCTAGGAGACGGTAAAGCAAGTTTGCAAACTCTACAGGCAGGGCACATCTTCATTCTGCGTCTGTACCGCACCTAGCGCAGCGGGTATTTGCACAATGATTGATGCTCCGACGTGTATTATTCCTCCTGTAATAATATAGTAGGACTGGATTTTAAATATGTAGCAACAATGGGAGATCATCTGGAGCATGGAATATGCTTCCTGCCTTGCTTGTCGATCCTAATGCTTCTTCCAGGCGTTGCAGCACGCTCAGCTATAAAAATAAAAGCAGCCGCAGAGAAGTCAAGAGGGAAACCGAATGATCGTGGGAGATTCGAGGCCCATCGCAGGACCGGCGGTAGGGAACAGAGCAGAGGTTTCTTGACAGTGAGAAACTTTCACAAGCTGCTTAGCTGGGATTTTTTTGGGGGGTGGGTGGCGGGGATTCCCTCAAAAGGAGCAATCTTTGGAAGTCAACCTCTGCCAGCAAACTCTTCGTGATGTCATGCTCGGGGACAGCAGCCAGGGCTTCGGCTGGGATTTCCTGAGCGAACTGGGAGGTGGTTATCAGATCCTCCGTTCCTGCCAAGCCAGGACTGTCCCTTGCCACCTCCCTGGCTGGTGCTCACCCCTGCAGCTGTCCCCTGCCGAGCAGCCTGTCATTCCCGGGCTCAACCCATTCATTGGCTTTGCTGCATATATACCAGGGGGTTTATATATTTGGCCCATGCTCTGACAGTCAGTCATGGAGGAAGCGAGCACCATGTGCGCAGCTGCATGCCAGCACAGCCTTGTCTTTGTGGGGGACCTACATCCAGTGTTGTTTTCTCTCTCCCAAAGACACCTTTTAAAATGAAACGACGCCAGAAAGGCAACTGCTAAGAGGACACCATAAAGCAACAGGAGTTCATGGCCTAAGTGTTTGACAGGGTCCCTTGATGAATTGTTCTAGGTGCCATAATAGTTTAGCTTGTGCAAGGTATAATTATTAGCAATAACATTCATTCTCAGATGTATTTCCCAAACCTGCTTTCTTGCCCTTGGGTTGGAAAAGGGCAGTTCCTCCATGTGACAACATCGTCCCCTGGTAAATTGTAAGAGTCATTCGAAGTACGTTGCCACCCAGTCCAGCACTCATTGGAGTCAGACTCCTCTTGGGGTTTGATGTGCCATTATACTTTAGCATGAATAATCCTTTGCAAACTCCTGCAGTGACGGGGGGTTCCCCAGGTGTTATGCAAACTTATTGAGGACTTGTGCCCAGCACTGCTGGCTCAGCCAAGAAACAGGCAGCGAAAGTGCCCGTCCCCTTGCAGCTGGCTGGACTCAGCCAAGCCTTTGCTCGATGCATTGGAAAAGAACAAAAGCTGTCTAACTTTCCCCAGGGCCATGGGGCAGGGAGCGTGTGGCAGATGAGTAGCTCTGGGGGATTTGGCCTTTTCTTCTCTCCTGCAGGAAACAACAAAGACATGTTTTTAAAAAAAGAATAAAAGCCTATGGTAGCAGGGCTGCAGGCACAGTCGCAGAGGCAGGACCTCCATAATCAGGCAATTACAAACAGGGCTTACAGAGCCAGAAGGAAACCCCAGGTCAGCATCTAACCTGATGACCTGCGGACCACAGCCTGTATGAATTTCCCTCCTGGGCCCAGTGACTTATCTCTCCTTGTCATATCTACTCGTAATTCAAAGTTTAAGAGCAGCAGAGAATCTACCACCACCTTGGGCAAGCTGTTTCCAGTGGCTAATTATGCTCCTTATTCAGGATGGTGCACCGTACATACTCCCCGCTCCGGAGCATCTCACTTCAACTTGGAGCCGCTGATCTGGTGATGAGTTTGCCACCTGGATCAAACATCCCTGGCTATCGGATCCCATCTCCCCATCTAGGCAGACCAGGTTCTTTAGGGAAATATATCTTTGATTAGACCAACTAAATATTCTTGCATAAGCTTAGAAAGTATATGTCGCTGTTGAGATTGGCTTTACTTCTTGTTGCGAAGTTTCCATCTCAAATGGCAAAATTCGGTATCTTCCATGTAAAAGGCTATCAGGACTCATGGTAGAGGTGGTATCTTTTATTAGACCAATTATATTTTTGCAAAAAAAAAAAAATTCTCTTGCAAAAATCCAGTTGGTCTAATAAAAGATAGCACCTCTACCACGATTCCTGATTGCCTTTTCCTCTAGACTGGTACGGCTACAACCTGGATACCTGATATCTTCCATATCGGCACTTAAAGATCACAACCAAGTCCCCTTTTCACCTTTGTTTCAATAAACTTACTGGATTGAGCTCCAGGCTTGTCTCAGGGAAAGCAAGTTTTCCATCTTTGGATCCTTCTTGCCCTCTCTCCTCTTGAACCTTCTCCAGTTTCTCCGCCAGGCTGCATGTGCTCTGTGGATTCGCTTCCCAGTTCTTCTGACATTTTCAATTAATGCAGGCTGTAAAATCATATACAGCTTGTTTATTCCCTCAGTGGGGGAACAGGAGCTGCTACTAAACTCCCCGATGGAGATGGAGCGGATGCCTGCAGCAGTGCAGGACGGTCACGGGGCAAGCCTCCAGCTGCTCAGGTTCCAAATATCCCAATTAAGTTTGTCCTGACAGGGAAAGACGCCAGCCCCTGGATCAAGCCTACATAAAACCAGGCAGAGCAAAAGACTGTTTAAAGGCATTGGAAATAGAGTCCAAGGCCAAGTGTGCAGGAGCATTAGCTGTACCAGCATTGAGGTGGAGTGTGCAGTTTATACTGGCTGCTATAACTTATTCCTCTGGTGTAAGATGAACTATCGAAGCAAAAGCGGCATTGCTTCTCTGGCTGTGTCTACACCATGGGCTTCAGCCAGCACAGCTGTGTTGATCAGGGACTCCTACTTGCACCCCAGCTTGACTTTGCTCTAGACACGTGGCCTGGGTGTCAGCAAATCAGCCAAGATGGGTCTGGAGCTTTTTGTGGTATGCGCTTCCCCATGTGTCCAGTGCTTCTGGACTCCCCATGCGGAAAAGGGAGAAAGAGTGCTCCAGTTTAAAGCATGCATTACGGAAATTGTGTGCACTTAGGCTCACATACAGGATCCCTCTCCAGTTGGGCACACTGGGATAATATACTGGAGAGAGTCGAGAGGAGGGCAACAAAATTGGTTTGGGGACTCGGCCATATGACTTATGCGGAGAGACAAGGAATTGGGCTTATTGGGTGCCTATACACGAGTATCGAGGCTGCTTTGTCTGACCCACAGTAATTACATTACTTGAGTTAAATTAAGATTCATTGATCCTTGGAGCATGGTAATTACCATGCTTCAGCAGACTCCATCATCACGTGTATCAGCATCCCCGTGCTGCAAAATGGTGGCGGGGTGCTTTAACTATAATAGTTTCTAATTAACTCTAGATTAAGTCCATGATTTTTTGCATCCAGTAGATCGATGAAGTGAAGTTCGTAGGCTCGTCTACGAAAGGTCTTTTGTAAGTTCCCTTTGAGAATCAGAACTGAGGGATCGGAGAGGGGGTGGTTGTCTTGTGAGAAGTGGGCACCCACAGGTAATTAGGTATTTTTGTCTTTGATGGATTTTCGGTATGCATTCATTCTGGTACGCAGCTGTATTTTGGTTTCTCCTACATATTTTCCATCCAGGCATTCAGTGTACTCAATGAGATGTATCACATTTCTGGAGGTGCAGCTGTAAGATCCAGGAGTGATGTTAGTTTTGTTGTGGGGTGTAGTTATTGTGGAGATGTGTTGGCAGGTTTTACATTTCTTGTCCTGGCATGCCCTGGATCCATTCATTGTGGTTTGGGTGATAGGGGGTTTGCTTCTGGTGATAAGGTTGGCAAGGTTAGGTGCTTATTTAGTGGCTAGGATGTGTGGTTCTGGGACAGTCTCTTCAAGAATTGGGTCTTCTTCTAGTATGGGTTGCAATTGTGTGAGGATTTTCCATATAAGTTCCAGGGAAGGATTGTCTGTCAAAAATAATGGTGTGTGTTTCATGGGGATTTTCTTTATGTACTGTACTGTGCCTTGACAAGAGATGTAAAATGTGCTAACACATGTCCACCACTCCCACAATTACTACACCCCACAACAGAACCATCTCCATTCCTGGATCTTATGCCTGCACCTCCAGAAATGTGATACACCTCATCGAGTGCATTGAGTGCCCTGATGGAAAATATGTAGGAGACACCAAACAACAGCTGCATACCAGAATGAACGCACACCGAAAATCTGTCAAAGACTGTGGGTACACACGTCTCACAAGATAATCACTCCCCCCACAATCTCTCAGTTACAATCCTCAAAGGGAACTTACAAAACACCTTTCGTAGACAAGCCTACGAACCTCAGTGCATCAGTCTACTTACTAGATCCAAAAAATCATGGACTTAATATAGGCAGACAAGGGTCTTTGGGTAAATCCAATATCTTTTATTAGTCCAGCTCAAATAGTTGGAAAGATTCTTCTTTGCAAGCTTTCAGGCACAAACACCTTTCACCAGCTTGTGCCTAAAAACTTGCTAAGAAGAATTTTTCCAACTATTTGAGTTGGTCTAATAAAAAATGTCAGAGTTACCCAAAGACCCTTGTCTGCCCATGTCCTTAGACCAACACAGCTACAACCTACACTCCTGGACTTAAGTATAGGCTTTGGATTTATGGCACATTACAACCTGCCTGGCATCTGACATCCCAGGTAACCTGCCTCCAGCTGCCCACTTGCATTCCTTCACACATTACCCAGCCTTTCCTCCCCTCCTCTGCAGTCTCTGTCATTGTCTTCCTAATGTCCACTCATTTGCATTTTCACAGACACGTTTGTTGTAAAATTAGCTTCTTTTTTGGAGAACACATAACACCAGCAGAGTCTCCCTATGCCTGGCGAAGGGTGTATGTGCCTGAAAGATTGCAAAGACATTTTTTCCAGCTATTTAGTTGGTCTCATTAAAGCTATCACATCTACCCAAAGAGCCTAGCCTGCCCATGTACAATAAAAGATCTTGCAAAGTGCACTAAACAAGCACAGGAGAAGAAGAAGACGCAATCGCGACATCGTAAGTGTGGAAGAGACCTTGAGGGCAGAGACATCTCACCCAGTGCCATGCACGCATGCAGGATTTGGTGTTTCTGACCACCCCAGAGCGACCAGTCTGGTCCCTTCCTGAAAACCTCCTATGGAAGAAATGCTGTGACTTCGGTGGGCAGCTGACTCCATGGTCTCATTGCTCTTGTAGTCAGGAAACTTTGCCTGAGGTTTGATTTCAGTCTGGTTTGCTGTCATTTAAACCCATCACCACATGCCCCTGCCTTGTGTGGCAAGGGAGAGAAATTTTTCTTCATTTTCTTTCTGACAGGCTTTCAAATACTTGAAACCTGTCAGCGTGTCCCCTTTCATCTTTTCTCCACGCGAAGCATCCTGACTTTTTTCTTTTATGGCCACATTGCATTAGCGCTGTCATCTTGGTCTCTCACCTCCGTCCTTTCCCAGCGGGGCGCCGAGTGGCCCCGTCACCTCGCGTCTTCCGTCCAGTGCTCCTGCTAATGCAGCCCAAAATGGCACTTGGTGTCGTTGTCTGTGACAAGGACCGCCATCCCGTCCTTCCCGTCCCTCTGAAAGACTCGTTTCTTCTGCGATGCCCTCAGGAAGTTAGCCGCCTGCTCGCTACCTGCGTGCGTCATTCAGGCCCTGCGTTCGGGAGGCTGTCTCTGTCTGCTGAACAACTGATGTCTTGCCAATGAATTAATAAGGAATAAGTCACCCCGCGTGCTGCATTTCTGCCGCATCCCTGGCTGTGGACGCCCGGCGCCAGCACCAGTGGGTCAAATCACAACGGGTATCCCGAACCGGATCACCAGGAGCTCACAGGTTAATCAATAAAGAAAAGTTTTAGTTCCTCACTCAGCCTCCCCCTGCCCGTTCCACCGCTGGCGGGCCATTCCCTTCAGTCCATTTCCTAGTGCTTTTTTCCATGCAACATTTAAGAGTTTCGAGCTGTTGGGCTTCTAGCGCTTCCCGGGGGAGCCTCTCTGGCTCTCTAATGGCTATCACGCTCCGAAAGCTTGTGCAAGCAGCCTAGATTCCCCCGTTCTTAATTTCGTCTGATTAAACCTCTCTGCTTTCTTGCAGCTCCCTCGGCCTCCCTGGTATTTATAGAGTGCCGTCACCGCGGTATGCCAGCACCTCAATAAACTCCTTGCCGGCCTTCACATACGTGTCGCAGTTATCCTGTCCTCGTTTCACTCCTGCCCGTGCTACATCTCTCTTAACTCGCTGCTCTTCTCCTAAGAAGCCAGTTCCTGATCGTTGCTCTTTATTCCTCTTTGTTTTCGATTATTCCCGCCCCTCCTGCGCCAAGGCATTTGCAAGCATTATCCCCACAAGAGAAGTTTTTTGTTGCTCTCAAACTGTGCTCCACTTTCCTTTGAGTACAGAGTCTTCCCTGGGGAAAAGCAGCTCTATTTATCATGGGCCCGAATCGCACGTGGACTTGGTCTTTCCAGAGTTTTTTGGAGCAGGGATTTCATTTGAAGCCCATCTTTCATTTGGTTTAGACTGAAGTTGGAGTGCATTGGATGCTCCTTTCCCTTGACCCTCTAGCAGAGGAGGAAACCCAACACATGAACATGTCTTTAACCAAACCAAGGCCCCAAACCAGAAGAAAAGCAAACACATACCAGACAGCACAAGGAGCAATGGTGTAAAGTTTGAACAAGGAAAGCTGAGGTTGGATATTAGGAAAAACTTTGTCACGAGGAGGGTGATGAAGCAGTGGGACAGGTTACCCAGAGAGGTTGTGCAGTCAGTCTCCATCCCTGGAGGTGTTGAAGACCAAGGTAGACTAAGCCCTGGCTGGGATGATGGAGTTGGGGCTGGTCCTGCTTGGAGCAGGGGTTTGGACTAGATGTGACCTCCTGACGTCCCCTCCAGCCCTCGTTTTCTGTTACTCTATAATGCAAGGTGCGTGTAGCCTCTTTGGCCAAAAATATATATATAAGGGATGCATAGCTTTCTCTCACCTGTAGCCGTTCTTCCACGTGTTTCATCTTATTTTGCTCCCTGGAGACCAGAGAGCTCCGGGAAGTGTTACAGGAGCCGGATAAACTGCCACGGAGAGCAAAATAATGAAACCAAGCTCACATTCCTGCTGACATACCACTCCAGTCATGCGCAAAAATACCGTCGTGCCATTCATTAGTTACCAAGGCCTGTAGGCTAGCCTGCTTTATCAAAGCAAAATGGGCTTTTTAGAACAACAGACCGAGTCCTCCTTTGCAGCAGCCTTGCTGGAGTCAGGGGTGTCGCCTGGGTGTGAATCGGAGCAGCCAGCATCTTCGGGTAGCCCCTTGAAAAGGAGTGTGAAGCCAGGGAGGTACCTGAGAGCAAATGTATTCCCAGGCAGGGAGGAACATGAGGGAGGTACAGGAAAGCAAATGTATTCCTAGGCAGGGAGCGAGCGGGTGTTTGAAATTATTCTTGTCTGTATAGATTTGGAAGGATCAGACAAGTACCTTTCCTAGGACTTAATTTCCAATAGAGGGAAGGGGAGGTGGAGAAGGATTTAATCAGGAGAAGGGAAATTAAAATGCTTCTCTCATTTCAGTAGAGGAGCATCTAATGGTGTGACTGAGCTGAGGTTTGCAAACAGATGGCTTGTAGACCAGGACGGCACCATCCAAAAGCTGCAGCACATTTGTTTCCTGTCTTGAGCAGCTAGTCAGGTTGCATCAAAGCTCAGTGGCCCGTGTTAGCAAAAAGAATCGAAAATCCTTGGTCACCAGCCTATAGCCAGGCTGGGGCAACGAGCTGGGCAGCAGCTCTGCAGAAAAGGATCTGGGGGGACAGGGGGCAAGAAGCTGGACAGGAGCCGGCAGTGTGCCCTTGGTGCCAAGAAGGCGACCGGCATCCTGGGCTGCATTGGGAGGAGTGGTGCCAGTAGATCGAGGGCAGTGATTCCTCCCCTCTATTCAGCACTGGGGAGGCCACATCTGGATCCTGTGTCCAGCTGTGGGCCCCCCACTGCAGAAAAGATGTGGACACAGACAGACCTGATTACCTCTCCCCCTCTCTTCTTGGTTCCTGTGTTAAACTCCCTATGGCATGCTAAGGCATGCGCTGCGCTCACTCCCCTCTGCTCTACGTGGCGACCATGAGATACTAGACACCTCTGGTCTACTTTACCGTTTTCTCTGTGGCATGGACTGTTCTAGCAGAATATGGGAAGTGTCTGACGTGTCTATTTTTCTAGGATAATGCTGTGCATAAAAAAACCAGTGCAATAATGAGGAAGTATAGAAGTGGCAATATGCTTGGTACAGGCCCCTTTTGGTAAAGTTACAAATGTTAATCGTGAGCTTTCTCGATGCGGCACGAGCAGATGTCAGCAAAGTGTTTGGAGATGTACCAATGAAGAGCGCTCGGTAAGAGCCAGGCTTTGCTCCGACGATAGCTGCCTTTGAATTAACAGACCTGTTGCTGAGAAAATTATTTCCTTTTCCAGCCCCAGGTCATTGCTAGCTTTTTTTACGCCTTTCCATTGAAATTTGTAGGGCAGCCATTGACTTCTCCCAAACCGCTGCCACACTCCACATGCTTCTCCATTTTATTTTTTAATCCAGTTTATTTAGTGGGATAAGTCTTGAATGAACCAATAAAAAAACAAAACTGCTTAACGAGTTAGTGATGCAGAATCCAGCTACTAATATTAGGCATCTGCCATAGATAGTGCCCCGGCTACCTGGTTTCCCAGTACTGGCCACATTGCAGAATACCCTTTACAGGTATCGGGAGCAGTGTTGATATGGAAACTCAGCTTGAAAACATCCCTAAAGAGAAAACAGTGCCCAGCATTGGCCTTCTCTCTGGTACATCAATCACTGTCACAGCGGTGATAGCGAGCAAACAGATAGCTGAGGAACCATTCGTTGAACCCTGTTAATTACAAAAATACAATACATCAAGCAAGACCTTGCCAGTAATCAGCCCCGAGTCAGAGTGGGTCATGCGTACATCCATGGCAGGCAGCTCTCATACACCACTGAAATCCAGGACCTTTTGTGTTGACTCTTCCAAAAAAGCAAGTCCTACTGACCTTTTGGCATTTGCAAGGAAAGCAAGGAACAAGCCAATGATCTGTTTGCATTTCACAAGGAAGTTGTGGCCTCGGAGGTTAGGCTCGAATGTTGAACTGCAGCAGGTGTTTCATGTCCGGAGAGCATGTTTCGGTGCAAGGAGAAGGCTCTTGCGGCTGACTGTCTCGGGCAATGGGCAATGATGGTGCAGTCAAGCGGGCAATGACCGTGCCACCCTTTGGAAGGGAATGTGTCCCTTCAGGATTTTCGGGGGACTCATGCAAGGCAGGAGAACTTTAGCCTTCATGTGTTGTACGTTGGCATGATTTTGAACGGCTCCCATTATTTTCCTTTCTTTTGGTATTATTTTTCCCCCTTCCAGAGATGACAGGCCCACCGGCTGCATCCCGAAATCAAACATCTGGCACTTATTTGATAACTCCACGTATTCCCAGCCAGGCGGGTGGGGAGGGGACTCTCTCCCCAGGTCCAGCGAATCCACCCACCAAGCTTGCCCGCAGATTTATCGCTCGCGGCTGCCAGGGTGGAACGCGTCTCTCTTTGCGTGCACGCATTTGGGAACAAGGCAAGCTGCACATCGTGTACTCACGCTGGGCAACATCGGGAGGGCAGACAGGCCCCGCGAAGGCGAATGTTTGAAGCAGATTTATACCGGCGGTTATGTAACAGATGGGGCAGAGACGGCAGGGTTGGAACGAGCCGCTGCTTTCAGCTGGAAATGAAAAACCGCTTTCTGGCTTCTATGCTCCAGCAACCGTCTGGTTTCGTAAATAAAACCTACAAACCAAGGAACGTAGGTAGCATCCAGCCTTTAGAGGGAGGGTATTATAGCCACGTTGCCTCCGTGTAGCCGTGAAGCAGGCAACGCTGAGCTTATGTAGAATAGGAGAAAGGCATTTTCCCCAAAGATCAGCAGTATCCCCACAGTCCTGCCAGACCCCGTGACTGTCTAGTGCCTACCTGGCAGCCTTTTGGTGTAAATGCATGTGTCTTTTCTTTGCTTGCAGAACACGCTGGAGCAATGCAGCGTCTGTACCAAGCCCATCATGGAGAGGATCCTTCGAGCCACGGGGAAGGCCTACCACCCCCACTGCTTCACCTGCGTGATGTGCCACCGCAGCTTGGACGGGATCCCCTTCACCGTGGACGCCGGCGGGAACATTCACTGCATTGAGGATTTCCATAAGTAAGGACCGCAGTGCAAAACTCTTGGTTATTTTACATGGGGAGGGGTCCCGAGTGGCTAGGACCCCTTCCTGAGACTCGCAGGAAGCCAGGGAGCAGTGTGTGCTGCCATCCGATATGCCAGCTGAATGCTCCTTGGTCTCAGAGCTCACAGATCTCCTTGAACACGATGCATTTTCCACACGTGGTGCAGTGCATGCTTTACACCCCAGCAGCTGCAGCCCTTCTCTTCCACGTCCCTTTGGGGCAACTTGGCTGCTGCTTTGCAGCAGGGGATCTCAAGCTATGCTCTGGATCCCACCAGTAGCCTGCTGAGCACTCAATCGTGCTGTGCAGAGAGCTAGCCGGCCACACGCTAGCTCTGCCTTGTTTCCAGCTACTAGTTATCTTTAAGAGGAGCTAAGAGCTACCATGCTTGTAATAATTCGTAGTAAAATGTCTATTTAAGAGAGCAGGAAATCTCTGGGGGTTGTAGTTTCTCTCACTTCCACTTCTTCCCCCACCTCCCCTTGCAGTCATCACAGCTCATCTAAGGAAGACAGATAGGTTGATGTAATCAGAGCAGAAATGTTTCCCTTGCTCAGAAAAGACAGACACATTGCACCCCTCAATTAAAAGAGGAAATCAATACTGACAAATGTGAGTTTACATTTCAAGCATTTATCCTTTAATTTCTAGGAGTGGGGGAGGGGGGTAGACGTAATTAGAGCCTCGTGACATCGGCGTGCGGGCCTGAAAGCTCAAAGACGCCGGCTGAGTTGACAGCACAAAAAGCAGCCGCGATTGACTGGAATCATAAAATCAAATATGAAATGCGTGCACTGAAGCCCAGATCAGCCCATGCGTTCGGCAGCAGCAGAGGCCATGGCGTGGGTCAGCCTGGTCGGGAAACCAGACGCATCCTGTGCAGGGTAAAACACACCCTGGACTCGGGGCCGGCAGAAAGCCAAGGCACCAGGGGAGTCCTGCTTCAACTCCGAAAGGGTTTGCCCCGCATCTCACATGCCCGCGCATGCCGGAGGCTGCGCCTTCTCTTCTCCCTGCATGAAAGGGCCTCACCTCCCTCCGGAGGAAAGCTTGAAATAAATTGCACCATGAAGGCATTAAATGAACAGTGCTTCGCACTGATGGAGAATGGGAAGTGTGTGGGTATAGAGCCGAAGATGAGACTCACAGGGGTTGCTAATAAGGCCGTTCCAGGGAACTGTAAAAGACCTGTTGCTTGCATCTACAGCCAAGATAATGTCTGCCCCTTGAAGTATACTGAGCCACATTTTACCTTATCCCTTGGATCACTATACCTGATCATCCCAGGTATGGTGATGCAAGGGACAAGTCTCCCCACTTTCTTCTCTTGGGATGCTATTCCACAGCTGCAAGACCTCACCAGAGGTTAATGCTTTCCCTCTGTGGAGGTGTATCCCACGTCTTAACCCTTTAAAAGGATTTATTCCCAGCCCTTGTTACCCCCCCACTGTGTCCCATACCTTTAAGGATTTATACAGCCCCCAGATAAGCTGTGCCTGGAGAGGGGGAACCCCAGGCATATGAAGACATCAAAAGAAAACCTCAGTGAGGAAGGGAGCAAATTGCAGTTACAAAAATCCAGTATGGAAATTTTAGTACTGGACACTTGAACTGTCTTGGGGGGAACAAAATAAAGACTTTTATTAACTTAAAAAAGGGAATTCCTGCCCCCCTTTTCCGGCTCTCTGAAAAGAATAGGTTTATAAAAAAATTTCACAAAACATCTTCCTGAAAATGGTGTGAAAATGCATGGGTTTCATTCCACCCCCCCCCCCCCAACCACCTGTTCCCATTTTGCCACAGAAAAATAGAAATTCATAACGAGAGCTTTACTTTTGGGGAATCCTGTGTTTTTTCTGGAGTTTTTTTTTTTTAATAAAGCAAAACAGTGTGAAAATTCCCAGCAGGCATTTTCACTGCTTATCTTGCGAGATGAGAACCAAATTGTGGGTGTTTCTTTCCCTGCAAAACACCCGTGTCTCCCCCTGGGATCATCTCTACATCTGAGGGTAGGAGGTGGATGGACCGATTTTCCCTTTCGAGGCAGCGGTGGCTAGGTGTGCTAGAAGTCGGGTAGAAGGTCTCTAGGGCAGGGTGGCACCTTAGAGACTTACTAGTTCAGAGCGGCGTGAGCTTTCCTAGGCAACACCCTACTTTGTCCGATGCTGGGAGTTTGTCTGAGGTGCCGCCTTGCTCTACCTCCTGCCTGACTCCTCGCACACCTAGCCAGCTCTGTGTCTAAAGGAAAAAATTAGGTTGTCCCCCATGGCCCAAACAGAGAAACGTTAAAACATTCGTAAGCACCAAATTTTAGGCAAATAGGACAAGGACATTAACTGCAATTGCAGCTACAGTCATAGCACGAGCCATCTGAATGGGTTTTTTCCCCAGCTATCCGGAGAGCTACTGTTTAATTCACGTTTGATTTGATCACAGTTACGCCGATGCCTTTCATCTGCTGCCAGTGAAACGGATATTTTCCTCAACTCCTGCCACAGACAGATTTCAGTTTTTAGGCCGGGAGTTGTGGGAAAGGCTGGGTGACAGCGTTGCCTTCTGCTAGGTATTTCAAAAGAGGCTTCGAGCTGTTCCTATAGGCATTGTCCTGGGGCTCTTCATACCCTCTGACCCTGCTTCCCACCCAACAAGTTTTGGGGTGAGATTTCAGCAGGATGGTGGCCCTTTTTTTGGTGCAGAATTGGCATCATATTTTTGTGCCCAAACCATGAATAATGGAGTTGTTTCCACCTCCACTTGCAAGTGCAAATTAGATAAGTAAGAGATGCACCTGGCCAGATTTGCCCTTGTGGTTTCTCTTGGCAGCCCACCAATATAGGCACAAGCCTGGTCCAGCTAGAAATGGAGCTCAGAGAGCAGTGGGGGACCCAGATGCTGCAGGGTAGACCTTCCCAAAATTATATTGCAGAGAACCTCTCCACAGGGACACGATCCAGGATTACTACCTGTTGGCCCATCTTCAGCTTCTGGGATCTTCATATTTTCCAAAAGACCTTCTTAGAGGAGAGATGCTCTTGACTTCAGTGGATTTATGCAGGAAGTTCGCATGCTGAGGGCTCCTAACTCGGATGCCACAATGATGACCCACTCTACTACTTAACTCAGATGCCACAATGATGGGTGACCTACTATAGATCACAGGATGATAGGAAAGTAGGGCTGGAAGGGACCTCACAAGCTCATGTAGTCCAGCCCTCTGCATGAAGCAGGACCATCCCTGATTAAACCACCCCGGCCAAGTGTCCATCCAAACGGCTCTGGGAAATTGGCAGGGATGGAGCAGAGCGAAAAAATCGCCTCCCTTGATTTTCACTCCTAGTCGTACAGCCCAGGATGCTGGTGGCCTGTTCTGCAACAAGAGCACACTGTTGACTCATTATTTCCTGTGACCCTCAGGTCCTCCTCTGCAGCAATTCAGCCCAGCCAGTCGTGCCCCAGTCTGTGTTTGTGCAGGCGAAGTACGGGACTTTGCACTTGTCCAGGTTGAATTTGATCTGATTGATTGCGGACCATTTTGCCAGTCTGTCCGGGTCATTCTGGATCCTAGCCCTGTTCTCCAGTGTCTGCAACTCCACCCCACTTGTCCACAAATTTGCTAAGCATGCGCTGTATCCCACTGTCCAAATCATTAATGAATATATTAAACAATACCGGACCCAGGAGAGACCCGTGGGGAACCTCACTTGCTACCTCCTTCTAACTGGATATGGAGCCACATTGATGATCCAGCCAGTTTTTTGTATCCACCTTGCAGTCCTTTCATCCAGTCTGTATTTCCTTAGCTTGTTAATGAGGATGTCATGGGAGACAGTAGTAAAAGCCTTCGTGAAGTCAGGTATGTCATATCCACCGCTCTCCTCCCATCCACAGAGCCTGTCGTCTGAAGAAAATCAGGCTGGTCGAGCATGACTTGCTCTGCATGAATCCTTTCTGGCTCTTCCTGATCACCTTGCTCCCCTCTAGCTGCATCGCACTAGATTCCTTGAGGACCTGCTCCATGATCTTTCCAGGCACTGAGATCAGACCAACCGGTCTGTAATTCCCCAGCTTCCCCTTCCCTTTCGTAAAGGTGGGTCCTTTGTTTGTCCTTTTTATTGCTGTCTCACCTGTTTCTTGACCTCCACAAGCTCCCAAAGAGGATAAGGAATGGCTCAGAAATGACCTCAGCCACTTCTTTCACTCCCCTCAGGTGCATCCCATCCCGCCCTGCCGCCTTGAAAACATCGACACAATCCCTGACCTCTTCTGCTACGACTCTAGGCTGTTTAACTCCTTCCTTACCTTCGCTGCCAACTGCACTCGTCACCCCTATTTGTGAAGACTGAAGTAAAAACGGGCATTAAATACTTCAGCCATTTCTGCATCATCCATAACTAAATTATCACGGGACCGATGGCATCTCTGGTCTTCCCCTTACTCTTCACATACTTGTTGAATCCCTTTTTATTGCCTTTTATGTCCCTGGCCAGTTGCATCTCAAACTTTGCGGTGACCTTCCTAATTTTCCCTCTGCATGCCGGTGTGATGCTCTTACACACTTCCCTCCTGCTCTGACCAAGTTTGCACTTTTTGTTGGATTCCTTTTTGAGGTTCAGCTCCTTGAAGACATGTCTGCCTGGCCAGGCTTTGCTGTATTTCCCATTCTTCTGTTGCATCAAGATTGCTTGCTCTTGTGCTCTGCCATTTTGTGGTCACTGCCACCCAACCTATCTTCCACCTTCATATTCTCCACGATTCCTCCCCATTCATGAACAGTAAATCAAGAGCTTCCCCTCCCTAGGTGGCCTCTCTTGTCACCTGTATCTAAAAGTTATCCCTGACAGACTCCAGGGACTTGCTGCACTGCTCGTGCACTGCTGCATTTCCCTCCCAGTTCATCAAAGTTCCTCATGAGAGCCGGGTCCAGCGACTTGGAAACTTCCCCCAGGCTCATCCACTTTGTCCTCCTGGTTTGGTGGCCTGTAACACGTATCTGCTCTGGCATCCACCTCCTGTTCTCCCCTTTGACCTTTGCCCAGAAGCTTTGATCAGGTTTACCTCCCACTTGGGGCTGCATGACAGCCACACATGCATTGCCTTTGTATATAGGGCAATGCCTCCTCCTTTCTTCCCCTATCTATTTATCCCAGACAAGCTATAGCCACATATGCCCATTATCCCCATTGCATCTTAAGTCTGTGATTGTATTGGGACCCCCCAGTTCTTCCTGTCTGTCCCCCAAGCTTTATACAAACATCTCAGGTATCCAACTGATTGCCCTATCTTCTCCCCTGAGACTTGCGCCATTGCTTCCCCTAACCTCATTTTTATCCACGTTGCCCTGGCCGTTTATTTAACTCTGGACTCGTGTCTCCATCCCTTGGTGAATGTAGTTGAAAGTCCTCCTCACTATGTTAGCAAGCAGAATATGTTCTCCAGGTAGTCTCTGAAGTCTTCTGCAGTGTGCTGTAGGCCCTCAAAACCATCCTCAAGGCATCCTGTTCAAGGAGGCAGCTCTGCTTGCAGATGCAGTATATATGCTGTGCCAGAGCTTATTGGTTGTGTCTGACTTTCTGATGCACATGACATGCTTAAGTGAGCGTGATCAGCTTTACAACTGTGTCAACACAGAATAGATGGATGACATGAACCCCTACGTTGTTGCAGCTTAATTGGATCCAACGTAGAATCAGAGATGAAACTATAGCGGTATAATTTGCATTGGTGCAAGTGCCGTGTGTCTGCAGCTGTGCCGAGGTAACTCTGCTGTAAGCAAGCAGGATGTCACTTCTTGCCTTGCCACCTGGCAGGGAGAAGCTGTAACATTGCCTTCTGCAAGCAGCTGCCCCCGGATAGGTGCCTGTCTGTCTGCTCCACCTCCTGGGTTAATGTACAGCTCTATGCAAAACCAGTATAAAGCAAACCAGTGTGCGAGTGGGTTGCGTGTCCAAGCCTTTAAAAGGAATATGAGTTTGCACTTAGGAATATGACTTTGGGATGACTCAAAATATGCCTGTTTTCATCAGGAAATTTGCACCGAGATGTTCTGTGTGTAAGGAGCCCATCATGCCGGCTCCGGGTCAAGAGGAGACTGTCCGCATTGTGGCCTTGGATCGCGACTTCCATGTTCATTGCTACCGGTGTGAGGTGAGTATTCAGACCACATCCAAGGAGAAAAAGCTATGGTGGGTTATTCCGTGATGGCAGAAATGCCCTTGTGTGCCAGGCAAAATGGGCTCGTTTGTGCGATCGCCTTGGCTTCACATCCAGGTTGCTCCCTCGACTTCACCGAAAGCTCTTCTCAATTTACGCACACCCAGAGAAGAGGGTCAGGCCCTCTGTTCATGAGCATGTCCTTGTGCTAGGAAGAGAGTATGACCCTGTAATGAGATGGTAAGTTCTGAGCACACGATAGATTGTGAGTTGAAAGTTTCTTCTATTAAAATCAGGGTTAACACCTGTCAGTTTGGGCACAAGCAGGTGAAAAATCGTAAGTTAAAAAATACCCAGGAAATCAACACAGCAGTGACCTACATAGGGCAAGGTGACATGGGGAGTTGCCCCTGGAGATGATCTGAAGGTGGAGGGGGGCAGAAAATAATGGCTGTTGTCACCGCCACACAAAGGTTAAAAAGAAACACCAGTGGCATGGTGGCAACCAGGAGCCAGCATAGCCCCCGAGTATGGCAGCTGCCCTGGGCACCCTGCCGCATCTTTTCTGCAGCTCGGGTGCTGCTTCCCCGTTGAATGTCCTTGCCCCCTTCTCTTCCTGTTATCTGTGACTTAGGCCAGCTGTTGAGGCCCACGTGTGTCGAAGCCGTGCTTCGGTATTGCAATGCCTGCCTCATTTAGGAGTGCATCCACCCCTCAGAGCCACTGGGACACAGGCTCCAGGTGCCTAACCCGTGGTTGAAAGCAAGGCACAGGCTCCTAAATCATGTAGACACTGCAGTGCTGAGCAGCGCCTCGATCTCTACATGCCTCAATCCTCCATCTGCAAAACACAAGAGGGTTAATGGGCTCTCTCTTTTCTTCTTCCCTTTCCTGTCTTGTGTGCCCAGGCTGTCAGGTCTCTGATGCAGGGCCTGGGTTTCCCTGTGGGTAGACACAGCCCCAGCCCAGAGGGCTCCAGTAGTGATGTTAGTACGGCTAGCACATGGCTTAGCTCCTATCTGCTCCGTTGCTTTATGGAGTCGTGTCTTCCAGAGACCCATAGTCTGGGATATTAGCAGCAGACTTGCTTTCTGAGCCATGCTGCCTTTTTTTATTATTATTATTATTCCTGTTTCCTTTAACCAACACTCCTGCAACTTGGATGTTTCCTGCAGCATTGCAAACTTTCCTCTTCCTCAGAGCTGGGAAAGGAACAACCACGTTGTATTTGCAATGGGGTTGCATGTAGCAGAGAGCTGGGAGCCCCATCACTGTGGTACATCAAGGGAGACGTGTGCACCTCAGCTGAGTGCTTCACACTGCCTGGGGCTGCATTTTTGGAGCAGCAGGGATAGGAGTGGGTTAAGAGGGTGCTTTTGGCTTATTTCAGTCTCCCACCATTCATTTCTTTCGGCTTTTGTCTGTGCTGCAGGACTGTGGCGGCCTCCTGTCTGAAGGGGACAACCAGGGCTGTTACCCTCTGGATGGACACATCCTTTGCAAGACCTGCAACTCTGCTCGGATCCAGGCACTTACTGCCAAGGCCAGCACTGACCTCTGAGCCCCCACTGCGACACTCCCGATTTGTCTGCTGGGGAATTGCACAAGCATTGCTTTTAGCCTGACTCCTTTCCAACCTAATTCTCGATTGAAAAGGTAAAACTGGAAGGCCTTGGACCAAGAGGGCTAGTTGCTAAGTGGGGTTCTCCCGAACCTCCAAATGATTCATATTGCCTGAGATAAAGCTGAAACTGTTGGGTTTGATTCTTCTCTTACATGTGTGACAGTCTGATCCAGTTCTTGCTGGAAGCGCTGAGTTGTTTTGCATCGATTTTAATGAGACTGGGAGTGAATTCTCTCAATTAGAGCTTGCTCCATAGTAACAGACTGCATGCACGTGAGACGAGAAGCCGTGTCTCAATACGGCCTACACAGTGCTGACCCCGCAGAGCTTTCACGTACGTGTGGCTTGTAGGGGGACCCACAGTTGAACTCTCCACCTCTCCCTCATGTCCACGCTTGTCTCCATTCCCTTCCAGTTTAATACCCTTTTCCTTTTTTTTTATAAAATCATAGTTTACTCTTGCTTAAATGTATTCAGTAACAATACTTCCAACTCAGATGCTTAAGCATGTCTGTATGAGCAATGGCTGAAAGATCTCAGCTTGCACATATGCTCACCCATACACATGTTGGTTTACTAGAGATCGGGAGCCAATTATGTACTTTGAGAAGCGATGGTGATTACGTTTGGGTCTGAAAAGGTTCAGAAGAAACCCCACATGGTTACAGTGATGCTGACTAATAATCATCAACAGCCGTGAGCGATGCTCAAAAAACCTTAAGCCAGCCATTGATCAGTGCAGTGGTATAGAAACCCAATGGATGGGCAGGGGTTGTTTCCAGACAGGTAAAGTCATGCCATTTTGATCCACCCTCTGCTGACACCAATGGAAAGATTCCCATTGACTTTAATGGGCGTTGAATCAGACCTTAAAATTGGAGGGGGCTTTCCAGGTCGATCGCAACATACTTGAACAGGAATTACAGTACGGGGCACTATTCAATTCTGGGCCCTTTCCAAAGAACTGACCCAGTTCTTTCTCCATCTTGAGAGTCCCGCAGGGGCATTTTTGCTGCCAAACAGGAAACGAGGGACGTGGTTCTGCTTGCCTTTGCTTTTTGTTTCATTCCAATCATTTTTTTCTTCCCAGTGAAGAAATGTCATTTCACAGGAACGGCGGAGTGATTGGCGTTCCAGGCAAAAGGGACACGTTATCCTCTCTTCCAGGAGTTAAAAATTAAGACCAAGGTCAGCGAACACCTGGGCATGGGCAACTCTAGGAGGTTTGCCTTGTTTTGTTGTTTTTGTTAATTAAGAAAGACATTATAAATCTGCAGCTCGTTTTGCGAGAGCTTTAATACTCTTGTTTACGAAACCTCTAATAACTAAGGTGCAAATTACAGAACGAAGGAGCAATTTTCATATCAATGAATTGACATTAATGTCTTATTTGCAGATGTAATCAAAGAGACTACCTTTCTGTGCACTTACCAAATTACAAGCTGGAATCAAAGCCATTTAGGGGTGATTGACCATATTAATAACGAACTGGTGGATTTGACTATTAAGTTTTATGAGGTTTTTTTCTCTGGTGCACACACTAATAGAAATGGAAAATACAGTGCTTTCCTTTTTAGCACAAAAGCCCAACATAATTATAATCTCCCACCTATGGATGGGATGAATGGATGCAAAGCATGGGATAAGATGGAAAATTGACTCTGACTGTAACTCCTGGAATTGGTATCTTCCTTTCCAGTCTGCAAAGTCCCATTGCATGTCACAGTGAACAACTCCATGTCCATCGTTATCAAGCCATTGTACTGAATTAGAGAATTGAGGTCTGATTCTCCTGTCCCTTAGAGCAGATATGCGCTGGGCAAACTCCATTGGCTTTGCCTTAATTGGCCCCATGGCGACCTGTGGGATGTTTGATCCGCGGAAAGGAATTTTTCTCCTGTACAGATTTCCTGGCAGGGCATTGACTGTGCAAAAGCATCTCGTCTTCATGTCAAAATTTCACACCCAGCTTTCACGAATGTTAGCAGTCGTATGCAGTCAATTAGTCTTCACTTGTCTCAGCACTTTTTTTAATAGGTTGCATTTGGGCTTCTCACCACTGGCGGTGGCAACTCAGGTCATGTTGAGCTCGCTCATGTTACATGCAAAAGAACATTAAATAAGGTCTGTTTGAATGATCTCTGCCCAAACGTGGAAGTTCAGCCCGCCGACGGTGCCTTCCTTTTCATCACACATCTCATCATGCTCATGCCTGGGTCGTGGGTTCCTTAGCGCCTCCTCTCTGAAGCACGACGGGAGTGTGATGTCTGCCATAGAGGAAGTCATGGACCAGGTGGCAAATCTAGCTCTGAACTTCCATGTCCTGGCAGGTTTAAATTGGATAGTTGCTGCATCTTTATAGCTCCAAATCACATATTAGAAGGCAATGAAAAACAGCTGCTGTATCTACGAGGCAGGAACGTGATGTGGCTTGAGATCGGGGCTGCGGGGTTCTCCTGATAACCGCAGACTAGATTTTGGCCAAGTCACATGCCAGTAACCTCTCCCTGCGCAACTGGACTTAATCATGCAACCCGACTTCCCACGTGGTGTGATTTTAATTCGTTATAGAATGGCCCAAGTGGCAGAATCCAGATCCAGATCCTCTCTTTCCAAAATATCTGCCCGTGTCTGGATTTCAGGTTTTAAATTAGGTCGTTCAAGAACCAAGAATAAGCCTGGACTCCCTGCTCTGAACCTCCAAGCAGGTGGGAGCATTGCAAAAAGGGTGTAGGGGGCACTTCGACCAGTCTCCTCGAGAGGTCTCTGGATCGGAGGTGCTCAAAAGGGCGTGAGTGTTGCTCTTCTTCCGTGAACAGCAGCTGTTTTTCAGACTTAAACTATCCAAGCAAAACTCTTCTTTGTTTTTTTTCTAAATAACTCTCAGAACCAGTGACCCATTTGAGTGAGTGAGTGAATGCTTAGAATAGTTTTTTGTTTTAAATGCATTTGTTTGTGGTGTCTAAATTTGCAATGACCATGTTCTGGAATGAGAATGTTATATGCGTGACATAGGGGCTGTCATCACTTATCCGCATTTCCGCCCTGTTCGACCAGGGTCTAAAGCGAACGTGCCGATGGGCCGTTGCGGCACGTTCGTGCACTGCCCAAGCATTGCTTCGTCACAATCTTGAGCTTGTATTTATTATGTATCCTCAGTTATCTCTTTCCAAAGAAAAAGCCTTGATGCCAAAGAGACCTCGTTCTTTGAAGGTCCCCTTCAAGTCCTGATATCAAGTCATATCATCTCCCGAGGGCAGTAATGCTCCAAAACTTCCCTTTTACAAGGAGTTCAAAAATTACCCAGACCTTTTTCCTTGGAGGCTCTTTGGCTTTTCTAGCATGCCTTAGAAAATGGAGCCTGATCTAGTTTCATATTGCCTGGGTGGGGATGTGAGACCCAGGATCAAGCCCAGATCCAGCAAAGTATTTAAGCCTGGGCTTAAACGTTTGTTTTAAGCGTGGGCTTAAATCTGTTCCTCAGTAGGACATACATTTAGGACATCAGATTTGGTTGCCTTGGTTACAGCCAAATCCCCTGGCACACCCCCAAAGTGAATTATAGTTTTGTTTTTTGTTAGCATGATGGCTTTTTATTGTCAGTTATTGTTTTATTTTAATCATTGCCTGAATGTTACCTTTTCAAGCAGAAGGCAACATCACAGCTTTAGCCTATCCGATAATGCACCTTTGTTTTTATATATATATATATATATATATATGTGTGTGTGTATATATATATATGTATATTTAAAATATTAATTTAGGGGTTTTTTTAGCATTGCTGCCAAACACTAGTCACCGTGACATCTAGCAGAGTGAAGTTTACCATTGAGCTGTAAGGCAGAGGCAAGACTTACAGGAAGTATTGGCCTTGTTTTGGTGCGTGGGGATGACTTGCACCCTAGTTCTTCTGCAGATATTGTGCCAGTATTGTACTTGCTCACAGATGAAGTCCATCGGTGGTTTGGAAAGGAGGCTGCCAACCTGGGCAAGCATAGTGATTCCTCACCTAGATGGAAAGGAGGATTAGGTCTTCTTGGAGATAATCCCCCAACAGCTAGTGGAGGCACAAAGGGCACAGCAGACTCCTCGTCGGAGTCCTCCCCGCCAAGAAGATCTCTCAGGAGAGCTCTTTGCTAGGACATCCAGTGCTTTGCTACTTCACGTCTATCTGAAGAGCTCAAAGGCTTTTTCTGCATTTTCAGTTGCATCTTGTTCCTATCCGTTGCTTGAATCCTGCCTTGGTTCATCCAGCAGCGCTGATCTTCTTTTATACAGCTGTCACAGCTGTCGGTCAGGACTGACAGGCAAAGGCATGCTGCCGATCGGCGCGGTGACACTCGAAATAGGAAACACGAGCCGTGTGCTGAGAGCTGATGGATGGCAGGGCACGAGGAGTGACGTGCAAACAGAGGTAGAGCGGGACGCAGCAAACACTACTTAACACCAGAGATGGTCACACTTTGACACTACACTTCTCTCGTTGTTAAAAGTTGGGGGCCTTTCCAACAACATTTGTGGGGGGAGAAATTGCGAATGCTAACAACGTGTTCTCTTTTGACAGTGTTTTCTGCAGCATTGTTTTATGATATTTGAATCAGATTTATTGAAATTTGCACTCGTGGTTTTTTTTAAATAGGTAGTAAGGGTTTTTTTTTTTCCCATTCTTCATTTTCTTCCTTGGTATTTTTGGGTGGTAAATGAAACAATTTGTAATGACTTGGATAACTTTTTATATGCGTTTCTGTAGGATCGGCACAAAAGAAGAATGGGAAATAACCCCTTCTTTGACCCCGTGACATTTCAGACAACATCTTTTCTTCGGTTTTGAAAGACTTGACTTCTGGAGGCCCCCATCTTCCTAGGGCAGTGATTCTCAACCAGGGTTTTGTGGTACACTGAGGTGCCTTGAGGTCCATTAAAGGGTGCTGCGGGGTACCGCAAGTTTTTAGGTGTGCAAACTTAATTCACAAAATCAACCCAGAGGTTTTACATAGAAGTTCACAGCGTTAAAACCCTTGTGGTCTTTCTGGGGTCTTTGCAATAGAAGAATTACAGTACTCTAGTATTTTTCCATAGTCCAAAAATCAGCAAAAACACGAAGCGGTGGCATTTTCCAAGGGGTGCCTTGAGTCCAATGAGGGGTGCCCCAAGTCTAAAAAAAGGTTGAGAATCGCTGTCCTAGTTGATTCAATCCAAATGATGTGGCTGTCTTGAGAAAAACAGTATTACTTCTTTTGGGAACAGTGTTGTCTCCAGTCTTCCAACCAGCCAACGAGCGTTTGGGAAGATGATGAGCGTGGCAATTGCTTTATCTTAAGGGGTGATGTAGATTATTGCAGCTGCTATCGGGAAACACTAACTGACCCTCAGAGCCTGGCTTCATCCCTTTGAGCCTGGGAAAGCCATTACTCCAAATACATTTCCAGAGATACCTCTATTCTTCCTTTCCATTTCAGTTCGAAGGTGCAATGATTGATGTGTCTGTCCAGGCCCTTAGTTTTGCATTGATGAACCATCAAGATAGCACCGCACCCCTTCCTTAGCCATTTGTGAAACTATCAAATCTATTTGGTGCTTCTCCATGCAATGGAAATGTGTATCCTAATCGAGGGCTCTTGGTGGACTTTTAACATAGAAGCTCTCAGATGTAACACTGACGTTCTCGGCTTTTTACAAGGAAAAACACTAATGAAAACTTTGCAATGGTTGGTTTAGGAATAGACCCACCTGCATGTCCACATTGCACAGTTTGGAGACGATGACTGATTTGACTTACAGTAGAGTAATTGGTGCTCTTCCTATTACACATGCCCTTTCTTCATTGCTACTCTCCATTGCTTTGGCATTATAAATAAGATACCCCCTCTGATTCTGTAGCTGAGTTAATAGGAGCAACTTTAAATGGTCTCTTTTTTTTATTTTTTTGGTTTTTATGCGGCTCTTCCCAATTATTTTGACATCTCAAGAAAAGGGGCCGAGAATGGTGATCTTTCCAGTGGTTAGAGTCCATGTTTGCAGCTCCGCCTCCGTCTCCCTCGCTCACCTCGGGTCAGTCGCACGGCCTTTTGCTCCTCTGTCTGAGTGTGTCCACGTGTGTAACGAAAGTACTTGCTGCTCAGACGTGGCGTGAGACTCAGCCAATACTTATAAGATTGCTTCAGCTCCTGAATCAAAGCAGCCCCATGCACCCATAGCATCAGAGGCAGGGGGTCCACGTGCCTGCCATGGGACTCTCAAAGGGAAATGATTATACTCGTTGCTTTTTAAATGATACTGAAATCATACCTTAAATCTTCCTTAAAATTTACCTTAAAAATCAGTCAACGTGAACCACAGAGGCTTAGGAAAGCAGGGACTTATCAGGGAGAATCCAATCAGATATTTGTTTTAAGGATGGAGGGTAGGAGTGTGTATGTGTGTGTGTATATATATGTGTGTGTGTGTGCGTGTATACACACACACACACACACATATATATACACACACACATATATATATATCCTTTCAAAACTTGAGATGTTTGTTGTTTTTCTCCTGTATGTATTTATTTAATATCTTCCTATCAATGGGGCAGCTGCAATTCTCATTTGGGAGAGATCGAGGGGTCTATCCGGTCTTGCGCGTGCAGTTTGTACCTGTTTTGTCTTCTTTCAAGAGATCACTGGCTTTTTTTTTGCATAATTAGATCTCTTCATATAGAGACCAGTCAATAAGAATCTTTTTTTAGTCCGCGAGTATTTTTTAATTAACCAAATCTCGGGTCGGAGGAAAAGTGCTGGGTTGTTGGGGGTTTTTTGCTATATATAAACACTGCGTTTCATTGAAAAGACACTATCAGCATCTCCCTATATATCTGTGTGGTCATTTTATTGCTGTTCTACATCCAAGACTAATGTTGAGCCAGATTGCAAAGGCAAACACTTGATGTGACCTAGTTCCTTTGAGCAGCAAGCATCTTTTGTCGGCTCAGCTCCTGCTTGTTTGTGTGGCTTTTTTAAATGCTGGATTGCAGACCGAGAGTTTCCTAAAGATGAAAATAAAATGGTGTTTGATGGGCAGGAAATTCGGGGGTCCCCAGCCTGGCGCGTTTTTCCCTTTGAATTCAGCCGTCGTAGCGTTTTAGGCTCGTGCCGGGACACACAGTCAGTTTGGCCAGTAGTCCGATTCATCCCATTGCTCCTAAGCGGCTGCATCCCGCAAAGCTTTTCAGCAGTCCTGGCTGCCTTCCCTTGCTCCCATTTGGTACATATTTGCACAATTGAACCGAGCTTTTCTTTCTGCGGGAGGTCAGATGGGATCGATACGAAACACTACATTTTCTAAACAAGCGGAGCCGTTGGAGCCACAGCGCTGGGGGCAGGACCGCGTTTTTCCGTGGCTGCTCCGCTCTGCCCGGCAATCCTGAGAGCGCCCGACCCTGGCTCGGGATGCAAAACCACAGCCCCTGCCTGGTAGCAAACTGCGTACTGGAACCCAGCTGCCCGGCTCCGGCGTCGCCCTTCCAGCCGCTTTCCCTCTTCCTTTGCACAAAGGGAAACTTTCCCAACCCGGGGCGTATATTTAGCCTTCCTCTTGCGTAATGCGCTGGCAGCGCTGGATGCTCCTCAGGATTCTTGCTGTAACCTCGGCGAGCCACGGATGAATGGCTTGTGTTTTGTTTTGTTTTGTTTTGGTTTGGTTTGGTTTTGATGAGATTAGACGTTGCATATTGATGAGTGAGCGTTTCAAAGGTCCGTGGGGCTTTGGTACATATTACAAATCTCTGAAGTTAATATTCGCCACGTTTTACATATTCAGAAGGAGCGCTCTGCATAAAATGGCTTTTGATATATGCCTACCGTGGGAGGGGGGTAGGTTTTGAGCAAACACTAGGGGGTTGTGGCTCAGCTGATTTTTGCTTTTAAAGCCTCTCTTTGTTCCCATGGATCAAAACCATCTTGAGATAAGCGGCCCTGGTGCGGCGGACAAACCAGGCTGGGCAGCGGTGCTGATCGTGGAGCCAGTCCCGGCTTCCGCTGGCTTTGGGCTTCACCGGGATTTTCTGAGGCTGGTGAGGGTCAAGCACCTGAATTAGGTACCATGTTTCCAGTGGGAGTCAAGGCACTTCCTTGCCCTGTCCTGTGGCATCTAGGGCCTGAAGCTGAGCTCCGTTCATACCATTGCAACGGCAGCAGACGCGGGCAGCTGTGAAGGCTGGCCTCGAGACGGTGGCTCTCTCGTGTCCGGAGGGACACGATGAGCACGCTTACTTTGTCCAGATGTTGGAGCCTAGCTGCAAAGTATGTCAGGGCACCCTTTTTGGGGTGGAAAGACTGTCAGGCAAATGCTTCTGCAGAGGCCCCAGTCCATGTCTCTATGGGGAGAAAGACGGGGCGAACACAGCCTGCAGATGCCCAGCCTTTCCAGCGCAGTGCTGGCCCTCCCAGTCTGCCTTCAGCTCGGCTTCCTGGATGCCACAAGACATAGGCTGCTTGTGGCATCCAGTTTTTCTTTTGCAAACACAACTCCTTCCTTCGAAGGGGCCATATGTCCAAGAAGAGTGGCCGGGCCTAGCTGGGGGGAGAAGGAGGGAGCTGCCTTGGTTTTGGGCTCACAAATGTCGCACATCCCTGGTGCTATCACCTTCTCGCTCCCTTGCACCTCTTGACAAAGGCGAGGTTTTAAATATTTGACAGCGAGGGCTTTTCGGCCAGGCGCCTTGAAAACCCTGCCAGATTGCCAGCAGAACAAGAGAGTTTAGGGTTCACCCTTCAGCGCACGCTTGCACGGTTTTGATTTGAAATGAGGTTGTCCCGCTTGGAAAAGTCCGGCCAAACGGGCGCTTTCCATTCTTGCAAAGGAAGAACAACTCCAGCCGGAGCAAACCTGTGCTCGTCACACCCGGGATGTCTCCACGGAGGGCTCCTGGAGCCCAACCACTCTCCATAATAAAGGGCAGAGCCCGCGATTGCAGCCTGCGCAGTGATCTTACCTCCCTGCTTTACGATTTACTAGGCAGCGCAGCGCTGGCTCCGGTCCATCCGTTGGCTGCTGCTTGTTTGGTCAGGAAGGGAGGCCTGAAGATGAAGGAACTACAGCTGGGGGAGTTTTCCTCTTTCTCGGGCATCGGCGTGGTTTGAGGCTTGCAGCACAGCAGACGGGGAACGGGAGAAAGCGTTACCAGCCCTGCACAGGAGAGCGCGGGCTGTGTGCCAGGCGTGGATTTTCGGAGATCTTGGAATGCGTGTAAGAATGAACTTTTGAATCCTTTTCAGGCCCTAACTAGCATGCTTTCCAGGGAGGGAGTTTACATACCAGCGTTTCACTGACGGCAGCAGTTTCTGGAGGGCTTGAACTTTTGGAGCTAAGATTGCAGCCTGCATGGTTGCAAAGAGGGCTGTTGTCCAGAGCCACGGGCAGCGCACGCATGGAAGGGGAAATACAAGTCGGGGTAACTTCAGCAAAGTTAGAGTAGTAGCAAGCAACGGTGAGCAAGACTGGGATCAATTGTGAGCTCTTCGTGCCACCCGTTCACCTCCGTGACCCTGAAAGCTGCCGGCGACTAAGCAAGACTGTACCCTGAAGATCCAGCCAAAGGAGGCGTTGACTCTGAAACCTAACGATGACCCCGTGATTTTAATGTAGTTGAATCTGAACTAATTGTTCTGGCAGAAAGCTCCCAGCTCTTCTGGGAAGTGGACTAGAGTTTGGAAACACGGTTTAAATGACAAGAGAGTACTCCTTATATATTAAATTGCAGCCCTGGGGCTGCCTTGGCTCGATGGGATGGTAAGTGTATGTAACAGTATATGCAAAAAAAACCGTTAACAACAAAGCAGCGATATTTGAAATGCCCCTGATGCTCGTATGCAAACCCAAAACCTTCCCTTCTTCTCAAGCTTGCACTATCACACCTTCCTTTTTATTTTTTTTAGTCTGACTTTGTAAAAAGCACAAAGATTTTTTTTTTTTTTTTTTTTAACTCTACTTCTAAGAAAGTCGATACTTAAAAGAGGGGTAAAATCTCCCTCTCAAACACTTGGGTTTTTCAGGCTTGGAAATAATTTCTACACCTGACCCACTTCCTGCAGCTGCCAAAAAAGAAAAGAGAACGCTATTTAAATTTCTCAGAGAACCATTTATCTCTGAAAATATGCCATAGCAATTTGAGGTGGGGGTGGAGACTTAGCTATTTATCTCCACAGCCTGATATTTCTCTTTATGTTTCTAACTGTCAAGGGAAAAGAAAGGAGTAGGAAGCTATTCTTGGGCTATTATTGATGTATTATGTTGCCATTATGTAGGATGTCTGCTTTCCTATACACTGAAGGACGTTAATAATAGCCCTCTTTCTCCCAGTCCCTCTTTGGGAAGATATGGATACAACCTGAGCCCCACTGCCCTTTTCAGTACATAGCTATTTTTTCAATAATCATTTCTATACTAGTTTTGGGAGCAGGGCACATCAAGCTGAGCGAGATGGGGCGTCTCCCCAGCTCTTCCACCCGCCTGCTTTCTATTTCAGGTGAACCGCGTACCTGTTCCCCGCCTGATCCTTCCTGTTTTAGACTGTAAATGCTTTTCTCGCTCTGTACGAGGCCTCATGCAAGGGGACCTTGTGTCTGAAAGGGGCCGCGGTGCTGCTGCAGAAGGGGGGGGAAACCCCCCCATCCATTTGGTCTCACGTTAAAAATAGGCAGTCCTGCTTGGGGAAACGACTAGGAATCTGACACCGCTGCATTTAAACTAGCATAAATTCCTGAAACGTCACACTTCCAGGGATGCGGGGCTTGCATTTAATAGGCCAGATGGATTAGCAGCGCACGTGGCCAACAGGTTTAACATAATACCAGCGCTCGGGGTCTCCTGAAGCATCGGAAGACCAATGTCAGCAACACAAGGCGGTAACGAAGGCCGTGAAGCTGCCTTCAAGCAGAAGGTGGAAGTGCACAATGCAAGGGAAGAGCACAGGACAGAAGCTAAGGGATGTAACCGGCCTGATGGATATGGAGCCCCCACCTCCGTTTTGCAGGAGAACCGCGTGCAAACTCGTGAGAGTTTCTGAAAATCAGGCCCACGTCTGCTCAGTCCTTTTGTTATCATTACTCGTCTCGCGGTCGTGCTGCGCCGAGCCCTGTATAAAGGCTGGGGGTGTCCGTGCTCCCCGTGGAGAGATACCGGAGCCAGCTCCGATTGCACAAAGCAAGCAACACCCTGTTGCATCCACGGACTGACACGACCGTGTCACCCCCGGGGCCTGGACTGACGCAACCGTCCTCCGAGACCTGAGCTACCTGGGTTCCCTACACATGATGGATGCTCAGGGTCCTTACCTTGAAGAGGGGGCGGAGGCAATCGTTTCAGATGCATCGACTTTGAAGTCTGGGTTGCACCTATTTCCAGTCCCAAACAGGAATTCAAGTGGGTTGTGCTGCTTCATTTGGGAAGCAGCTTGCATCTGGAAGAGGAAGAGGCACACCGCACGGGTGCAGCTTCTCTTTGGTTTTTTGGGGGTTTTTTTTTCTTGATGCCTGCTCCTAAAACAAGAATGAGAAAAATGCTGTGGTCTGCAACAAGGAGCTGAAGCCAAAGTCAGATAAGTCCTGTGCAAACAGCATATCATTTTGGCAGCCGTAGCTGGAGGATCTTCTGTGGTTTCTGCAGATGGGCAGCGTAGCTCTGGGAGAAGGGAAGGACCCACTCCTGAGGCCGCTCCATCGCGCTCTCCATGCAGAGTGGGCCTGGCAGTCTGGTGTCTGGTGCTTTGCCGGTGCTCTCGTTTAGTTTTACTTCTTACGTCTACAGCAGGCCTTCAGAGCACAATCCTGTTGCTAGAAACGTGCATTTTCTCTCGACTGCTAATCCTGGGATTATGTGCAATGATGATGGGAGAGCAAGAATTCTTCGTAATTAGGCCACCTTTGCCATGGTGCTAATTTGCCATGCAGATGGCAGCATGGTATAAATCAGGGGTGTCAAAGATGCAGCCTGCAGGCCGGATCCACCCTTGAACTTGATTGGCAGGCCACTTCTGGCAGGCACTCTGGACCAGCCTCATATGGGCACCGTGTGCGATGCTATCCGGGACCAGTGCGCGTCGCAGGAACTGGGTCCTGCATGCTGGGGGAAGTGGGAGAGGGGTGTTTCTGGGCCTGATCCAGCTCACAGAGTCAGCCACACCACTCTTCCTGCCCATGGGGTGAGATGGTTTCCCAGAGAGGTGGTGGCATCTCCATTCTTGGAGGTGTTGAAGACCCAGCTAGACAAAGCCTTGTCTGGGATGATGGACTTGGGGCTGGTCCTGCTTGGAGCAGGGGGTGGACTACGTGTGAGCTCCTTTCCAACCTGAATTTTCTATGATTGGATGAGTTTGACACCCCTGGTATAAATAGGAAACAGTTTGCACTGAAATGCACAAGCAGAGGTTATGGTTCCCAATGATGTACGTTGAGATTGCCCACCTTGTTTTTAAAAAAAGAAACCTGGCACTTTCTGCTCCACCCCACGCCTTACTGACCGCTCTGGAAGGGCAGGGACCCCCTTCAGATTTGGCCTTTGGACAGTCACAGACTCTTCCGTGAGTCTGATCCAGGTCTGTAACCCGTCTCTGTCCAGTCCGCGGTATCCGTAATGTGCCTTGGAGCCATAGCTGCTAAGCACCCGAGATGCATCTTAGCCAGCGTGGTCAGAAGCTCGTAGCAGGAACGTCCCTCTTGGACATTGCTCTTTTCACTAAGTGCCTGTTCTGAAAGCCATAACCCTTCAGGTTTTCGCTGCATTCGAGGGAAATAAGTATGCAGCAGGGAGGAGAACCACCAGTGCGGGGCCAGGCAACAGCAAGGTTGTATGGCAGAAATCTGTTCTCCTTTGGGATGCCTCGCACACATCGACTGGCCTTGCACACACAGGTGCCGTGTGGATCTCCCTGGGGGCTGGTGATGGACCCAAAGCCCATCCACCCTGGCTCCTGGCTAGCGGTCAACTCCGCAAGACTCCTGCAGATCTTCCTCCGTCAGAGCAAGCAGCAGAGAGGGCGAGCACCTCAGGAGCTTGTGTCTTAAGGCTGGGTTTAACCATCAGGCGAGTCCCGGTCCGTGGGTGTCAGGCCCGGTGCTGTGTCTTCAGCCCGGAGCTCTGCCTGGCTCCCTCAGACGGTCTCCAAAATTGCATTCCCCTGGCCCTGCTGCCCTGCCAAAGCCTGGCCCTGCCACCTCTCTCCCTCCTGCCAACGTGGGTGCACGTTCATTTGCAGCCAATTCTCACGCACGGGTCAGGCTGGATTTCGGCTCTCTCGTGCCGGTTGCTCTCGGTCTCTGGGCAGAGGGCCGTGCTGCGCTCGCTCCGGTCCTGCTGGGAGCAGGGACGGGTGGTTTTCCTGCACAGAGGTCCTTAGCAGGGAGGACAGCGCCTTTGCTTTGCATGCCAAAGACGAGCTCCACGGCAGGGTGGAGGAGGGACGTCTGCTGTCGGACACGCCGCGCCTTTGAATCCTGTTGAAGGTGGGTTGAGGGCTCAGGATTGCTCCGAACTCGTGGGCACTGGAGAGTGCCCCTTGCATACCTACGAGGGGCCTGATCCTGCCACGGAGGTCTTGCCCAGTCCCACAAGGGGCTAAGGGCACCCTCACCTCCGGTTGAACTGGTCAGCGCCCATGCTCTCTTCCCCCCGACTTTGTGGAGTTGAAGGTGCTCAGTAGCTAGCCGCACGGACCCGTCAGGCCAAATATGAAGTTTACTCTCTGGTAACTTGTGCACATGGATTTCCAAATCCCGTATTCACCTTGATGCTGAGGGCAAGTCCAGCACCTCCACGTTTTCTGTATTTATAAATATGCAAAGAGATATATTTTTGTTCTCAGCTAGTTACCTCTCCTAACCCGCCTATTTCAGAGCAGCCGGCATATATTTTTTATTCAACACGTGAAATGACTTTTTTACACTAAGAGAATGAAAGCAGATAGAAGCATGTGTTTTTCTGTATTTTTATTACGCATTATCCAGTTATATTGAGATGTATTTTCCTCTTTGCTCTGCTCTTTCCGTTGTTATCCTTACTTTATCAGTTACGCTTTTCTAATGTTTTGTAAGGGAAAATAAATATGCAAACTTGCCAGATGCCTTTCCCCCCACCCCCTCTCCTTTGCAGAAGAAGTATCACAAATGCTTTTTATTACATTTTACCAATCCAATAAACTCCTTTATAAATTTCATTTTTGTTTGCTAGTGTGTGAAATTGTTTTCTTTTTTTTTTTTTCGAGACGAGCGGTATTTACCTTCTCCCAGCTTCCACTTGCAGTTACGGTTCCTTCCTCCTCTCTGCCTTCCTCCTTTGTCTTCCTCATCCTCCTCTTTTTCTTCCTCCTCTCTGTTCCTTCCTCCTCTTCCTCCTCACTGTCTCTCTTAGCTGCAATCTTTCCCCATCCCGGTTTTATTGGAGCAAGAGGGATTGATAAAACATCCCAGGCCAGGTTTAAGGCCAGAAGTGCACTAACCCTGGTCCTTAAAAAGCACTTTGTTTTGGCTGAGTCCCCCATGCCTGATCCATGAGATAACTCGGTGTGTGCTTCATGCAGATTTGCTAACTCCCTATCAACACATCCACCCGGCGCTGAACTATATTCGGATGGACCACGCCGACCTTGGAGCTGAGCCTCTTGCTTGGTGGTAGGCGAACATGAGCACGGCGTGTACGCCCATTCACGAGCCTCTTGAGAGCGGTCAAAGCACGTCTCAGCCCAGGTGCAACAGTCAGGACTGGTTTAAAAATAACAATATGTAGATTCATAGCCATAGATATGTAGAAATCCGGAGATCCTAATTGCCTTCACGCCCAGGTTGTGTTTCCGGGTGGTTTTCTCCATGACCCCAAGGGCTAGCAAGTCACCGTGGTGCAAGAGGTTCAATCCCAGACCAGCTCCGCTCCCCAAGGGCCAAGGCAGTGGGCTTTAATGAAGGACCAGCGGCTTTCTTCAGGAAAAGCACGCGTTCTGCGCGGGGCCGGTCTGTGCGTGTTGCAGATGGTGTGTGGGGCTGGTCTGGGCACGCCACCTCTGAGCTGCCACGCTGCCCGTGGTACCAGGCTGACCTGGATCCAGCACATGGGGCTGGTGTGCAGACCCAGCCTGGCCTGAGGACCAGTTCGGCACCACTCATCCAGCCCGCAGGACCTGATAAACTCAACACCCCTCCTTTGCAACGCAAAGTGGTTTTTCTAATCTGGTGCTCATACATTCATCTGGTGCTGCACACACACGCGCACAGGAGAAGTGATCGCATGCATGCCCGGACACAAGGAGAAGTGATCTCTCGCACACAAGAAGCAATCGCTGTCTCTCACAGACATACACATACACCAAGAGAAGTGGTCTCTCATGCACACAAGAAGTGATCGCTGTCACACGCGCACCAGGGAAGTGATCTCTCATGCACACAAGAAGTGAGCGCTGTCACACGCGCACCAGGGGAAGTGATCTCTCATGCACACAAGAAGTGAGCGCTGTCACACGCGCACCAGGGGAAGTGATCTCTCATGCACACAAGTGAGCGCTGTCACACGCACACCAGGGGAAGTGATCTCTCATGCACACAAGAAGTGAGCGCTGTCACACACGCACCAGGGGAAGTGATCTCTCATGCACACAAGAAGTAATCGCTGTCACACGCGCACCAGGGGAAGTGATCTCTCATGCACACACACATACACAAGAAGTGATCTCTCGCACATGCATGCACTAGGAGAAGTGAGCACACACGAGGCAAAGTGATCTGACAACGCAAAGTGATCTCAAACACAAGGTGAAGTGATCACTTGTGCACACATACACAAGGAGAAGTGATCTCACACAGAAGTGATCACACACAAGACAAAGTGATCTGACACACACAAGACAATGATCACTCTCAGACCCACATACACACAAGGCAAAGTGATCACTCTCACACACACACACACACACGAAGTGATCACTCATGCTCACGCATACACAAAGGGAAGTGATCATACACACCCACACAAGAAGTGATCACTCGCATGCACGCACAAAAAGAAGTGGTCACTCATGCCCACACACACAGTGATCACTAATGCACACTCTGTCACACACACATATGCACACAAGTGACCTCACACTGACAGAGGAGAAGCGATCGCCTCGGCACAGGCGCTGGTGCTTCCCTTGCAGCCGCTCTCGAGCTGCCACCGGAGTCGTGTGAAGATGACACCAACGCTGCCTGTTTGGCCCATCTGAAAACCAGGTGCCGCCTCCACCCGAGGTTGGCCTCGTCGGCCTGGATCTTAACAGCATCCAAGCACCGCTTGCTACGTGGTTTGTCTCCGTGTGGCAGGAGTCGCAGGTTTCCGGCCCATCGTCACGCTAAGCTCCATCGGCATTGCCAAACCGTTGGAGAGATGCTTGTCGTGCCAGCGTGAGCTGCCCGCTTCTTGCCCTATGGGGACAGTTGGGGTTTTAAGCCTCAAGATGCCCATTTCATATTGCCACCCCCGTGTGAGCATCCAGCGGCTCTACAGAGCACGGCCAGCTCTGCTGTGTCTCTCCTTTCTCCCAAGCCTTTGCAGAGATGGGCCTGAGACAAAACAGACTGGGAGAAACTTGGAGCAGGTTGCAAGTGGAATTGGGGCTGCTATTACTACTGATGCCTGCCGACGGCAGCCAAAGGCTCCTGCAAGAGCTCTGGCTGTGCTTGGTGCTGTACATACCTCCAACAGGAAGGTGATCTCTGCCCCTGGGAACTATGTGCAGTACATCCTGGGGTAGAGAAGGTGACCCTGCTGTTGCAGCAGCATGTGTTTTGGGGCTAAACGCAGGGCTTGCCGACTCCAAATTCACATTAAAATGCAAGAAGAGAGGCAGCCAAGGAGCGACCGGAAACTCGGCCGCGATGTCCCCAGAGGAGCCGCCGGACAAACGACACCACTTCTGCAAGGTAAGGAGAAAGAAAATGGTCTGAATCATCCGGCAGCAGAAAGGACAGCCTTTGTATCTCGCAATATTGTTGAAGCTGGCCAGAAACTGCCGCCGTTAAGTATAAATATAAAGACGCTGCTAAATCATCACTATTCCAGCAACTAATTAAGGGGTAATGCTTGTGGTGAAGGAGTATATGAGGCAATAAACGGCTTTGGCGGCTGATTAAATGCTGGCGCTGAGGCATTTAATTACAGCAAAAGCCAATTACCATGAGCGTACTCCACCACCGCTGACATTATTCCTGCTATATGACACAGGGAAGAGGAGGCAATAAACTGTGGCCAGGAAATAGATGAGTCGAGTACATGGTTTTCTAGCCTTGTAGGAAGCCTTTGGTGCCCCATGCTGGGCTTCCCATTTGGACAGGGGCCCAGGTGGGATGAAGGATCGGTGATAAGCACAAGGGAAGATCCTGGCCGTGAACATTGCCTCTGCACCTGAGACTGAAGCAGCACACAGGGCTCGTTTAAGGGCCTGATAGAGATCATGCATGACCCCGTGCGAGAACGGTGATTTCAGGGCCCCACAATCACAGATGCTAGAGAAATGTCTATAACAGCTATGCTATGCTAGCAATCAGTGCTATAGAAAGCCTGGAGCAAAACGTAGCCCGTGCTGCATTCACAGGGCTGTCCATCCGTGTCTCTGTTCGTATTGCCCTTGCCTTGAAGAATATGCAATGCATTGCAAGGCGCCCTGCCTTTTTTCTCCGCTAAAGCACTATAAAGCTGGGGGCTTGCTTTTCAGAGGGGGCCGCGCATCTCCTTGGCTTCACCTGGCGTGCTCGGCACCTCTGAAGACACAGCCCTTGCTCTACAAACCAGAAGCGAGTTTTCCCCTTTGGAAGGAGTTTCCTCGAGAAATTCTCTCTTCGAAAATCCTTGGCAAGAAACCTTAGCCAGCCTTGGCATGCAAGCCTGCTTCACGCTGGCACTAGCAAGCCTCTTATTTAAATGTTGATGAGCTCTTTGCTGCCAGTTAGCAATGGGAAACGCAGTCTGTGTGTTAAACCGGAGCTGGGAATTACTTCCAAATACCAACATGTTTGTTAAACTTACTGCCCACCTCCTTCCTCCTTGGGGGAGGGAAACCTTCCCTCCCAGCTGGTTCTCCGCCAGGCCAGACAGAGTGGCTTTCGCAGAAATGCCTCCACGGGAATGACCACGGAGACCTCCAGAGGTGGCACTTGGCCACTGATGGAGACCTGGGAACGCAGGAGGCTCCTGGGACAGGGTTGGGGTAGGAATTTGTCTTACCCCAATGGCTTGGGTCCAACATCTCCCCCCAAAGACACTACCGATGGCATCGTCTACTTCCAAGGAAGTTTCTTCCTGATTTAGCTAGGGATTATTGCAGAGGGATAGTCAACACTGGCCGTCTAAATGCCCAAGCCTTTCTGCAATCCTTGCTTTTGGTGCTTACAAGGAACAAAGGGCTCTTTAGGTTTCTTGCCTCTGTTGCACAAGTTGGTATTCCAGAGAGGTGGGGGAGTCTCCATCCTTGGAGGTGTTGAAGGCCCAGTTAGACAAAGCCTTGGCTGGGATGATGGAGTTGGGGCTGGTCCTGCTTGGAGCAGGGGGTTGGACTAGCTGTGACCTCTTCCAGCCCTCATTTTCCATGATGCTATGAATATCTTCTGACCTACATCGCCTCATGAGCAACCATGAGCCGTGTCATTGGTGACCCAGCCAGGAATAGCTGATGTATCACGGAGTTGCTTAATTTCCTAGAGGGCGTTTGATTCCTCTGAGGGCTACGGCTTTGAGGCAAAGAAAAGGACAGTGAGATTTGCACGATGCAGCACGGACGAGACCCGTCACGTCCCTTGCATTACGTGGGATGCTTTCTGAAACCCACGCTGGCTGCCGCAAAGGAGTGTGAGGATGCTTTTAACCATCACTCACTAGTTCCTGGGTGAATCCCATCTGAGCGTGCCTAACTGCCTGCTTTGAATGGACTGGGAAAGCCTTCTGTTTCTCCATGGAGGAGAGCTTCTAACCCCATTTCTAATGTCAGGTCTGAAGCAGTGTCTGCAAGGGCCTTAAAACCCACCTCGGACCATCTCAGTAGGGGCAGCTACAGAACAAGGAGCAATGGGCTCAAGTTGCAGCAAGGGAAGTTGAGGTTGGATATTAGGGAAAAAAATCTCCCTAGCAAGGTACTAAAGCACTGGAACAGGTGACCCAGAGAGGTGGTCCAGTCTACATCCTTGAAAGTGTTGAAGACCCGGGTAGACAAAGCCTTGGCTGGGATGATGGAGTTGGGGCTGGTCCTGCTTGGAGCAGGGGGGTGGACTGGATGTGACATCCCGAGATCCCTTCCCACCTTCATTTTCTGTGATTCTGTCACCTGAAGCTCTTCATTTTCAAGCCTGTCTCATAGTGGCGAGGGACCTGACTCCAAGCTTTCAGACACCCACGGTTGGCAGGACTACATGGGGAAGGGCAAAGCGGACACATAGAAAAGAAGGGATGTGGCCAAAGTCACACGGGGAGTCAGTGGCAGAGCAAGACCTCCAGCCTGTTGCCCTCCCCGGCGGACCAATCCACCTGGCCTCCTCTCAATCCCAGTCATTCGAGTTTCTTTTCCATTTCTTTGTCCATTGCCCTCAGTCTAAGGATTGAACGCCCGCATGCTGCCTCCCAATGGACGTCTGGAAGTCCATCTCCAGGACTCCGTGTCTGCCTGGGGAGTTTGCAAGTAGCTCTGCATTTGCATGGGACAAACATGCAGCGTTGAGTCTGGCCCATGCAGGCCTCCACCAAGTGCAGCCAGTCTGGGCACGTTTGCAAGGGATCGAGTGGCATCCCGCGTGTATCTGAATCCCTGGAGGCGCCGTCTTCAAGCACCTCTGAGGATGCCTCTGTGGCAGGGTGGTTTTAACGGCAAATCCTGCATGCCGGACACCAGGAAAGGAAGTATCAGGGTCATGCCGTGCAATGGTCCCACTCCACAAGCCTTTCCCGTGTTTCCAGCATCTCATCCCATCGTGGCTTGCAAATCTCACGTGAGCCCGGTGTGGAAGTCATTGAGCAGGTTGAACGTACTTCTTTCCTTTCCCCTCCTTCTACCCTCCTTTTTTCCTGTTTACACAAGTTGGCAGGGAGACACCTCCCAGGGAAGGTGAGTCAGCTGGAAAGGTGATGTTGCTTCCTCCACTGAGGCCTCTCTTAATAATGCCAAGGTGCTTTTTCTGCTAATTAATTACAGGACCTAGGCTGGCTCTCAGTAATCACTCGCGTTTCCCTGCTGATGAACTGCAATCAGCACAGCCTGCCGTGCTCTTTGGAATAACCCTGAGGCTGTTGCATTGATGAGGGGAAGGTAGGGGGGAAATCACTGGGAGGAGGTGGGGTTTGGGGGTGAATTTGTTTTCATCTGGTTGGTCTATGAACCAACAGTGCGTGGTCCACGCTCTGTGACTTGCATCCTTGGCTACAGTGAAGTTGCATGGTACATGTAGACCATGCTAAGGGCACTTAAAGCAGGAGCAACCACACATGAAAGCTTGTTAACACATGCCAATTGCCCCCCGAATGTCTCAAATGTTATGCCGCTTCAGGTGAGGGTTAACTCTGGGCCATGCTACCTAGCCCACGTTAGGGTAACCTCAGTCTGCTCCGAAGGAGCAACTGGCAGTCCTCCAGTACCCCAAGATGCACTGCTCCAAGCCCCGCCTCTCCATGAGCAGGGTGTCCTGGCTCTTAGCCCCGCCCCTGCTCACCAGCCCTCTAGTGGCAAGTCAGAGCCATGCAGGCAGGAAACGGTATTAACCCTTAACATGTGACTGCTCGGAGCACGTTCTGACTTTAACACGGCAAACATCCCGCCGATTTAGTGTGGGCTAAGTGTAATGTGTAACTTCACCCTAGGAGGCTAACGGTGCCACAAGCCACTGTACTATTTGCCTTCAATGAGACAGCGAAGGCAACAGGGTCATTGCTCCTGACTTCAACAGAAGCAGAGCTGAGTGCTTCTGAAAATCCAGCTGAAGAGCAGGTTAGTGGTGGGAAACGCCAGATGGGGAATAGCTAAAGAAGGCCCCAAGGATATGTTTCCAACCCCCCCCCCCCCCCCGGTTGCTTTGTTAAATTAAAACTTTTGGACTTGACTGCCCTGGACAAGTCTGTGGCTGTCTGTGGAGTGACAGAGACTTGAGGGAAGAGGATGGGGAGAGGAAAGGTGCAATTCAGCCTCGTTATTGTTTTGAGCACCCTGTAAACCCCCCTCACTGAAGACAAATGCCAAGTCAATTAAAGACCCTAAAAAGACCCCCATTCCCAGTTTTTGGTTGTCCTCCAGCCAAATGATGAGAAATGCCCTTCCTGGTAGCTCTGACTTGGAAAGGGCAACAGCAACCATCCGGCCTTCTCCGTACCTTGTGAAGGCACAAAGTCATTTTCCCCTGCATGTACCACATGGACAGCTGGATCAAGGCCTTTGAGGATGCCCAGCTCTGCTCCCCACGTCCACACAATGCCAGGGGCTTCAGGCTCCCTGCATTGAGCGCAACTCTGAAAAACATGCCCAGGGCTGCACATGTAAAGCCTTTTCTCAGCCCTACCAAAAGAGCACGTAGAGCTCAAGGGAGGTTCAAAGGCAAAGTGCCATGATTTCCCTTGCAATAGTGTACTTGAATGTATTAGCAGCGCCTTTGTATCCGCTGGAGGCTTTGCATCTAATAAGAGATGGCCATTAAAAAGAGCCCTTGGCTGGGAGTTAATTTTAGGGTCGGCAGCGAAAGGCGCCTCTTCTCCGATGCATCTCGCCCTCGCCCTCCGGGGCTGTTGGAAATCACCTGCAGCCCCGCCAGCGGAAACGAGGGCAGGTGTTTGGTCCTCTTTCTCGGCTTGAGAAAGGAAACCGGGCTCCCAAGCCATCGTTCATCCTGGCTACTGGCAAGACTGTGGCAGGTGGGAGGAAGGCTGGGCTCAGCCACCGCCTCGTTACCAGCAGCAAAAACTTCCTGCCAGTGGTATGAGATAGCGGCAGAGGCCTTGACTGAGATGCTTCACAGCAGATGAGATGCATTTATAGCTCTGGGCCTGGCGGTAATCCCCTGCCCTCCTCTTTTTGGAGCATGGTGGGGGTGGATCTTGAACTCGGGCCATATGGTTAGCACAAGGATGGAGGCATCCAGCAGGCCATCTGGCATGCCAAAAGCAGACGCCTTCCATACAGGTGTCACAAAATTGTGGATAAATCTAGCTCTGTGGGTAGGTCCAGCTTGGAGATGGCTGGGAGACCAGTAAGGACCACAGCTGTGCAGGGGGCCGAGGACGACTGGCAGAGCCGTGTGCGAGGCCTGGGCCCGGGCCCGGACTGGAGCAGCGTGTGGCAGCTCCTGGCCAGGATGGAGGGGCATCGGCCAGGCACTGAAAGCATCTCAGCAAACTGGTGGGGCTGCATGGCAGATTGCAGCTGACCTCAGCCACGGAGCGGGGATCTGAGCACGTCTGCAAGGGGGGTCCGTGGTCTGCCGTGAACACCACCCCTGCTTAGGAAGAGGGCGCGAAGCCAGAGCTGCCGGGTGTCCTGCTGGGATAGAGGGGCCTCGTCGAGGCCCCTGCGGTGCAAGCCCGGGGACAGATGGGGAGCTACCAACAAGGCCTGGGGGATATCCAGCAGAGCAAACGGTGGTGGGAGCATGTGGACCGTGTGTTCGCGGCTGCTTGCAAACAGCTTGTTATCCCCGTCGCTCTCTGGCTCGATTCCTGCGGAGATTCAGGCCTCTCTTGTCTCCATCTACCAGGAAAGCGACCGCTCCTTCCAGCGGGGAGCCCGAAGGCGGCTGCTTCTCTAGCTGCCTACCAAGCACAACCGGCAGGGGATCTTGCTGGGGGTGTATCCATCCAGCACCCCCCTTTCTCCCCGGATCGCTGATCTCTGTCTCAATTCGGGAGAGCAGCCTCCGGTCCCCAAACGATCCTCCTCGCGGACCCGCAGGCATTGGACTCGGGAGCTCAGCTGTCGGCAGAGCCGGGAAGCAGGGGCCGCGCGGTCCCTGCCGGGGAATTAGTCGATGGTTGCGTGCGTTTCCCAGCAGCGGCGGCTCGGATGACTCTGGGATCCACTTTTCCTCCAGTAAATAAGCACCTTGGGAGCAGCGTTTCCATCTCCGCCGGTTAAATTTAGAAGCGGTACTCCCCCCCCATCCCCGCCCCCTTCCCACCGTCTCCTGGAGCTCGCCCCCCTCACCTCTGGCTCTCCCTCCTTGTCGCATTACATAGTAATCTGAGATGCGTTGGCCGAGCTCCAGGGAACAGAATGTACTTGGCAGGGAGACCGGTCTTGATGTCTGCAAAATGTCGGGAAATGCAGCCAAGAGCTGCTAACTGGGTCATTAACCTCCAGAAGAAGAGCAAGTCCTGAAGCTCTGCTGCTTCCCCGCATCTCGCCAATAAAAACGTCCCGGCAGGAGAAAGGGCGAAGGCGATGGTTGTCTCTCTGGGTCCTAGGAACATGGAGCAAGTCCCGCGCTTTGCCCTCCCTCCTCGCCCCTGCAACCAGAAGTCATCTCTTACAAGCACAGGGATCCCCGAGGAGCTGTCCCCTGGCGCCCGGGTTGGCCGGGGCCTCCCCGAGCCAGCCTGCCCCTGCTATTCACACCGAGACTATTTGCAAGGGAGAAGCTGTTTGCTGGGTGACAACCCCCTTGCGAGCTGGGACGCAGCTCCTGAGCCCAGCAAGCTGTGATTTCTACCCCCGGCCTGTCCTCTCTGGAGATGCAGCAGGGCACCCCCTCCCCACCCAGGCTCTTTCCGCTATCCGGGGATCTGTCTTTGCATGGCAGGACCAGAAGTGCCTTGAGGGCATCCCTCCGGGTGATATGCTGCACACTGCTGCATCCCTGCCAGGATGGGGGTGCCGCGTCGGTGGTGTCAGGGGGTGTCCCCGTGAACTTCAGGCATTGATGCAACTCTAGCAGGGCCCCGAAGCCGGTGAGATGGCTGTGCTGCCCTCCAGAGTCATCGGGCAACAAGCAGCAATACTTGTCTCTGTTGTGAGGGGGTAAGGATGGATCCTCCAAGCCCCTCTGCCCCCAGCCCTGCTGTGTAGACAGTGAAATGGAGAGAATGAGCATCACTGAGCCCAATCCAGAGATCCTGAAGCCCATACGAGTCCTTCCACGGCAGGAAGGTGCCCCGGAGGGGGCAGCATCAGATCCATATTGTCCGTCATCAGGGTTTGCAGGGCCCGTCGTGCGTCCTGGAGGGTTCGGCTCCTCTAGGATCTCCCAGGAGACTGCTGCAATGCTGGGGTGACGGTGCTGTGCCTGGGGCTCACCCCTCGTGTGTGCGAGAGCACGTGTGTGTGCACATGTGATCCCCGGGGCCTTCTTGTCCTCCCACCCACCCCAGTCCATCACCAGACTACAGAGGTCTGCCTTGACCCTCGCCACACTCCTTCTCCGGCCTTTGCGCTCACGCCAACCCAACGACCAGTGCAGGGTGAAGGCTGAGCCAGGCCTTTGTTCGCTATTGTGTCTTGGTGGGAAGTTTAGGCCCAAAAAGCATAGGTCCCATGGTTGTGGGACTTCAGCAATGAGCTTCATCCCCGCCCCCAGACCTCCACACAGGCCTGCTATTAGGGGGTGGCCTGGGTCTTGGGGGAAAAGGGACTAAATGCCCTTCTTAGCCACAGCTTTCCTATATGATTTTACTTCATTTCTCCCTTCTTTTATCTGCCCACTGGAGGCATCCCCCAGCCTCTCTTCTCCAGGCATGGTGAGGGTACATGCATGTGAGGTGCTCGGATGCTCGGGTGAATCGGGAGAGGCAAGGCACAGACCTCACCAGGCTTTTTAGGATCCCACAGACCATGCAAGTTTTTTGTTTTTTTTTCTCTAGGGCCACAGAGGCACAAAAGGCCCCCTCCCTCGATGACGGGCCATCTCCACCTTTGCAAAGCAACAACCCTGAGCTATTATCTGAAATTAAGGCGCAGAGGGTTATTTGAGGCTGAAGAGGAGGCGAATCACATTCCCATTGCATTGCTCAGATTTCGGCAGGTTTCAGTCGACAAGGACGGTGCTGAGTTAGATCTATGCATGCAGAGATAGCTAGACCAGCGATGGGATTCTCCATGTGCAGGGATAACTTCCAACCCCATCTCTTTTTATCTCTGCTAAAAGATTGCCCTGGTGTTTCCTCTGCAAAGGGGTGAAAACCCTCACTCCAGAGCTTTTCTGGGTGGGAGACGAGGGGGTTTAGTCCTGCGCAGGGGAGGGGGGTCCAGCCTCATCCTGCCTCCCTGCAGTGTCCCAGGGCCAGCGCTTGGCTCTGAAGGGCTGGTGCCTGGTGCAATCTTCCTCTCCTGTTCCTCCAGACCCCATCAGCAATCCTTTTACTGGATTGCCCTCTCCTGGCAAGAGCAGGTTGGAGCAGCTGCTGCCATCCTGGGTCACAGCCTCCGTGCCCTGTCCTGGGCTGCAAGCCTTTTCCCGGGGGAAAGCCGAGTGGGTCCCCCCGCCCGGTGCATCCGTCATGGATCCCACTGCCTTTGGGATTGTGGGGGGCCAGAAAGACCCAAGTAGCTGGTATTTGGTGGAGCAAAATCCCAGCTACTTGCTAAAAGTGTGTGTGGCAAGGCATAGCCTCCTAATATGGCGTAGAGCAGTAGTTTTCAACTTTTTCCCATTTGTGGACCTCTAAAAATGTCAAATGGAGGCCCAGACCCATTTGAATGATAAGTGGGGCATTCACCAACTTTTGATCGATTCTAGTCATCTTTCATGGGCCTCTCAGACATGGTCTGTGGACCCCCTGGGCAACCGCGGATCACAGGTTGAAAACCACTGACCTAGAGGATCTTGCTGTCTGAATGAGACAGAAAGGCCAGGCGATAATAGGAGGGTGTGGGGAGCAGGAGAGGATGGGGCCAGCGGGGAGGAAGATGGGTCAAGGTGCAGCAAGCACTTGCACATGGGTGGGTGCTTTCCTGTGAAGATGATGGGTCTATGCCTAGTCCCTCCATCTGCCCTAGTGCCCCCGTCGTGGCAAGGAAGCGTGTCAGTGATGCTGGACATTTTGCTCATTTGCTCATTTTTTAAAAAGCCTTGGAGCTTAAACAAAAATCCTTGTTAATGAGCCGGCAGAAGAACGTCCCCGCTGCTGCCCCAGGAAGAGGGGCAATGTTAAAATGAGTAAAATGTAAAAATGCACTGTTAAAATCAATACAAACCTCCAAAATGCAGCATGCCCCCTCTGCCGCCAGTCCAAACGTGCGGCCACTGGGAGCTAAGTATGGCTCGCACCTATGTTGGCACACTCCTGTCTCCAAGAGGAGACCCCCCCTCATTGCTCCAGGCTTCCCCAAACATTTTCTCCGGGTGGCTGTTTGTGTCCTTGGAGCCAGGGATGAGCAGCACGCCAAAGCCAAGACCATGATGCCGAAATCTTGTCCTCACCAAGGGTCACTGCTAATCTCACTGAGAGTGGCGTGGTATAGAGAGAAGGCACCCAGTTTGCAGAGGGGATGCTCCTAGCCCTGCATTGCCTGCTGTCAAAAGCTGTCATGGGGGACGCATGGTTAAAGAGGAATTTGAGTGAAGACCGCTTGGAAAACACTGGCCTGGGTGAAAATGTCGCCACGGCTGCCCCGTGCCCATGGACTGCTGCAGCAGCCGCAGCACCGCCGCCCTCCTTTCAGTCATGTTTGGCACAGAGGATGTGAAAGCATCGGAAAAGGAAACGGGGCTGAAAAGGCTCCCGCTCTGAGCAAGAGCGCCCTTTGTTTTGCATCGTGCCAGGCCAGCTGAGCCCGCGCTGGAGCAGAGCCTTGCTGCAGCTGGACCTGGAACCGGCAGCCAAAGAAAACTCTGTCATCCTGGCTGCGTCGACAAGAGGAGGGGGTGCGCATGCGTGTGCAGGAGCCTGGACATCTGTGTGTACGAGAAAGGAAAGGGAGGGGTTGGTGAGATGGACGCCCACCCCGCCAGTGCTGCCTGGCGAGGCCAGGACATCCCTGCTGGGAAATCCCGCCCGTCCTGTATGGGCAGAAATCAGGCAGGGAACAAGCCTGCCAGGTCAAGGAGGAAGCACCTGCTCTGGCTTTGTGGAGCGGGACAATGGCCTCCTGTTTCCCCTTCACCGTAGCTAATGATCCTGATGAAGGCACAGCTGAGATGTGACCCCCTGAAGCCAGGGCCACAGACAGGCTGAGAGCCGCTGCTGGGGCAACGGTGAACAGACTGGGCAAAACCCTCTGAATTACGCTGCCGAGACCTAGCCGAGTGATGGTCAGATGACCTTGCAGGTACGGCCCAGGCTGCAGGCAGCTCTCTTTGGTAAAAGAGGGGTTAATTTCTCTTTGGTTTTGCCCCAGGCTGGTGCAGGCATGTGGGGAAAGGCTCTGATTTGGCTCTCAGGTGCTTTCAGGAAAGTTTAACTCAAGCCCCAAGTTGATGGGGCTGCTGGGGAGGATGGCGAGCCCTGACTAGGTGCTTCTGTCGTGGGAGCCACTCGAGTGCATTGCACACTCATGTCCCTGCTCTTGTTTTTAGATGCCTGTGTGTACTATTCCTTTGAGGGACCCTCCCAAATCAATGGCCTGTAATGCCCTAGGAGTGCCTGGGCCAGGGCTGTATAAGCGGGAGGGGAAACTGAGCAAGGGGACCGGTTTGGTGGGGCCCAGGTCTGAAGCAGGACCTGACTCCGCTGAGACTCTCAGGGATCTCTTCCCGAATTGCTGTACAGCTTCTAACATGAATATAGCTTCTGGCAAGCCTTGGGGAGTTTGTGGGGGAGGTGGCCAGCTAGCCCCATCCAAACTTCTGTAGAATGGGTGCAGCCCACCAGGCCAGCAGCTCCACCATGCCTCCCTGGGGTTGACTATAATGAATACAGAGGAGATCCTTTTCCCAGGTGGATGGGTGCATCGAAACCCCATGGTTATCATGGACTTGAGGTGCCTACTGCATGCCATGGGGTCTGCCCAAGGCCATTGTGGAAGAGACTGCAAAACTTCATGGGGTCTTGACAAGGTAATGCTCTTCAGCCCCTATTTCCTGCATCTAAAACATGGGTACCCAAGTACACCGGTGGTTGTTCAGTGATCTAGATGCTTGTTCACTAGAAACTGGTGTTGCTCAAGTTCATGACCCTTTGTGGGTTTCCCAAACCCCCAGCTTGTGTAGTCGCATGGAAATTTCCTCTCAAACAGTAAAATTTCTACCCCCACTGGTTGGATAAGAGAGCTTTAAAACATTGATCCTCCAAATGGTGAGAAACCTGGGGGTGAATAAAGATTAGCAGTTGCAATTGCTTCAAATGTCACGATTTTGAGACAGGTCTCACTTTGGGTTTGTTTTTAATATCTAGTGTTGGCAAGAACTATGGATGGGAATTACCGAAAGCCCACCAACATTAGCAAAATTTTGCCCCTTAGTACAACCACAATCAAGCCCTAAGTCAGCTATGACCCTTTGTACCCAGGGGTACTGCAGCTTCCTTAACTCTTCTTAGGGAGGATGTCATAATGCTCATTGTCCACCACCACTATCCCCGAAGCTCCTTCTATGGTTAACTGCAAACCCTTCTCTCTGGTGTTACCTTTGCAGGCCCAGTTGCCTTTGCTATGTTGCATCTCTGGGACTTGTTCTCCTCCTTTTATGAGTCCCCTCTACAGTCCCCCACCCGGAAACTTCAGTGGTGACCTTCAACAGGGACCTGCCATAACTCATGAGCTAAGTACAGCTGGGTCTGATCAGGCTGTGGATGGGATCTCTCAACAACATTGCAGCAGGGGCCATATTCTTCCCTATGAATAAGCATTGAACCAATTGCCCCCCTACTCCACATTGAGAGTGAAGGGAGTCTGTGCCATCTAGTCACCATGGGACCAGTGGTGCATCCTTGGAGACGAGTGGGATTATGTGCCAGCATAACAGAGTGAGTGTGTTATCCAGGTCTCAAGTAGGTGATGTCTCCGAACACTGTAGATGTCCCAGCTTGATATGATTTTAGGAACATGGGAATGTAGGACCAAGTGGTCCTCCACAAGGCATCAAGTCTGGTTTGCTGTAGGAAACCACATGGGAACCACCCCTTTCTCCTCTGCATTGCAACTAGGGCCTAATTTTACTGTAAGTCATTAAGCAGCTGTGAAATTCCAGCAAAAACCCAGCTGCCCATTGGTGCTGGCATACACCCTTGCATAGCACTACATAATGTTGCCTCCATTGCTACCCAGAAACCCATGTGCTCCAGCTGAGGGTAGCTGTACCTTTATGAAGACGACTGGCACACAGCTACAACAGCATGCACACATTCAAACAACCTCAGAGAATTCTCTCAGGTTTGTTCTCATAGTAGAAAAACTACCCCAGAGCCACATATACAGACATTCGAGGTCCTGAAGAGTGGATAGCTTGCAGGGCTAACACAGTGCAGCCAGGGGCAAGGGGCCTGTGCACACATCTTAGTATAATGTACAGGCTCCCTTAATCTGCCTGGGGACAGATGACAGCAGGGCAGACTTGACTGGTTAACCCAGACTGCCCATCGCCAGTCTGTGTTGTCAGCATTTGCTCTCCCAGGAGAAACTCTTCTGAAAGTGATTTAACACTGGTTGGGCTCTGGTTGGGCTCAGGTTATTTTTACTCTGAGGAAAAAGAGCCTGAACATTTGTACACTCACAGTTTCTCCTGGGAGAGCACCAACCCTCCCAGGAGAAACAGGATGTATGTACAAGGCCTTTAAATTCTCTTGTTCTGGAAAGGGAAGACCCTGTTTTTTTAACTAAAGATTTCTTCTTTGCTGTGAGCATGGCAGGGTCTGTGACACACTGATGGATTTTTCTGAATCATGAGCATTCAGTATACAAGGGTCCTATTTGACCGCACGAAAGTAGTTGCGACAGTAAGCAATTTAGCCATTTGAATGATGAGCATGAAGAAAATCATGTGTCCCTTACTTGCTGAGAAGAAGAGAGGGTCATATATTAAAACCACCAGGACTGTTTAAGCACTATACAATTAACTGCTGTCTATTTAACCAGACAGCTATAGCAAGTTAATTCAGTGTCAGTTAAGAGACTTATTAACTGTCTGTGGGTTTGGGTTTTTTTTAACAATTTACTGGTCCATCATTAACTACACCTAGATTATCTTGTCAAATTGAAAATTAAATGCCTCAAAAATTCATTACAGACCCCGTATATTAATAGGAATGTAATTAAGTAATGTTTGCTTATGTGATCTTCAGTTTATTACGTGCACACTGATTTATCTCCAAGGCATTTATTAAATCCTCGTAGTGGTCTCTTCAGAATCAATACCAGCCTGAGAGTCAATAAATGCCTTATTAGATCCAAATGAGCTTCTTAATTGTGAGAAGGTGGTGCTGGATCTCCAGTGTGTTGCATGAAGTGGACGTGATCCTACAGATACTGGCTCAAGGGTTCCCAGGTGCTAGGTCATTGCCACTCTAGACGGAGACATGGTCTGGTTGACTACAAATGCAAGTGTGGGCCCAGACTCTGTGTAATTTCTTGCCCTTGAAACCTTCCTCGGTCTCCTGCAGTGGAGCTTCTGGTAGCACTGATGCATCTAGGGTCGAGCTCCATCTTGCCCTTACAACAGGAAATCAACGGTAACGTCCTTCATAAGCAAAACAGCTCCCAAAGGAGCCTTCAGAAGCTTTGCTACGCTCGCCGTTTGTGTACAATATGGATTTTCAGAGAATGTACAAGTCGCTTCATTAACTAGTTTGAGTTAAAATTAATTAAACATGGAGTCCTTCAGGAAATGGAACATCTGGGAAAGCTTTCCTCCCTCCACCCTTTGTCCCAAATGACCCAAACAACAGAGCGATGCAGAAACTTCAAACTTTCCATACAGCTGCCATCTTGTACTACGTTGGAAGAAAGCAGGTAGTAATTAAGCTGAGTTTTATTAATAATTGTTCCATCAAATCGTTATGATCATGTTGACTATAGACAGGCTCAAGGGTTCGTCAGCTTTTAAGTTGGGACGTTAGAAGTTATGTAGCCAAATTACCTGTCTTCCTCTACCACTGATAGGCATGCAGGAACTCCATTGGCTGTAATAACTCATTGGACACGTGTCAAATATTCTCACTGGAGGTTACCCGGCCTTGCCGTTACTGCTTGGGTCGTCGTCGACAGTCCCTCAGAGTTGAGGATGATGTCCATCAGGCTTGATGGCCCAACCAGAAACTTTCCACAAGTTGGGTACAGCTGTTGTGTCAGTGCTTGGTGTGCTCTCCAAGGCTCTGCTAGCTTGGCTTCATTGCCCTTTCGGGGGTTTAGATGCACGAGGCGCAGAAGTCTCCAGGCTCTGGGCCTGTACTCTGTCTAGTCCTGCTCGTGATGTCCCTAGCACAGCCCGTCCTGCCCTGCAGTCCATCACAAATGACGGGCCTGGTTCACTACCATGCTTCAGTTGCTGTGCGCTGCTCTTGCAATGCAAATTGGCAATAAATCAAGTTTAACTGAGTGGGAGTTTATGCTGGCTGCTTTGGTGTGCACCAGTGAATCTGCCCTTAAATATTAAGATAGAGCCCAATGGTTTTAAGTGGATGCTTCATCTTTTCAGTTCATTAGAGAGTCTCATTGGGTTCCTTGTGCGTAGTGTCCACGTAAGGCATTTAAATAACTTCGAAGAACTAGGAAAATTCCCAAGTGAAGCGTTTCCTTGAAATGGATTTAAGGTTGAGAGAATGTAGCACTGATTTAAAATAAAAAAATAAATTATGGAGGTGCTTAAGCTTTTCCCAAAGAAAACACATCACAGATCTGGGAAACAGAGTTAAGGCAACACCTAAAAGCAATCCAGATCTATTCAGTAAGAAATACCCTGTCGAGGATTTTGCACAACATTCACTCTGCAGTGACCTTGTGACTATGGTTAAGGCATATTAGTGCCTGGGATCCCAGGTGAAATTAAACTGAATTTTAAATGTGTGATACTTTTTCCCTTTGCAATATCAACTGCAAGTTTAGATTCCTAAACTATCCAGTTACAATATCCCCAAACTGTCTCTAGATGCATGCACTTCAATAATGTGCACTATTTTAGTATGGAAATATGTAAGGCATTTACTTTGCCATTGTTACATTGGTCTTACATTGATTCCTGTTGCATCAATAGAGTTAGTCCTGAAATGCATCCTCACAACAGACAAGAAGTCGTGTGTGTGTGTGTGTTGTGAGCATACATGCCTATGATGGCTAATGTTGGATTTATTTTGCATTTTAGGCAGATTTGGCTTTATTGTTCATGCTGAAAGGGTATGTTATCAATCAGTGCTTTTTTCATAAAATTGATTCTTCTGTGTTCAAACTGTGCAAAGAGCTGGCTAGATCCAAGTCCTGAACATCTGGGAAGGAGTGCTTAGCACATGTGTTTGCTCGTCTGATACCTTTATGGTCTACTGGCCCTTTGCATAATACTGCAAAAAATAAAAGACCCGATTTGGCTCTGATATATGTATGCAAGTCCAGTGAAGATAGGTGAGAAACACTAGTACAAGTGCAAGCAGAATTTGCCCTGACAACTACAGGGCATTTTCAGTTCAGTCTTTCAGAAGGACTGTTGTTGCTTTTGTACTAAATCCCCAAACTCGCCATATTATGCGTCTGTGTTTCCCCACTCCAAAGTCCCAGTTGGGAATCTGATTTAGATCTAGTATTTCCCCACTTCCTTCCCATCAGAGATTTTCCCTTTAGTGAACTGACCCTGAACCAAAGCTCTGTGAAAACCCTGCAATGCGTGGGTAACTTTTGTTTGCTTTTTCCTCCTCCTCCTGCACTTGGCTTCCGGCAGGGGTTGGAAGCAGAAATGTTTCAGATCCAGCAAAGAAGCCTGTTTTGATAGCCCCCCCGCCCCCGAATCGCCTGAAACAGGAAGCTTGGGAAATCTCTGGATATCGGGAAGTTCTGGATTTCACGCGAGTTCAAGCCAAAAGGTACAAACCCAAGCATTTTGGAGAACTGCATGGGCTCATCCCAAGCAAACTCGTGCTGTCCAAAGGCTCATCCATCACCAGACATAACCCCAGTGGTTACTATTGCAAAGCCCTTTCCCCTTGCGATGCAGTCAAATGTGAAAATGGTCCCTTCCCCCTCGCCAGATCGGCTCCCTGGGTATATTCTGAGTCAGAGCTGCTGATTTCATTGACAAAGGGGAGTTTTATTGCTTGTTAGCACAGCAGAAGCTGCATAGCAAATGGAGAGGAAGCAGAGGTTGCCGAGGGATTAGGTAGCCTGTCGAATTCTTATTATTGAGGATGATTTTTGACTGAGAGCAAATCCATCTAAATTCATAGATCAGGTTAGGAGGTAGGGGGTGGGGGAGTTTTCCCAGGGCTTGGGACCAAGCACTTTTTTACCTAACACAAATTCCCTTGGGAATATGCAGCACAGATCTTAGGAGACAGTAAATGTAGCATCTCTACCTCCCTGCTGCCCCGTGCCGTTTCTGCGTTCTTCTTCACAGGCACCTTGCTTTAAAGAGAGAATGTCTGGCCCAATTTTGTCTCAAAGCTGAGATTTTCTGGGGGAGGAAAAGTCATCTCAAGCCTTGCGCAACTATGCAAATGTCTGGCAGGTTGCAAGGGATATTGGTGAGAGACCGGGGTTCAAATCAAGTGGTCCTTGTTCATGATCCATGCTGGGGGGTGGTGATACAGAAAATGAAACAAGCAGCAGAAAAGGTGAAGAAAAGGGTCTTTTAAATGTTCTTTCCATTGTATCATGGTTGCCGTTACAAAGTTAGCACTTGCCGGTTCTTAGCGCACAGTGGGATGTGGCATACCACAGGTTTCCCCCAATACTCAGAAGAGGAAATAATTGATCAGTCCATGGGAGCTTGCTGGCAAAGGATGCTTTTAAATGGCCTGGGTGTACTAGTTTTCAATGCAAACCAACTGAGGTCAGTGGATCCTTCTTTCCCTTTTCCCGCATGCAGGATGGTGCTCTACTCTCTGCACCGTAACTTTGCTGTGCCCCGTTACAGCGGCTGAAGTCCACCCCAGAGCCAGCAGCATTTCTAATGTGGATGCAATGATCTGTGACCGTACACTGCTGTCTTCCCTTGATTTTGCCTGAGAAACACTCACAACATGGCACAGATCTCTCTGGATACCGTCTGGATAAATGTATTCTTCAGCACATTCCCTGTCGCCTCCCATAGGGTACCCGAGTGAAGCAGAGGATGCAAGAGATGCTGCTCTGGGTGTTTGCTAGAGACGCCTTCATTGCAGTAAAAGCAGCTTGAAGCCTGGAGCTGGGGAAAAGCTCTCGAGCTGGACTTCTGCACTGAACGAAAAATCCTGAGATTGCAATTTATAAATGGCAAATGAACTTCTGAGGGTCTTCCTCAACATGGCAGCTCATAGGCGAGGAAAGGGGAAGCAGCTGTTAAAATTTGGAGAGCTGGCATGCTTGATAGATGACCTTTGCTTCATCACTGGGGTAAGTTAAGAAAGAGATGTGGAGGGGTGGGAGGAGAAAAACCAGGAATCTGAATGAACCCATAAAAAGACCCCTAACAGGGAGGGTGGAAAACGTTGCTACTGGGAGCAGCCGAAGTGCCTGGGGATCAGTATGTGCAGGAGCATTGGTAGAGCTCCCAGTTCTCTGTCAAAGATACTGAACAGCTCAACACCAACGTCAGACGCTTTCGAGAGGCAGTCGCATAGGTGTCAGAGACTGGCACGCACAAGAGAAGAGCATTTTTCTGGGAACAAGTTAACTGGTTCGTACCAACATCCCCGGGCTGGACGGCTCTATGCTGCCCTCAGGTGTAACGAACAGGGACGCGTAGCAAGGGCCCCGAGACTTTTCCTGCAGCAGCTGTTCTCCGTCAGCGGGATCTTTGGTTATAAATCATCGCGGCTGTCTTTCAAGCCAGTTTTCCTGGTCTCCCCCCGCCTGTTCCTTCCTAGGAAATACTCATTTCAGGATTGCACTGTGCAGCATCAGTAGGTTTGGCACAAACAGGAATAACGGGGTATATTGAGTTGATTTGCTTCACCTTCCTTTTACTAGCTTTTGACTATGCCTGCCCTGGAAAGCATTGCAATGGGTCGCACTGTCGTTGAGATGAGAACCAAAACTTGACAGCACTGAGGGGGGAATAGATATTGGCCCAGAGGTGTCGAACTCACGTGCTGCACGGGGCCGGTCCACGGGCGGGATGGGGCTCATGGGTGTGCCCATGCTGGATCCAGTGCATATAGCACTATTCTGGGAGTTGCATCCTCCACGGCTGGCCCTGGGCTGTGCTGATGCACGCCAGATCTTTGCCACCCTTGCTGCAGCCTGTCAAAGTTGGAGTTTTTCCATTTTTTAGACCTCCAGAGTATTTCCATGCTTGGAAACCTTGTAGGATCTGAACTTCCCCTTGCATGTGCGGAACCACGAGATGCCTCGGATCCAAAGGCTGCGGCTGCTTAGCACCCAGGTGTGCTTTAAATCGGTTGGGTTACGTTTGAGCCACAGACGGATCAATCTGCATGCGTTGCTGCCTTCGCAGGCTTGGCATGCTCCTGTTTTCCCTCTCACGTCTTTCTTTGGAGGTGAGAATGAAATGAGGTTGTCAGGGGTCAGAGCTTTCCAACTCCTGGATTGATGGGGAGATGTTCAGGGTGGTTCATTGGAAAGAGCTGTGGGGAGGCGGGGAAAATCCCCTGGCTTCACGCGGCCGGGTGGTGGTTGCATTTCCAAAGGGCACTAAAATCTACCCCAGCAAAACAGGCTCCTCTGTTGCCAGTGCAGGGGCTCCAGCCCAGCACTTGCTGCCTAGTAAAAACCATTCATTTGAGTCTTGCTATTGACTTCAGTAGGCTTTGGCTCATCCTTATGGACATTCCCCATCCAGGTCCTGCTGGGCCTTCCTCCTGCTGAGCTTCTGAGATCTAGCTCAATGCAGAGCATGGTGCTATGGTTGGAAAGCAAGCGTGGAGGACAAGAAGCTTGCCTTGTTTTTGTTGTTACGGATTTTGGGGAGGTTGGGGGCCTTGTTTAAGGGGGAGAGCAGAGTGCTCAGAAACCCAGTGCCCAAAAGTCCACCCCGCCTTTGCCTATGTACACATATACACTTTTGCACGGATGCACATTTGCACATGGGTACATTGCTCTCTGGTGTGAGAAACCGGCCTAGCGTGGGGGCCCCGGGATGCCTTGGCAGGCATCAGCAAGGAGACGATGCTACCATCCAAAATGCCATTGAGAAAGGACTGCTATCAAAGACCCATTTTTGATAGGAGTCAGAACCAGTCAGAAGTCTCAGCCATCCGGGATCCCATCGCTGGTGGGAGGGCTGTAGAGGCAGCATTTTTCTTCTTACAGCTTGGCACAGATTTAAAGGAGCCTCTTTAAAAGCTTCCAGGACCGATTATTTTTTTGGATCGTGTTGCAAACTGCTTGCCCGCCTCCTTCCCCCCGCTTACTCCCTACCATCCTCAAGCAAATCCCCAGAATTAATTAGACACAACAGTAGTGTTTGGTTTTCTTGCCTTTGAGTGGGAGGTGGGAGGATACCGCCCCCCCACCAGCGTGTATGTGCGTGCGTATTGGCACGGGGACTGCGTGAGTCATCCTGCCGGACAGGGAAAGCTCGCTCCTCGCTCTGTCTTCCTCCTTCTCTGGCCAGCGAAAGAGTCCTGGAAAATCTTCAGCTCTCCTGTGGCATCTGTACACGGGGAGTATTTCCAAGCCACAGCGATGGCTTCATGTGCTGCTTGGGGGCACGGTCTCTCCCGTTGTCAGAGCCAAGGCGGAAAAGCCTCGGAGGTGACCTTGGAAAAAGACGTGCACCAAAGGGAGGTGGAGAGGGGGCGTCTTCGAGCTCTGGTGCATTTCAGTTTGGAGCCATTCTTGCACACTTGTGCTCTCTCTTGGACAAGAAAGAGAAAAAAAAGGCCTTCAGTTTTCCATCTCAATCCAAAATAAGAGTTTGCCGATTTGGAAGTGGGAAGCCGGGGGAGGGCGTGTGAGAGCGACGGCGCAGTCGGGACTCAGTTGCGACACAAATGACGACTGGCTCCTCACAGGGTAAAGGGTGGCGAGGGGTAGGAGAGGGACGAAGGGCGGATGTGAAAAAGATTTGTGCTTCTCCTCCGTACGAAAGGGCGATTAGTATTTTTATGCAGAGCATAAACTGCGTACAAATCAAATAGACTTTTATTACCATTAAAAAAACCACAGCCCTCTCTTCTTTTCTTTTTTTTTTTTTTCCTTTCCAAAACATCTCCCCCAAAATACTCGTTGCTCTTTGCCAAGCGGGCAGGGAAGATGCATCCTGCCTGCCCCAGCCCGCCTCTCCCTTCAAGTGCCTCTGCTATAGCAAGGAGGTGGACTAAAGCGGCTGCCCTAGGGTTTGGCTTCCCCCTTTGCAGGGGCACTGCGAGGAACAGGTGGGATAGCCCCACTTCTTCATCAGTTCCTTGCAGTGTCCGACTCCGGGACATAGGCGGTTGAGACTTTGCCACCTTGGCTGTGGTTCACCGATAAGGACTGGGCGGCTGAAATGTCCATTTTTCCACCGTTAGGTGTGTCCTTCAGCCTCTGCAGTCGTGTCTCCTTGGGTGTAACACTGAGAGGTCAGGGGCTGGCGAGGATGCTCCTGTGTGACTTCAGACGCGCGTACAGGCTGGTCGTACAGAGGGTGTATCACGTCTTCGGCTTGTCTCGACCTCTCTAGGCTGCTGGCCTCAAGCTGATGAATAGGAAACAGCTTTAGGGAGCTGCTCACAGAGCCAGAGGATAAAGGGCAAGAGTGATGGGGCCCTGGATGATTTAGGTCACACAGGGTTGTCCAGAATCTGCCCGCTTGCATCCCAACAGGAAAGGGGTGCGCTTGCTAGGCGTGTTGGTCTGAGACAAGGGATCATTTGGGAACCAAGAGTTCTAGTTTTTTGTACGTCCGAACAGAAACGGGCTGCAAAGCACCCACCTGAGGCTGGGACTGAGCCCAGCCCGGGTTTCTCCCATCCCTTGCATTCAGTGAGGTGCTCGGGCGAGGCTATGGGAGGGCATCCTGCTGCTCACCCGGCACTCACGGTGCAACTTCGGTTCACGGGAGAATGGGAAGAGGGCAGGGACTTGGTGAGGGGCACCCAGCGAGACACGTTTGTCCCCCAGAGTGAAAGGCCTTTTCCCACCGTTTGATTTCTGTAGGTCTCAACTGGCCAGCGAAGGCTGGAAGAGTCCTGACCACACGCCTCAGCCCTGAGCAGGATGGAGCCCAGCTGGAGAGGAGGTCAGTCCCCACGACCTGTTGCACCCGGGGTTATTCGGTCCCTCTCTGTCCTCGTGCCACTGGACCCCCATGCACTTCTCCCTTCTTCAGCTGGTGGATGTGAGATGTGCCAGGAGGGTTGGACATGGCGGGGAGGCACTGGACTGGTATGCTCAGAGCCCTTGGGTTTTGCCCTGAATTTTACCTGCATGGACAATAGGTGTAATAAGTGGTGCTTATTCAGGGCTGTTGTAAGAGAACCGGCTAACTCATGCTTTGAGATCCTCGGAAGAGGTGCTATAGCTGTGCGCCTTACAGACCTTATTATAATTACACTTCCTAGAAGGATCATTTCTTTTATTGTTAGAGCTGAGCCTGAGCGAAGGCCTTAGCAGATGCTGACCACCTAATGAGGCTTTGAGTCTGATCCAGACTTTGCAGCCGGCCCCTTCTGGCATCTCTGTAATGAACTGGAAACCATGCAAAAAATCAGATAGGAGTCTGGACCCAAACTTGCCATTGCTCAAGCAATTCCCACTCTGAAGCTTGCAGGACTGTCTCATCCGACCCTCGCTGTCGTGCCCAGCTTACAGCAAAATGATGCACTCGGCTGGTCCTAGCTTGGTGTCAGCTGTGATTTCAGCTGCAGACCAAAGCACAGGTGTAGTTCACAACATCTGGAATTTCTTCTTCTTGAAGTCCCTGGGCCTTTCTGCTTATGGTCCCTAGCATTGTGGGAGGATGGAGCAAGAGGAAGCAGCTTCCTAGATCAATTAGATGATATATAATGTGTAATATGGGTTTTGCGGTTCTGAACCTAGAATTTTCTTTAATAACCAGCCAGTGTTAATGAATGTTAAGCACCACGCAGAGCCATTTATCCCGGTAGTCAGAGCTCAGATCTTTTATGCTCCTTGTCTAATGGCAAGTATTATCCAGCAAGCCTTGTTATAGCATGGTCTTGGGAAGGCGTGGAAGTTGGTAATGATGGTGCCTGAAAGCCGTTCCAGAGAGAGCTGCTACAATTCACAGCAGATAATAGGAGCTGCAGCCAGACAGATAATAGACCTGACTGAGATCCATTTATTGCTCAGAGACTGGCTGAATATTTGTACACAGGCTAATCTACTCCACCTGTCTTCATCATGTTTCCCAAGGAGGGAAAAACCCCCACACAAGCCCTGGGAAGAATAAGGGAGCAGAGTGGCACACAGCATCCAGAGCCTTTCCTGTGGCCCTCACCACGCTGGACCAGAGCATCCCCGAGAAGGATTCATCATCCTGCACTTCCCAGTGGGGAAACTGAGGCATGAGTGATTTGCCCGAGACTTCCTGCATCCAGGAATACAGAAAGACATCCTCCTTGCTTGGTAAAGCTTGCGGGCACTGTGCTAACTACAAATGCAACATGGGGAGATTTGCAGGTATTCGCACTCCTGATGGGCAGGTCATTTTTATTTAAGAGCCTAATTCTGCCATTAACAGCTTAGCCGCAGGGCTCCAGGCCTAATGCCTCCGAGCGCGGTACCTTGTCACTCGTTAATGGCTTAATCTCTGCGGCACGCTCGTTAGGATGCGTGTGGGCTGCACTGGCAGCACAGGGCTCGGAGAAACCAGAATGGAAATAGATTTTTGTTAAACAAATCAAGAAAAGTCAAACCAAAAAAAAAACCAGAGTGGAGAGGCTCAAATAGAAGCACAAAGACCTGCCGACAGCAGGATGCATGTGAAATCCCAGCTGCCCGTCCTACAAAGCGAGCGGCGTGTTGGGACTGGGGAAGTTTCCTTTCTGTTCCCAGAATTACTTGATGATCTTTTTCAGGTAGTTTCCAGCCGTTATCATTGCATAAAAAAGTTGGAAAACCCCGTGAGTTCGAGGGCAGTGATTCTTCCTCTCTGTTTGATACCGGTGAGGCCACATCTGGAGTCCTGTGTCCAGCTGTGGGGCCCCACTACAGAAAGGATGTGGACACGTTGGAGAGAGTCCAGCAGAGGACAATGAAAATGGATGTGGGGCTGGGGGACAGGACTGGTGAGGAGAGGCTGAGGGAAATGAGCTGATTTAGCCTGCAGAGGGGAAGACCGAGGGGGATTGAATAGCAGCCGTCACCTCCCTGCCAGGGGGCTGCAAAGAGGCTGGAGCTGGGCTGGTCTCAGTGGGGGCAGATGACAGAAGGAGCAATGGGCTCAAGCCGCAGCAAGGGAAGTTGAGGTTGGATGTTAGGAAAAATCCTCTTGCTGGGAGGGCGGTGAAGCACTGGGACAGGCTCCCCAGAGCGGTGGTGCAGTCTCCATCCTTGGAGGTTTTGAAGACCCGGGTAGACAAAGCCTTGGCTGGGATGATGTAGCTGGGGCTGGTCCTGCTCTGAGCAGGGGGCTGGACTACATGTGACTGCCCGAGGTCCCCGGCAGCCCTCATTGTCTGTAATTCTGTGGTTAACAGGAGGCACAGGAAAACGGCCTGTTTCTGTTCCTAAAAAAAAAAAATGATCGTGATTTTGGTTTCTGTGACCATGTGTGGTGTCTGGATTCTAGCCATTAGCAATACGCAGGATAATGGACCCCCTTTCTCAGGGGGCTCAGTCTTCTTTTTAAAATCAGATCTGCTTGAATTCTTTTTTCCATGCCTTCTGCTCCAGGCAAACAGACAGTACACGACACCCTCACCTGCTACCAGCTGGGAGAGGAACCCACTATCTCCTCAATCAATTTTCACAGGAAAATTTTCCTTTATTCATCAAAACAGTGCAGGTCTTTGTGCTGAACAGCTGAAACTCCTCCCCGTTGATGGCATTCCAGTCTCCTAAACCTGCAAAGAAGTATTTTTTGGGGGGGGGGGGTTCTAGTAAAAAAACCCAGTTTTCCTCCAGTTTTTTGCAACACCAGAAAGGCGTTTTGTTGTTCGCTCCAGGTAGTAATCTCAGCCCTGAGCAAAACCCTGTGTCCCGGGCGCTGTCCAGCGCTCTAGGAGGACCAGCATGTGGGTGTTTTCAGCGGAGACCGGTGCCGTGAAGGGGTGGGGGCCACATTACAAACAAGGGTTTCTTTGTAAGTGGCTGTGTATTGCATGTGAAACCACCCCTGTGTGGCGGGTCAGGGATCCATGTTTCAACATCATCATAAGGAATCAAGAGCAAGTCAGAGCAACTTCTTCAGGACCAGGGATGCTTTCCTGATGGCCTCAGGGCCACTCATCTTCAGTTAGCATCAGACAAGGAAGAACCAGGTTCCTCCTAATTGGTTATTAGGCAGTGTACCCTCCCAGGCTAATCCCCCCCACTTCTCTCTCCCTCTCTGTTAGCCCTGCCTTGTCCTCATCTTGCCCTTTGCTTTGAAACACTCAACAGCATGGCAGGGAGTTCACAGGCTGAAGTGAGGGCTGCCCAGCTGCTGCGTGCTCCTCGCCAAGCCTGTCTGCAGTGGCCATTTATCTTCATGCTCTGCATTTTTGGCCTTCGTCCCTGAAATGCAAAGAACTATTCCTTACCAGATGGACGCTTCGTTCCCAGGCCAAAGTGGCCCTCCAAGGATGCTACCTCTACCCCCTTTAGTAGCTGTTTTGTGCGAGTGGGTGGCAGGCAGGGGAGACCCATGCTCATCTCCATCCCCATGCTCAAGCATGGGTATGGGCATGTGTCCTGGCAGGGGTATATGTGTTTTATCTCCATCTCCCGGTCCGTGCAGATACACGCAGGAGTATTTATATGGCCAGACTATGCTCTAGGTTTTCCCCAGTGACAGTTAAAGTGCTGCTGAACTTGAATTCCTCACTTTTGCAAGTGGCAGCACTTTATCACCTAATTTGGGGAAGGATAAAAGCTCCTTCAGGGATGAAGTGGAGACAAGAATTCCTCAGCTTCAATGTCTCCATGCTCTGGTTGGTGGGTTGGTTGTCTGGATTATGGTGGCATCAAGTGTCCAAGGACTTGTTCTCCTACATGCTGCACGCACCCCTGACGATGCTTTTTTGCTGGAAATATCCCCGGGTGACCCTCGCTGCCTGTCTCTACCCCATAACATACACCACCGTTGGGTTCTCCCCCCCCCAGCAAATAGGAAAATGCAATTATCTCTTGCAGGGCTGGTGTCCTGCAATCCTTGTTTAGTGGCCATAGCTCCTTTCAGGTTGATTGGTGCCGAATCCTTTGGCCCCATGGACCAGATGAAATGTGCCCAGATGTGGCATGTGGGGGAGAGAGGGAAAGATTCCTTGTTGAGGTCCAAGGTCTCCGAGCAGGAACTTGCTGCTTCCCCTGTAACGATGAGCCACGATGCTCTTTCATAACCGGTTGCTCGGAAAGGCAGAGCAGAGGTCTCTGATCTCAGAGGCCCTCTCCATGCCTGTGCACTATATCCCAAGAGGGGAAGATCTTTAAAGATCCTGCCTAGCCCACACTTGCAATCTATGGACAATGCATATCAGAAAGGAGCATCTGAAAATCTTCCCTTCCTCTGATCTTGCTGGCCTGAATTTCAGGGTTCATGTTTCTCTTGCCCGGGATACTGCAACCAACCCCAAAAGGGGTGCGAGGGACAGTTAGCAGGTCCCACAGAGGATTATAGGCATAACCCTGAATCTTGAACTCGGGTCTTATTTCAACTTCACCATTCACCTTTAATGCAGGGGACAAGACGCATCAGGAAGCGACCTGCCTGTCTGCAGCGATGCGTGGCGCGGTACGTGCAAGGCCCGGTTCCAACACCGCTTCCACTTGAGTGCTGTTAGTGCAGAATGAGCAATGGCATGAATAGTTAATGGATGGTTCATTGGCTAGAGGAAGCCTCTTTCCCACCTAAGCTGGCTCTTGACATCGCATCCCCCTTAGCAGGATGTCGAAGCCATTCTCAGCTGCCATAGGATGGAGTTGATGGGTCTTGGGCCAGGTTCCAGGGGACAACAATTCCTATTATAAAGCCCACACCGCAGCAGGACTATGGGTTCCCTGTATTTCTAGTGTCAGTAGAAAGGCTGGAATAAGCCCTGGAGACAGAGCCTGTCCTCTCAAAGCAGCACCAAGACATTCGTTTTGCTCCTGCTTGCGTGGTGTGCTGTCTGTCTCCAGGGAGGTCATCTCAGCTGGGACCAGGGCCGATCCAGACAGCTGTATCGGTGCAATTGCACTCCCGTTTGACTCCTGCTCCATGCAAATTTAAAACCAACTGCCTGGCAGTGGTAGTCACCAGTGAAGGAGTCAGTTGACGTCATAGCTCATTATACTTCTCCTGATTTCTTCTAAACTCTTCATTACACAGGTGTTAACGACCCTCTCTTTTTTTAATGGTCTCAATGTTCCACCAGTTAAGCTATTTCTGCAATTCTGCGGTTTGTTCGCTGCTCCTGGTAACATAGCTCCTATTTCACAGCCCTGCAGACTGTTTTTAACTCTAGCTATAAGCGGTACCTCAGGTGTAGAGATAGTGAAGACGCTCAGGAAGGCCAAATTATTGTTGTTTGGATCTAAAAAAGAGATGTCTATTTGATTCGAATGGCTGTAGGACTAACGAAACATCATCCTTTGATTATATTTTGCATGGGCATTGTGGGTTTTGTTATACCTAATATATGATATAGTAAATTTATCTTTGTTTTGGCTTCTCTCTTAAACTGCATAAAGCCTTAGGTCCCTGGCATATTGGTAAAGCTTGTAGTTACTCTTTAATCTGATAAAAGTATGCATTGTGTTAAGTGTTCATCACACCATCTGCACCCCACTTTTCAAAATCCTAGATCCTCCCATGAGCACCAACTTTGTGCCCATAGCAGGATTGCAGTTCCTGCCTTGAAGGCCTGAAGCATCCCTCACTGGCTCCTGATCGGTTTGGTGGATGTCGGCTGCAGAAACAGAATAGTTTGAAAGGATGGAGAGAAGAAGCTGGTTCAAGGAGAGAGCAAGGGGCTAGTTAGCCTATTGTTTTAAACAGTCAGTGCAACCCCAAGTGTAACTGGGATGAGGTGAGATGGGGCAGCTGGTCTGTCCAGCCAGCGGGATTCATGGGGCAACTTGGGAAGAGTTGAGGTCCCCAGAGTACACAGCGAGGGATGCCGATTAGCTTGAAAGCCACCCTGCCCTGGGAGTGGGATCCTGCAATGTAGAGACGGAGGGATCGCTGGCGCTGCGGACAGGCTGTGAGGATGCTGCTAACTCCCCACCCCAGTTCAGCTGGGGAGAGACTCCTGTTATACTGGGCAATGGAAATGGTTGTGGGCCTGGGGGACAGGACTGGTGACGAGAGGCTGAGGGAACTGGGCTGATTTTGTCTGCAGAGGGGAAGACCGAGGGGGATTGAATAGCAGCCTTCACTTCCCTGAAAGGTATTTCCAAAGAGGCTGGAGCTGGGCTGGTCTCAGTGGGGGCAGACGACAGAAGGAGCAATGGGCTCAAGCTGCAGCAAGGGAAGTTGAGGTTGGATGTTAGAAAAAATTCTCTCACAGAGAATTTACCCGGAGAGGTGGGGGAGTCTCCATCCTCGGGGGTTTTGGAGATCCAGGTGGACCAAGCCTTGGCTGGGATGATGTAGTTGGGGCTGGTCCAGCTTTGAGCAGGGGGCTGGACTAGATGTGACCTCCTGAGGTCCCTTCCAGCCCTCATCTTCTGTGATTTCTATAGGTCTGCCAAAGGCATATCGCACCAGACTGACCGAGGACCTCCCTTTGATCAAGTAAGGGATCTCTATAGTGTGAGAGAGTGTGGGGGGAGCTGTATTACCATGAAGTGATAGCAGAAGAGTTTAAAAAGGATGTGCAGTGATGACCTAAGGGTACCTTCATGGGACAGCTGCTTTTGCTCCATCCTGGGGCTGGGCAACTTGGGCCAGGTCCCATCCCACCTCATAGGCATCAAAGCACAATCCTGTTCCACCCCAAAAGGCCATGAATGCACAAGATGGGGGGTCCTGCTCGTCCTTGCCATTTTGTGATGTAGTCTCAAAGCCAAGATGCAGCTATGGCACAAAGGTAGGCCCAAGTCATGGCTTTTCAGGGACTTTGGCAAGGTGGGCGAGGACTGCACTTGGCCTGTGTGTTGTGGGGAAAGGATCTAGGTCGCTTGTGTGCAGGGTTTTAGCATAGAGGAGGAGGAGATAAAGCCCCCAGAGTCCCTAACCCAGTTTGGGTTAGCCAGCATTCAGCAGGACTGGGAGAGACTGTGCTGGAGTGGAGATATCCTGCCTTGCAGAGGCAGAGAGCTTAGTAGCTCTTAAAAGTGGATTAGACCTTTGCGCTTATACAAATAGCAAGAATATCACAGCTTAAGAGCTAAGATGCCCAGTCTTCTGCCAAAGGATATATATCTAACCACTAGGAGCTCAGCATCAGGAGCACATTTCTACCCTGGCTGTGTTACTGGGGTCTTGGTCTGCTATCTGGTCCCATGTAAACCAGTGCAGCCTTGCGCATGGTCCGGTCGCCAGCAACTAAACTGGGCCAGCCTGGGGGAGGAGTGTGTGTGGACACCCAGCAAGACTTGCCAAAGGGTGGATGAGCTCCCGGTGAGCCAGTGGCCATTCGTACCTGGAGTGGAGATGGGCATCACCAGGTCACTTTAGCTGAAGAGTCACTAAAGACGCCCAATATTGAAGGTGCCCCAACGGTCGTACCAGCCCCCGGACTGACTTGACTCATGTTACTGGAATATTGCCCATTAAGACAGTTCTGGATCTTCCTTTAAAATATCTTGGACAATTAGTCGTGGAGCAGGGGTGTAGGATTTGATGGACTTCTGCTGTCCCCTACTCTGTCGCTTCCTGTGTCCGTCCCCTCCATTGCATGTGCCATCCTGGTCTGCAGTCCAGCTTAAAGCTCAGAGTGATTTGGTTAATCTGCAGAAAAACCCTCTTAGGACTGACATCTTCCCATTAATTATATAAGATACTGAGACCAAGCAAATAAGGCAATGGGCCCAAGCACTGTCCCTGGATCACTTCCTGGAGTATCATGCCAGCTTCTCACCTGGTGTCCAAGGAGAGTGGTCGCTCCTTAAGGAGATGATCCTCCAAGCCCAAAGGGAGGTAATCCCAACGAGGATCAAAGGGAGCAGGAGAGCACACAAGCCTCCGTGGCTCACCAAAAGCATCCGGGAATGTCTCCTTGCTAAAAAGGAGGCTTACACCCAATGGAAAGAAGGGGTCATCACCGGGGGGACTATTCTGCAGTTGCTCAGGGATGCAGGGGGGCAGTCAGGAAGGCCAAGGCAGAGATGGAGCTGGGACTAGCTTCCCAGATTAAGGACAATAAGAAGTCCTTTTTTAAATACATAGGGGGTAAAAAGAAGGTCCCGGGTAATGTGGGGCCCTTGCAGGACGCGTTGGGAAACTTGGTCGTCACACCAGACGGCAAAGCTAACATGTTTAATGATTTCTTTGCCTCCGTCTTCCTAAGTAGGGACCAGGACAGCCACCGCCCTGCTGCCCCCTACCCCCCGGGCCCTGGGGGAGGCACACCTGGGCCACGGGTTAGCGAGGATTTAGTTAGGGGGCTTCTGGAGGGGCTGGACGTATTCAAGTCAGCCGGCCCGGACGATCTCCACCCTAGAGTACTAAAGGAACTGGCCGAGGTCATTGCAAGTCCCCTGGCACAGCTGTATGAGCACTCATGGTGCTCTGGTGAGGTACCGGAGGACTGGAAGAGGCCCAACGTGGTCCCCATCTTCAAAAAAGGCAGGAAGGAGGACCCGGGAAACTACAGGCCGGTTAGTCTTACCTCGATCCTAGGCAAGCTGTTCGAGAAAATTATGCTGGCACACATCCAGGAGGGGCCAGCAGGGGACTGCCTGCTTGGGGGCAACCAGCACCGGTTCATCAGTGGCAGGTCCTGTCAGACCAACCTGGCGGCCTTTTACGATCAGATCACTAGGTCATTAGATGCAGGGGGAGCAGTGGACATCGTCTTCCTGGACTTCCGGAGGCCTTCGACACTGTCTCTCACCCCGTTCTCGTTAAGAAACTGGGGGCTGTGGTGTCGACACCCGCACAGTCAGACGTGTCGCCAACTGGCGGGAGGGCCGCACCCAGAGAGCGGTGGTGGCGGGGCATGTTCGACCTGGAGGGACGTGGGCAGGGGGATCCCCCGGGGCTCGGTCCTCGGGCCCGCACTGCTCAACATCTTCATCAGTGACTTGGACGAGGGGGTAAAAAGCACCTGTTCAAATTTGCTGATGGCACTGAGATGTGGGGGGACGTGGGCACACTGGCAGGATGCAACAGGCTACAATCAGACCCAGACAGGTTACAGGGGTGGGCGGACAAGAATAGGATGGGTTTCAACACAGACAAGTGCAAGGTGCTGCACGTGGGGAGGAACAACCGGCACCATACCTGCAGGCTGGGGAGCTCCCCTCTTGTCAGCACGGAGGTGGAAAGGGATCTGGGGGTCATCATTGACTCCACGATGAACATGGGCCGGCAGTGTGGGGACGCGGTCAGGAAGGCCGACCGCACCTTGTCGTGCATCCACAGATGCATCTCGAGCAGGTCCGGGGAGGTGATCCTCCCCCTCTGTGCCGCACTGGTCAGGCCGCAGCTGGAGGACTGTGTCCAGTTCTGGGCGCCGCACTGCAGGGGGGATGTGGACAGCATGGAGAGGGTCCGGAGGAGGCCACTTGCATGGTCGGGGCAGCAGGGCAGGCCCTGCAAGGAGAGGCGACGGGACGTGAACCTGTTCAGCCTCCAGAAGAGAAGGCTGAGGGGGATCTAGTGGCCTGTTATAAACTAGTCAGGGGGACCAGCAGGCACTGGGGGAGTCCCTGTTCCCCCGAGCACCGCCAGGAGTGACCAGGAATAACGGTCACAAGCTGGCAGAGGGCAGGTTTAGGTTAGATATCAGGAGGCGACTTCACGGTCAGGGCGGCTAGGGTCTGGGACCAGCTTCCAAGAGAAGTGGTGCTGGCTCCTACCCTGGGGGGCTTTAAGAGGAGGCTGGATGTACACCTTGCCGGGGTCGTTTGACCCCAGTGCCCTTTCCTACCATGGCAGGGGGTCGGATTTGATGATCTGCTCAGGTCCCTTCCGACCCTAGAAACTATGAAACTATGGTACCCGTCTCCAAGGCGTTTGCAAGCTATCACAGTGCAAACAAGAGAGAGGATAGACCCACAACTGTCCAGCTTCTCCTCCACTGACCCCATATGCAGCCAGGGTATGTAGGGAGGGGAACCAGTCCAGGATCCATCCCCCTTTTGAATGGCTGAGGTCCCCGAGCTGTCTGATACCACGGGATGTAGATGTATGGATTTTGGCAAATGGCACAAAACTGCAGGCCAGAAGTGTGCTCAGAATGCCTTGTTTCTCCATGGAACAGCTCATGTGACAGGATATGCATGCACAACTTTGTTAGGTGTGCATGCGTGCATGTGTTCATGGCCATACAATATAAATGCAGCACATGCTCCGTTCGGTGTGGTGTCTACAAGGACGTAGGGGAACGATTATAGTTTCAGTGCAAGGGTCAGGGCTGCTTATGGATTTTTGCCTTGCCTGTACACGAGTTTGAATATATTTAGGATGAATTATGGGGGGGTAGCACCAAAATCCATGTGTTTTGTTATCGCGGCAGAGACAGATGAGCCCAGTGCATGGATGGGAAAATGCTGTTCCAAACCCAAATGAAAGGCAGAGCTGAATTAAGGCAGAAGGTGAGAACCTGCCAAGCACCTGTCTCTGTCCTCTTGCTTTAAAAAGGTTTGGGGTTCCCTTTGCTACCGGTTTACCATGCCCCAGAGAGCAGAAGCCTTGGTGCTTTCTGGCCTGGTGGACACAAGCTGGAGCAGAAACGTGGATGCAGCTGGCCACTGGGTATAGATGGAAAGCCCATAGCTGGATTGCCAGCTGTGGGGCAAAAATAGTGGGTGCACGCTGTGAGCAATGCTGCTCGGAGCCAAAATTTTGGAGGAGGTCTGATCAGTGCTTGGCACAAAGGAGAAAGAGGAGCATCACTTCTATGGCTCTGAGAGAGAAGACCATCACAAGGAGGCAAGGCAGCATGAGTTTTCATCAGCCACTGGAAGATGCAAAGAGATGCCAAATTACTTTCATTGCTGTCAAGGTTGCATGACTCTGTCCTAGTGGGATGTGGGAATCAAGCCTTCTGCTGGGGTTTATGTCAGTGCCAGAGCTCCAGGAAGAGCTGTAAAAATCTGGGAGGAGATCCCAGGGCAAGGGCTGGCTCCCACAGACAATGCACTATTGAACATCGTCACTGCCTGCTAAGGCGCAGAAAACAGTGCAAACTCCCCGTCATAAACCTTTCAACGTGAGCACACACCCACGAGTATGAATAGCCTCTTATAATACAATTAGCACGGAGCAGCTTCTGGGCTGTGCTTGATTGTGGCAAAGACAACGGGACTGAAATAAGGTTTTCAAAATGAGCCCACGCTTGCCTATTCGTTAATGGGTTAATGAACTTTGCAATAGGATCGGGAGTGGAAAGCTTCCTGCTGAAAAGGAAAGAAAACAAACCAAAACAAGGTTCTGTATAAAATGAGTTGGGAAACAGCAGAGCGGGGGGGCCGGGGAGGAAATGTTTTCATCTTGCTCAGCTCTCCTGCCCCCGGAGAGCAGAAAGTGTTTCCAAACGTGGGTGCCACAGTCCTGGAGCTGTTTGGATTGTGCCGAGCACTATCAATGCGTGCGGTAGAGCGATAGGCCATGTCCCAGCATTTTAATTCCAGGGTGGAAAGAAAGAGGTGGAAACGACAGATGGATGGGTGGGAGCAGACAGGAATTGTTGTACTCCAGCGTCAGATCGGTACAGATTTGTGTGTGTGCATGTGTGTGCGCGTGGGTTGCCTTCCTCTATAGTAGGGGGCAAGGCCCTCTTCTCTGGATCTCTCCAGCATGTATCAAGATCTCAGGGGGGGATTGAATAGCAGCCTTCACCTCTGCAAAGAGGCTGGAGCTGGACTGGTCTCAGTGGGGGCAGATGACAGAAGGAGCAATGGGCTCAAGCTGCAGCAAGGGAAGTTGAGGTTGAATATTAGGAAAAACTCTCTCACTAGGAGGGTGGTGAAGCACTAACAGGTTACCCAGAGAGGTGGTGCAGTCTCCATCCTTGGAGGTTTTGAAGCCCTGGGTAGACAAAGCCTTGTCTGGGATGATGGAGTTGGGGCTGGGCCTGCTTGGACCAGGGGCTTGGACTGGATGTGACCTCCTGAGCTCCCTTCAACCTTCATTTTCTATGATCCTATGACATTTTATCTAGGATTGAGTATTTGACCAGTCAAATAAGGTTTGGTCAATTGACCACTCAAATATCAGTGAAAAATTGGGGCGGGGGGGAATGCCAATTGGTCCAGATAATACACAGAAAAAGCACACATTTTCTATTCAGAAATGTGTCAAAAAACAATTTAAAAAATCATATTTCTGTCAAGAAAGTTACAAAAAATGATTGTTTTTGTTTTGTTTTTGTAAAATTGCTATAATCTTTGACTGGTCAAAAATATGCAGTCAATTGACAATATTTGACCAGTCAATTGACTGGCTCACTGACCCTAATTTAAACAATATGTGTAGCAGCAGGACGTTGCCCATCATGGCCCCTCTGCTTTACCTGCGGCAGGTCCGGTGTTATATCTTGTGGTTGTGTTAGGGTTGGCTGTGCAGTTTTCTTAGTAGTTTAGACAATGGATTTGTATGGGATGGCCCTGCCTCGGGCATGGGGATGACTTCTGGAGGGATCTTCCCACCTACTTCTCTCTGATGTCTATGAGACTTTCTGGGAGAATCCAAGCCCTCCCTTGTCTTTTGTATTTTAATTGCTGTCTCCTTTTACTCTGCTTTCTGTCCTTTCACAGCACCTGATGAAGTAAGCATGAAAGCACATGCTATCTATCTCTCTATCTATCTAAATACATAGATACATACATACATATAGCTATACAAACACCTGTGCATATGCCTATACAAATACCATTACATTTATATTTGCATTCAGAAACACAAGCATATGCATTTACATTCATATTTGCATATGCATATACATATATAGAGATATATATTTAGCTATACATACATACACACACGCATGCGCACAAATACACACACACACACACACACACACACATATTTCAGGGGTGTAGGTTGTAGCCGTGTTGGTCAAAGGACACGGGCAGACAAGGTTCTTTGGGTAAATCTGATATCTTCTGTTAGGCCGAGTTGGTCTAATAAAAGATATCAGCTTTACATATATGCTTACATTTACATTGATCTATACCTATACCTATACCTATACCTACACATAGTTTATAAGGTACACATCTACCCTGCCTTCTGCAAGATTTCAGACTAACAGGATGAACTGTGTCTCTGTTTCAGTGAAAATGTCTCAGGATGGTGGAGCTGTCTGATGATGAGCAGGCAGCAGAGCATCCTACTGCTTAGCTACTGCCGTGTACCTGTGACCGCAGGGCCCTGGTTTCCTTGTGTGCATTTGGTCCGTACACAGGTAAGGTGGGAGGGTTCCTGTGGCTCGTTAGTAAAAAAAAAAAAAAAAAAAAAAAAGTCTTCTGTTTTTTTGGTGAGTTTTCCTGAGCAGCTGCCACTCAGAGCATTAACAGTGGGGACCGGAGAGACCGCACCTCCTTAGCACTGCTAGTGCATTCCCTCGTGCCCTCCCATGCACAGTGATGGTGGTGTCGTCCTTGCCGCGTGCAAGGTCAGCGTGTCACCGTGGGCAGGGGGAAGTAGGTTCCCATCTCAGCGAGCTGCAGAAACAGCCTCTCCCTGCAGATCCGGCACCAGGTAAACAACACCTCCGCTAATTGAGCAGGGAGCACTTGGAGGATGCCTGCTGCCTGGAGGATTCGGGCGCTGAGCAGCCATCCGCAATGGCTGAGCGCAGTGTTTCTGGAGGAGGGGGATCCTCGGAGGGCAATGCCGTCTCCGGGAGGAGTGCGCCAAGCCCAGCGCGCTCTTGCACATCGCTGACTCGGTTTTCAAGCTGGGGAAGATGCCCTGAGAGCACCTGCTCACAGTGTCCTCACCAACACACCTGGCCTTGGGTGCCCTGAAGCCATCCGTAGTGTCCAGGCCCTTGCGGGTGACTCCTGGCATGGGGCTGTCCCTGGAAAGCAGCTTGGGACAGACGTCCTGCATCCCTAAGCAGCCAGCCGGGTGGAGGAAACCTTTATAACCTGGAGCGGGTCCATCCTGGCTGGCATACGGTGTCTCAGCAGAGGGAGGATATGACAGCCTACTTCATGACCCCGCACCCTCCTCCAGTGCGGGGGGTAATAATATAATCATTAATATAATATAATAATATTATCTGCACCCTGGGTAATAACCTCCTGCTGCTACTGGGGGAAGGAGCTGCTCCCCTAGCACGAGTGAGAAAGGACTCTGCATAAATCCCAGCTGGTGTCTCTTGGGGAGGCTCCTTTCCAGGGAAATGAGATGCTGCCCAAGCACCTGGGAATCTGTCCCCTGCTCACATCAGTCGTGGGAGTTCCCAGCATCTCGGGCCAGAAAGGGCCGGCACTTAATTGCCGTGAGACGGAGGGGAGGAAGCAGCTGCTGGCCTTCAGATGCAGAAATGTTTCCCACATGTGGGCTGCAGGGTTCCCTCGCCAGCCTCCATTTGCACAGGGGAGCCAAACTTTGCAGCAGGAGCAGATACGAGCTGGCCATGCACCGCTTGTGCTCTGGCTATTAGGTGGCCTTGAGTGCCTAGGTCGAGACCTCCGGCGGCTTGTTCCCTGTTCGCCGTGATCTTCACTTGACTATGCAGCTGGGTTGCACAGCTTTCATTTCTTGCGCACATGGTGTCCGGGCCTGTGTGCATATGGCACAAGCTGCCCTGTGCCTCTTTTGGCTTCACATCTAGCCCCGTGGCATCTTGAGGCTGCAGTGTTAGCGGCTGAACCCTCTCAAAGGGAATGCACCCTGGGGTGGGGACTGTTGGGTAACGGACCCTCTTTTGCCTTGTCCCTGCTCTGCATTGCTGGCAGAATATGTGGATACAGCTTGTCCGGCTCTGCCCGTGCATGATACCCCTGTACATGCACCAAGGAGTGCAGGCTTGTTCAGAGCCAGCAATGCTCTTTCTTGCTGGCTGGAGCTGGCCCAGGGCATGCTCTCTTCCCCCCGCCGCCCTGCCTGAAATCCCCTGTTGTCTTGTAGAGCTACCATTTTCCTGACTAGCAAGTCCCCAGCTGCAGCTGGCAGAGCGTCCCATGGAGCCAGTGCTTGGAGGGGAGGGCGCAAGGGGCATTCACAGCACCGGTGCCACCCCCTGCTTGGAGCTTGGACTCCTTTGCATTTCCTTCCCTGGTGCGCTCTCCTCAACTGCAAAAGATGCCCGGTGGTTCCCCTTGCTTCCTTCTTGGGGGACGTCTCCACTGAAAACCCATCAGCCATCCCGTGGGGCCGTCTGCTGCAAAGGGGTTCAGCTTTTCCCTCTTCAAAATGAAGACTAAGCCTAATCTCACTGAGCCCAGCTCTCTTCCAGTCTTTAACGTTTGGATGCTGATCTTCCTGGGATCCTTCGACCCCAGCTGACTTCCTGCCCCTGGGGCAGGGGGGGCTGGACTCGATGATCTTCAAGGTCCCTTCCAGCCCAAATGTCCATGACATCTATGAAATCTTACGTTTCATGTCTTTCCACCAGCGTAAGCTGTTTGTGGCCCCCATTGTCTTTTCTTTAGCAAGTGCATGTACAGCACCTAACGCACTGAGGCTCCCCCTCCCCATAACCCGCAGGTACTAGCAATGCAAATGCAAATCAATTCACAATGCTCCACAACACAAATCAAATCACCAGAATGGGTTCATTCCTGCCTTGCAGTGGAGTGAGCAAGGACAACCTTGGCTGTCTGATAGCCATACATCTCTTTGCTTAGGTGAGGGGTCTCAGGGTCATAAGTCTCAGAGGGTCTCAGAGTCATAAATCTCTTTGCTTTGTAGTCACTGTGTTGTATGTCCTCACAGCAAAAGTATCTGAGGAGCCAGGCCTCCAGCCACCGCTTTGAAGCCACTCAGGAAGTCTGCAGTGGTCCAGGAGAGTGAGCTTGGGTCTCCTGGGTACCACAGCGCCCAAAGCATCCTGGTCTCTTGGCCCTACAGAGACGGTCACTGAATCAGATGCTGTCAGAGATCCCGGTCTTGATGAGCAATGGAAATAGGATCTCCTAATGGGAAGTGTCAGAAAACCTTAACTATAGGCATCTCTAGCTTATCTTGTAGCAACTCGCCTGTGATGGGCTTTGCCCCTCGAGCAGCGCAAGGCCCTTGCTTTTGGAGCTCCCCGCCTGCCCCATCGGCGATACAGGCTGGCGGGCACCGGTGCCGGGCTCACCTCACCTCACCCCTCGCCCAGAGCCGTGCATTTTTGGAAAGGCTCTGCCAGCGTGCTCTCACGTCTCCTTCCCCGGGAGCCGCCGTGAAGCTGTGCTCTGCCGCTCTCGGGGAAGAAAAGTAGGTCATGGTGTCGCATAAGGCAGCTGAGCGGTAATCCCGAGCCAGGCGAGCGGAGGAAGACACTGCCAGATTGGAGATGATAAATGACCAGCTGTGTGGGATAAACAGGGGAGGAAGAGACTTTATCAGGGAGCGCCGGAAAACCTAGTCGCCGCCTACACAGAAATGTCAGGTGAGAGCGCTCACGCCGGCTCGGTCAAGCCAGCCCCGGGCAGCAAAGAGGGGTCCAGGTCTCTTTTTATTGGCGCAAGACTTGGAAGACATAGGTGGCACAGGTGAAAGGTCCCCCCCGCCCTTTCCCAAATTTCCTTCTTGTCTCCTTCATTTTTCACCGCTAGATGCAAGTAACCAAAGCAGAAAGCACCAGCGATTCATTGAAAAATCAGGTCTCGGCCTTCCAGTATCTCGGGTTGTAAATCGTATGTTTCTCTCTCTGATCGTTTGGAGTCTCCTCATTTGTTTGGGTTTTTTTAATTATTAATTTTGTGCAATGTAAGCATCCCAAAAAATGAGCTTTCCTTCCTGCCCCAGCAGCCTCCAGCTCTCCTGAATCCTCGTAACATAAATCTCAATGGGTCTCTTGAAGTTGGGCTCAAGCCTTGCAATTAGTATCTGAAGCAAGGTTTTGGATACCCCTGGGGTTCAGGGAGAGTGCTGGGATCTTCAGATTTCAGTCAGATGGTTATAAAATTAGCAGCCACTTGCAAAACTGGACTTGAGACCCAGATTTTAACTCCAAGATGCCTGGGGATTGCTTATTCCCTAGGGTGGGGGGGAAGGGTTGCAAACCTGGGGGGCTGGAGCTTGAGTCAAACTGCTGCAAGGAGCATGCAGGCCATTCTCACTGGTGGGTTTGTGCCAGTAAAGGCTGATTTATCCTGAATGTGGCCTGGATCAGCAGCCAGTCCTGGAGAGTAAGCAGACAGGGAGGTGAGTGTGCTCCCATGCTTCACCGGCCTAACGTCCCTTCTCCAGCAGCTTGAGGCGGTGCTGGATGATGCTGAAACCCCTCGACTAGGAAGCTGGAGTGTGGTGCTCAAATCCCCTAGGCACTGAAACCAGGGGCTCTCAGACTGGAGGACTAAAGCATGTTGGAGGCCCCCTTCCTGCAAAGCTGAGGTCTGCTCCGGACCCTGCCCAAGCTCATGCTCTCTGATACTTGGAGGCCTCTTAGGAGACCAAAGCTTGGGCCAAAGTTTCCCAGGAGCTGGATGAGCAATTATTAACCCTTGTGAGATCTCCATGCTGCAGGTCTGGGAGCAGCTTTGAGGGCAGCAGAAGGGCAATGCAGGGCAGCCACGGACCCATCCGCACCGCCCCTGTGTGAGCTGCATGGGGATGGGTCTTGCCAAACCCTAAGGCTCAGACCATGGGGGCTTTCTCCTGCCCTTTGACTTGGCACCGGGGACTTCAAGGGGAGGCTTATGACATAAGTCTGAAGTCTCAAGAAGAAGGGAAGATGCACAGGCCAAAGAACCTCATGCCGCTGCGCTCGGATCCAGGCGGAGACCTTGTACCTGATGTAAAAAGTGGTTCGTTTCTTTGGAGGCTCGTAAACAAATCTTAGGCACACACTATTAGTAGTACAAAAGGTGTATTTGTAAATAGGGTCGGAGCAGAGTCAAAGGACATTAGATTACTCTGCTCCTGAGGAAATTTTTAGTTGGCTTTTTATTTTTTTTTTTTTGGGCACGTGTGCAGAAACAGGAACTCTTACAATTTATTTTTGGTTCATACAAACATATATGTGATTACGTCATTTTATTTGTTGTATGTATATTATAATTAACTATTTAAGTATGTGGGGCGGATAGGCAAATATGCATTAGTTAATTGTGCACACTTAGAAAGCTCTTTAGGTTACTAAGAGTTGAAATCCCCCCCCTTTTAAGGACACGGTCAGTTGAATTCCAGCTTCTGTAATCTGCATGTGAAAGACTAGTAGGAGTGTGGGGGTAGAGAGTGATTTATCATAAGAAAAGCTAGCAAACTGGCCGAGGGGGAAAAAAACGGTCCTTGGCAGTGTTCTTTTTTTTATTAGGTACGAGATGCAAACTGTGTAGTTTTAATAACACTTTATTTTTAATCATATTTTAACAATACTCTATTTACTGTGCATTTCTAACATACCTTTCAGAGGAGCATCCAGTCTCGAGTTGCAGATCCCAACACCTCATTGCACAGGGTGTGGTGGAGACTGGGCCATGCCCAAGGCAGCATGGCATGTCATCCATCGCCAGCACTCCCTGCCCTCACAACGGCCTTGCCTGTGCCTGGTTTGTTGGAGGGAAGAGGGTACCAGCACTCGGCACCCACCTACGGCACTGCTGACACTTGTGACCTGCCACATCCACTACGCCTGAGCTCTAAAAACCAGCTGTGGACACACAGGGGTAGACACTTCCCATCAAAGCAGAGGTCGGAGCCTCCTGAAACTGCCCCTGAGTGTGTTGACATTGTCTGCAGTATTTTAACAGTCATAATACATCCCTCATCCTCCAGTCCCCATGCGGGGAAGGGAAGCATCATGGTATCGGAGTGACTCCTACCCTTCAAAAAGGGAGGGGAGGAGGGTGACAGCAGTTGTACAGGTGAGTAAAGCCCAGGTGCCTTTCAAAAGGAGCAGCTGGGATGATAGCCAAGCACCAACCTTGCCCAGACGGGTAACCAAAAGGTCTCGAGGTCCTAAAGTCAGATCATTCCTCATTATTTAGAGACTGTAAATCATCTTAGGGCACTTGGCAGGAGTTACCCAGTATAACCATGTCGTTAGAAAAGGTCCTCCCTGTGTTCCTAGAAAAAAAAGGGATTATTAAACCCAAGAGGATGTTAATAATCTGGTCAGTGGTACTTGTACTGTCTGGTTATTTTCTCTTCCTGGGGAGACTAGGTTGAGTTTCATCACCAGAGAGGACTGCAATTCAAAATCAGCTATGATCCTATTTTTTGTTAACTTCCCCAACTTTGTTGGAAATGGAAATGAGGGGTTTCAACAAGCGCTTCAACCCACCCTTTCACTGATATAAAAATATTCACCCATAGCCAAGTGCCTCACTTATAGTGAACCAGTGCCCCGGATCCAAATTCATCCAGACTGGGGATGCATTCAAAAGCTGGACCTGAATGTCATAGGTTTTACCCTAAACCAGGAGGTGCAGCTAGATCCAGACAGGAGACCTGTCCAGGCGAGGCTTGCATGCTTTGTGCAGGACGTGGGGCATTGTGGATCCCCGAGCTCATATCCCATCACCGTCACATGCCAAGGCAGGGAGTCCCACCTGCTCCTTCAGTCAATGGCTACATGGCAGAGCTAATGTCTGGGCTAGAGGAAGAAATCCAGTCTTGAAGGGACGGAGACTCGCTTTTGGGTCCCTCCACCCCAGGTACTAAGTTGCACGTGGGTAAATACGAATACCCAATGCATGTATTACACCTTCACCCAAAGATCCCAAACAGTACAAAGGCCAGTGTTTTGGTTTTTTAAATTGGTCCTGAAGTTTTAAGGCGAGAAAGGATCATCATCGTTGTCAAGCCTGACCTCCTGACTCCACCCCGAGGGTAAGGTTGCTCTGGGAGGATGGGGGCCTGTTGGCAGCATCAGAGGACAGGAAACATCTGGTGCACTGTGAAGTCAACGCTCATCAGTGGCGACTGTGAACGGTGAGTAACGGTGACTCTAGCATCAGCACTTATCAGGCCAGGAAAGGTGATGGGATGCTTGGGCCTTGTCTATCTTGCCTCCATGCCATGCACCCAGGAGCTCTGCTGCTGCACACCCTGCTCTCTTCTTCCTGTGCTTGCCAAATCCTGGACAGGCACCTGAACACGTGCCACCAACGACACCCGAGGGGGAAGCCGTGAGTACGTGCTTGGCGGTGATGCTGCCTTGTGTCTTGGGATTTTGCAACTGTGGGGTGGAAGGACATCTTCCTGGGGGCACTTTCCCCTCGACGGGGGTGGTAAGGACATAAGAAGTGCCAGACTGGGTCAGACCGGGGTCCATGTATCTCCAGCAGGGGCGGGGGTGGCTGCCTTGGAGGGAGAGCATTGAACCAGATATCTCTGGAGCGCCGTTACCCTTCCTGGCATGCACTATTATAGGTCTAGAGATGCCAGAGGAAACATCTCCAACCGGTCTGTGCTGTCAGCAGGCCGTTGCTGCCTGCAGAGGGTCAGGGCTTTGGTTTTTCCTCACTTCTGGAAGCTGTCTCCATTGACAATGGTAGTGGGAGAGGAGCAAGACGCCACATATGCCCTGTTTACCCTCCTTTTCAGCATCCTCACCCTGCCACTAGCTATGAGCTAGAGGACATGAGTCTGTATACGGCAGCTGTCACGGCCCTAGAGCAAACTGGAGGTACAAATAGCTCCCTTCCCTCTGCCGAGTGCATTCTGCTTCCCCATCGAGCTAGCAAGAGAGCCGAAATTATGAATGGCCTACAATTTTTCAGGTTATCTCTCTCCGTATGCCGCGTCTGAGCTAAATACCAGCCCCGTGGCAAGGCTGCTGAATGACATGTTTGCACTTAGGCAGTGATTCATGAACTGACCCCCAGAGGAAACCGTCAGGAACATGCTCCGTCACTCTCCCTCTGGAGGAAAGCTCTTGTTTCTTTTCCTCTTCCCATGGCACTGCAAGACCTTGGTGAGTTTAAAGAAAGATCAGGCGCAGAATGCACAAATAAGTTAATGAAGGGTGGCTTCTTTTTTAGCGTGACAATGCTGAGCGTGAGGGAAACTTTATCTTTCCATCCAAATTAGGGCTTTCTTTAGTGTCCCTCCCTGCAGCACGGAGGAATTGAGCTTGCCTATATAGTTTAGTGTCTCATGGGTGATTCTGTGGCTTCCCCCAGGTAATTTATTCCCGTGTTTAACAAGCCTTGCAGTGAGGAAGCTTTTCCGAGCAACTAACCTAAATCCCCTTTGTTGCAGTTTAAGCCCGTTAGGTCTTGCCCTGTCCCTTATGGGTGGGGGGGACCGTGGAAGTGGAAAAGAAGCTGATAGCTGAAGTGACTGCACAGCTTTGCCATGCTAGCTTGAGCTCAGGTGCTGGCAGTGTTCACTTGAAATAATGTTTTACATTGGCTTTCTGTTGCCTTCTTGGCCTACTTTGGGCTGAATGAAGATGCCAGAGGCTATTGGGCATTGGGTTAGGCAGTAAGGGCCTCATCCTCCACCCATCGATGCCAATGGGAAACCTCCCACTGGCTTCTGGGGCTACTGGGGCAGGTCCTGAACAACTACCCAAGGACAAGACTAAGGCCAGTATGATCAGCTCGGTGGTTTTAAAAGGGAGGCTGCAGCCAAAGGACACCCGGGACACCCGGGAGTGTCATTGCTGGTTGTTCCTGCTGCAGCTCCCATGGTGTTTTAGCCTCCATCTCCCTCCACGGGAGCAGTCTGTTGGCTTTTCCAAAAGTGAAGCCTCATAGGCTCTGGAGTAGTTTTCCTAGGGGAGATTCATTGCATGAGTCACTGGCTTGGACGATGTGCTGGCAGGCGTACAGCCCTGTATGTGAGCTCCAGACCTATGAAAATGTGGGTGCGGAGCCCAGGTCTGCTGCCAATTTACCATGATCACGAATAAATCGTGCTAGAGGGTCCATGAGGCATGCAGGGGGGGCAGCCCAAGCTGGTTGCTAGATCTTGCCACTGATTAGCTGAGAGGGCTGCTTGTTATGTGGTCCTGCCCCTCTCCAGCAATTGGTGAGGGGAAGGGCTGCATGATGGACATGACTCTCAGATAATCAGCAGCAAGGGGCAGGGCAGTATGATGGACAGCCCTCAGAGCCAATCAGTGGTGAGAGGCGGAGCCACCTGCCCTAAGTGGGGCAGCCACAATCTCCCTGCGAAATTGCCCAGCTGCCTCCCTGAGTTAGGTGGACCCCTAAACACTAGTGTCTACATATTAAGGCTCATTAACAAATGCTAAGTGCACTCTAGGAATCTTAAAGTTATGCCACTTCGGGTGAGGGTTATCTTTGACCCGCGCTACCAAGCTCGAGTTACCTTCACTTTTGGCTGCTCCACTGAGGGGAAGTTGTAGAGGATGGAGGTGGGGAACAGTTCAGGCTGAGTCTAAACTGGGCCTTCAATGGGCCCTGATCCTACCAGGGAGTTGCTGGGAGGGCTGGTGGGTGAGTGGGAAGCCACAGGCCCCAGCAGGGGCGTTGTGGGCTGGGTCTAGGCATGCAGGGGCAGTATGGGCTACAGAGAGCAGACAGGCGAAGGAACCCAGCCACCGCTGCCACTCTCTGGGCTGAGCTCAGCCCCTGAAGTGGGACAAGAGCTTCCCTGCAGTTGAGTTGGGAGCCAGGGAAAGCTGGGAAGAGTGAGGGCCTGATCTATACCAGCAGGGAGTGATCCAGGCCAGTGGGGGCCTGATCCTGGAGCCCCTTTTAGGCACAGAGTAGACTTGCCAGCTCCTAGCTGTGCCCTTGCTCCCCAGCCCTCCAACAGCAGGTCAGAGCTGTGCACATTAGGGTATTAACCCTGACATCACTCAACTGTTCACAGCACATGCTAACTTTAACACTGGCTAACATCCATTAGATCTAGCACGTGCTAATTGTAATGAGGAGTAACAACGCCCTTATGACTTTCAGAGGTGCCAAGCTGCGAAAATCAGGCAACATATTTAAGCAGCTTATTTACGCCCCTGAGGACTCTGGCTTGGAAAATAACCATGAGAGTTTGTAATGAGACAGGGACTGAAGGAAAGTGCTGCCATCCCACCTGACTTCTCACCTCGCTCCTGGATGCCCACCTTCAGGAGACGGTATTGCCAGGCACCGTGGCAGCTGGACCCTGCTGCCCTATAAGTCCTGTTTCATTAAATGCTTGTGGATTGAATGGAAATGAAATGAAAATGATGTCTTCTCTTGCATTTATTTTTAAAAAGCTCCTTTGGAAACCTCCACATCTTGATATACAAAGGGATTTGAACACCCAGTCTGGTCAGGTAGCTGCTTCTATAGGAATGCAGACACATCTCTTATTGCAAGAGAATTGTCTGGCTTCTGAAGCAGCTGAAATCACTCTGGATCATAATTTAGCACAGCCAGATGGAGCGATCAAGTGATTACTGACCCCGTTAGAAGCTGTCACTACTGAGGATGACTTATGATCGCTGATGCTTATTGCCTTCTTGTAAGGCACTGTGTTGGGAAATGCTGGACTTGGAGGAGTCTCCATCTGGGCTAAACAAACAACACTATTGCATTCTTGCTTCCTGGGTTGCAAATTTGTCCCCTCTGCCTGGATCGAAGCACCTTTCAACCCCAGGGACTGCATGAGATCCAAACCCCGGTTGGGATTTGCAGTTTGCAAAGAGTCTTTATATTGGACCGAACATGCTTCGGCATTGGAGTGTTTGGGATGTGAGTTTGGATGTCAAGATTAGAACCCAGCTTGGTTTGAGCCTGATATCTAGATGCACACAGGGCAAAGCCAGTCTTGCAAGTAAGTCCTGCCTTAAGTGACTTATTCCAGTGTTTCAATCTGCGCCTGAGAAGCTCAAAGATCTGACCATGCTTTGGGCTGCTTCTTTTTCCTCCAGACTGCATGCATTTTGCTTCAAATTTGGGTCAGACCTCGCCAGTGATTGCAACCTTCCACCTCCCAGCTGGGTTTGCTGCAAATCCTGTAGCAGGGTAAATAGAGGAGGGGGAAAAGGGGCCAGCTTTCAAGTGGGGATGTGGCTGGCTGTGATGCACTGGGCCCAGGAAGGCCAGGCAGAGGTCGGGCTATGTGGAACAGCAGCTCCTGGGTATACCTAGTATAGACCTTTCTCATGCAGCTCTCACTGCTAGTGAAGCAATGCTGGCTGATTCTTGTGTTCAGACCCCAATTCCAGGCTAGAAATCCTGCTCCAGCAGAGTCTGATGAAGCACACCCTGAAAGAAAAGCACCAGGTTGGGTTGACAGCATGGGGCCAGGAAGACCCAAGACCCAAGCCTGGGAGGGTGAGGCTTGGGTGGCAACACAGGGGTCATGAGAGTCCGAGGCCCAAGGCGTGGGTAAGAGTGAGGCCTAGTGGAGGCCAAGAGTGAGGTCCAGGTACATCAACAGACACCTGAGGCCTAAGGCAGGTAAGGCCCGGGAGCCCCAGTGAGGGAGCATAGTGGTGTGTTGGGGCAAAGGGCCTAATGAGAGGCAAGGATCCCAGAGTGTATGTGGGAGCAGAGGCCCTGAAGAGGGCCCAGGCATGCCTAAGGACACCTGAGGCTGGGCCAGAGGCCAGGCCAAGGTATGTCCAAGGATGCCTGAGGCCAAGTTTGGGCCAGAGGCTGAGTGTGGCCCAGCAATGCGGCTGGGGGAATTGTCACAAACTGCTGGAAGACCATTTTAAACTTGACATAAGGAAAAACTTCTTTACAATCTAAGTCTCCAGAGTCTGGAACAGACTTCCCCCAGAAGTGGTGCAAGCACCTACTCTGGATACCTTTAAGACACTCTTGGATCTTGCTGGGGAGATCTGACCCCAGAAGACTTCCTGCCCCTTTGGGCAAGGGGCTGGACCCGATCATCTCATGAGGTCCCTTCCAGCCCTAACATCTATGAAATCTATGGATGCCATCTGTGAGGCATGGGACACAGTAAAGGGGAGGTTGGAGCCGTGTATTATGCCCTTAGCATCGGGGCATTAAATGGGCAGCCTCCTACCTAGAAACAACTATTTCATTACAACCAAGGCATGGCAGGTGAGCCAGGTGGGTGGACTGCCTTAGACGGGTGGGTGGTTGGGTGGACACTCTGAATGGCCTCGTGTCACACACTGTTAACCATCCCTTAGACTGAAGTCACTCTTTGAGGTTAGCATACTTGCCCTGGGAGTGGGAAAAATCACAGCTGAGGCCTAGTATGATAAAATAAAATGAAAAAGCCTTGGGGTTAGCACATCTAGCTTGGGCTAATCATGCATGAAACTTCTGCCACTCTGCTTTGGGGCTGGCTTAGAGCAGCAGTGCTGAACACATGTGGAGCAGGTATACCCATTGCTCTCACTGTGTCTTTCTGTGTCTGGCAGGATGGCAGCCAGGAGGAGGGGCAAGACACAAGATTTCTCCAACATTAGGAATCACTATGGTACATATTTGAAATGCAGAGCAGCACCTGGAGTCTGCAGCGAGTCAGTGGCTGGGAGGAGGTTGGTTGTGTGGGAATCCTGAGATGAGGGTCAAGCTGAGATGCAGGATTTATTCGGTGCTTTATTTGGCTCATGGTCCTTTCTTACACAAATGCTTTGGGGACATGGTTTTGCAGTTCCTTGTACCTGCTGAGCAGTGTGAACTGAGCAAAGGGACCAGCCACAGGGCTGATACTATCCCACTGACCTTGGGCAAGCCACTTACTTAGCCTCTCTCTGTTCCAAGTTCTCCAGGTGGAGAAAGAAACATATTGCCTTCTACTTCATATACCCATGTTACGTGTACTCACAAGCCCTATGGCCTCTTGGAGGTGAGGAGCTGTCTCCTCCCAGCTGTTGGGGATGGGGAAGGAAATTGGGAACAGAACTGCTTCTTCTGCCAAAGTGGGTTACCCGGAGCTCCGGGCAGACAAGGGCAAGGTGCTTCCCTGCCTCTTTCTACTGATGCTTGGTTGAAAGTCCAGAATGAACTTCTTTTGCACAGGCAACGAAATAATTAGGAAAGTTGTCCTTTGCAAGCTTTTGGGTACAAACACCCTTCTTCAGGTGCAGGGAGAGTCTCTTTTGCATAAGCTTTCTACCCAGAATTCCTTTGTTGCCACTTGAGAGTCACCGTACCTGGATACAAGGATGGGAATGGTTGGGCAGTGGAAGTGAATAGTATAGAGAAAGGAGAATGTGGTTCCTGCTGTGTGATTAGAGCTAAGGAACAAAACATCTCCTTAAAGGTTTTAGGGACGTGCGTCAGGTTTTGGTGGGGTTCATCGGTGGAAGTTGACTCAGAGACAGCTTCATGATGGAACATGACATGGGAAGGGATACCGAGATAAGCGAGTGGACTTGGGTGAGTCTCCTCCTCCTGTCTATCCCCCTAAAACTGTGATTCTCAGGGTGCTGAGCACCCTGGGGTGCCTGGAGAACCCTTCAAGGGTGCCATGTAATGTTAGCTGTGGTAGGTTGGGATTTATGTTGTGAATCAGACCTTCAGAGAATTCAAATAGCAATCCATAGCCATGGCCCTTCTGCGTTCTTTGCAACAAAAATCCTGTCAGTGATTTTTCTGTAGTCAAAAAAAGAGATAAAACTAAGAGCTGCTGCTTTCCAAGGGGTGCCATGAGGCTATCCAAGGGTGCCTTGAGTCTACACGTGTCTAAAAAGGTTGGGTCCACTGGCCTAAAGGCAGCTGCTGTCATTCTGGGGAAAGGAGGGCGGACAAGGCCACACTTGCTAAGGACAGGGATGTTGGCCTTCTGGATATTAGCACCTGACACTGTGCTACCCACTCCCCCCAAATCCTGAGCGGAGTCTAGGGCATGGGGAAGGAGAAGGCGATGTGGTAGAGGGAGTTTTCACCAGCAGATGGAGAATTGAGCTAAAAGAGTGACTGCCAACATGACCACAGGGGAGTGCTGCCTTCATTATTTCTAGAAATGGATCCTCACTGTGTTTTCCAGAGCTGACGCTGTGTTTTGCCTCGTCCTTGGTTGTTGCACAGCGTCTGTGCTGACAAGCAGGAAACTGCAGCTGAACAAGAGGGAAAAAATAACACTGTTGGAAATTCAGGGAGCTGGTACTGCTTGTTACTTAAGAGGGACCCCCATGTATTTGAACCAAGTCTTGGTGGCTACCAAAAGCACCTGACAGCGGGGCTGGCAAACAGGGAGTGACTTTAGCGGGCTCTCCCAGCAGCACTGGGCACCTCTCCCAGTCTTGTTGGATGGTAAGACAGCATTTGTTGCTGGTGCCTGAGAGGGAAGCCTGCTGGGTACTGGACTGCTGGGATGATACAAGCACAGCCCTCTGCTCTGCATGCTATTTAGAGCCTGTTTTCCCTGTCGCCCACAATCACAACCACAGCTGTTTGCTTGTTTAAAGGAGGCCGTTGCAAACTCTTCAGGAAGGCTGTATTTCTTTGGCTGCCACTTGCTATAAGTATTGAAATGTATTCCTTCACCAGCTCAGAGCATCTCATGATGCATTAACAAGCCATCTAATCTGTAAGGGGTAGTCCCACGCAAGCAAACATGGGGACAGACCAAGGAGTGGCTTGGGCAGAAGGCTGTCAGGAGCCCGAGGGCTGCATTTAATGTCTTACGCTGAGCTGACACCTCCGGGCATCTTTGGTACCCGGACTATGCAGAGCCTGTAGATGCCTGTGGGTGGGGAGGGGGACCCCACAAGGCCTGCCTGCCTGGATCCAGGTGCAGGGTGGGAGATGCTGTTTCCACATCAAAGATGACTGTATTAAAGGGGGGCGGCTTTGGGGTAGCATACCGCTTCACCTGCCATGAACTCCTTGGCAATATGGTAGACTTTCTTGAACCAGAGCTTCAGCACACAGTAGCAGAGCATATTCCAGTTCAGGAAAGTACGTATGCACGTGCTTGATGTTGCACATGCCAGTAGGGTTAGAGCCCATATGTCGGGGTTGTTGGGGGCATTTGTAAGCTTGGGGGTCAGCTGAGAGCACCATCCTCCAGGGCCTGAGCCATAGAGGAGGAGGAAGCCAGATGGGGGAGTTTGCTGTGACCCTGGAGCTTGTTTCCTTGCACTGTTACGTTCTTGTATCCACACAGAGCTTCCTAGAGCAACATGCACTGATGGCTGGGCCTTTCAGAGCACCGTATGTTATCCCAGCTTCTTTGCTCAGGGCTTCCTATCCTCATCTGATACCTCTGCCTCTCAGTCCTGCCTCTGGTTTCTCATCCATAGCTCAATACTGGGCATCAGAGCTTGCTCCTCACCTCCCTTGTCTGAGTAAGGAGGTATTTCATTTTGAAGGGCTTCTACTTTATTTTTCCAGGAACCGTATGGTTGCCCAGCCCTATAGAAAGGAGGGTGGGCAGTTTGGGGAGAGCTCTCTGCAATAGCAGGGCTTTCTTTCCGGTGCCTGGCACGTTAACCAGGATGACTCTGGGCTCCTGCCTGCCTGGGGTTCCCTGCTCGGTTTGGCCCCGTGACTCGCATTTCTCCCTCTTGTAACCTGTTGGTCACCTGTGTAGCTGGTTATTCCCTCACCTGCATGTATGTATTGGGACAGCATGGGCTTTTCATGTCATCACTGGCCAGCGGGCCAGACCGGTGGCTTATGGAAAGGGGTTTAAGGAGCAGGCACAACCCACCGCTAGTTTAGGCTCACGAGTCGGGTAGGACGTACGACACAGGGCAGGTTTAAAATGAATGCATGGAAGCTGGAGGGTGTGGGTAGCGCAAGTGGGACTTCCCTCGCAGGCAGTTCATGCAAGGTTCCTGCACGCTGAGACGGTGCCATGTCCCTGCTGTGAGCCTGGGGGCCAGAGGGAGAGAGGATCAGCTGCAGAGATGGTTTCCCCAGATGTTGTAGAAAGCCACGTGTCATCTTAAATGGAGTAACCGATGTGCCCACAGAGCTCCTCTGGATGCAGAGCGGCAATGGAGACCTCCGGTCCCTTGATCTGTTTTAACTCTCTGACCTTACTTAAATTCTCCGAGTTCTCTGCAAACTAAGATTAATTGAATGGCCTTAGCCATTTCGTGAGAGTGCCCGCTGCAGTGACCTTACAGATTACAACTGACGAGAGCAGGAGGAATATTAATTTTAGTTTCTACGGAGGCAGCTTTACATAAATGTATTGGAGAGACATCTTGTTCTCTGCGGTGAGGGCCCTGTCCGTGCACTGAATAATATACCCTGCTATTTCCAATACTCACGGTGGCTTGATTTGAAATATTAATTTAGACACTGAATAGGGAACCTTTTCAATGTCTAAAGAACCGTGCGGCGCTAATGTGCACAATACAATGTTTCTGCTCACCTTTACGAAATGCTGAAGTCCTTGTTGAAAGAGCAGGCTGCAGCTTGTGGCTTATTTCCCAGTTGTTTCAGCAGAGGGGTTACTGGGAAGCAAGGAGGCTGGGGCAGCGGGCTGAACTTGGACCCAAGAGATATGGATTGGATTCTTCCTTCTGCTACAGACGACTCGGGTGATCTTGGGCAAGTCCCTTACTAATCCTTCCTTTGTCTTCCTTCCTCAGGGCAGGGGCACGGGAGATGTTCGCACCAATGCAGCTTGCATCAGTGTTGTACTCTGAGGTCGATTCTCCCGGGTCCTAGAGCGGACAGAGGTCCTGGGTAGCTGCACCCTGTTACGGTGGCTTGCAAGTAGGTTGCAGAGAAACAGATAATAGCCAATTTGCCTTGAGCAAACTGCCATCCGGGGATCAGCTGCAGACACATAACACATATGCTGGTGTAGATGTTTTCCTAGGTATCTCTGCACTGGATGGGGGACTATGTTGTGTGCCTGCTCCTTTTCAAACCTCATTTTCACACCTTGTTTCAAATCCAAATACAGCAAAGGTATTTGTTGGTGCATGTCCTGCTGCGTGTGCTCATGCCCTTAGCTTGTAGACTCTTTGGGGAAGGGCTTGCTAGGGATTTCTACAGCGCCTAAAGCAGTGGGGCCCTAATCTGGATCACTATGGCAAATGTCACTAATAATACCAAGCAGCTGTACCTATTGTCACGGACCCACACAAGATGGCATTTTGTAATTAAGCTCCTATATGGACCAGATGACAGGCATGCACTGAGCACCCTCTCTTTTTAAAAAAGCCTGTGGCTGAATACATGCTGCCAAACCCAGCTGCTGTCCTAGGAAAAGCAGACTCCTATTTATGCGGGTGACATGGGCTGTCCTTGCACGGTGATTTCACAGGCTCTCAGCTCTGCCTTCTGTCACCAAAGTTATCGAAGCTTATGGCTTCAGGTCATTTCTGTATGGGGGTGAAGGAGGGATTATTTTCTTTAACAGTGAGCTGATAATTTCCTAGTGAACATCCCTGTTATTGGTACCCAGTCACTCCGTGGGCAACTGCTTCCCTAGCCTTCCTCTTCCTCATCCCAAAAGACCTTTGGACTACGTTTCAGGGACAGGGCCCAAGGCTTCCTGGGTGTCCGCTCAACCCCTGGGACAACAGGGACTCTGATTTCATTCAAGACCTCTCAACATGACTGTCATGCACCTAGAAATTTGTGCTGCTTCCCGTTAGCTGAGTCCCAACTGTTTCCCCTGGATATAAGTGCATTGCAGACATGCAGTTCCCCTGCCCCAGTTGCAACCATTGCTTGATTTCTGAGCAGGAGTAGCAACGACAGGTGCAATCGTTTCCCTGTGGAGACACATCTGATCCCTTGGCTCTCTGGTGGGGGATTTATTATGAGAGGCAATGAGTATGGAAGGTCACACTTCATTATTCTTACTTGTATTTGCTTTGTAAATAGGGAACCCAATACGCTCAGGATTTGTTTGATGCAGTTCAGAGATCAGCCCTAGCACATTTGCTGATGCACTTAGTGAAGGCACGTCCGAGTTCGGCGGAGACAGATGAAATCCAAATGCAGCGTGATTTAAAAGCAAAGCGAGGGGAGCTGAGCAGGGAAGGCACAGGTGTGGCTGGAGCACTCACTGCCGTCAAATGATGGTTGCTGGTCCATCACTGGATATTGGGAGGGGGCTGGGAAGGAGGGAGGTGCCAGGTTTAATTCTGGCCAACTGAAGTCCATCTATGCTTTGACTTTCCTCTGCTTCAGGGAAGTAGGAATACAGCCCGTGCCCCCATGGGAAGGAGGTGCAGTGTTTTGGAAAGGCAGGTGGGTTTTTAAATCTCTGTTTGATGGGTCAAAGTCTCGGGGGGGAGGTCAGGGAATGAAATGAAAGGAGGGAGAGTGCTTGTTGGACAAGGAGAGGTAGCTCGGGTACAGGGTGAGATGCCTAGTGCCAACGAGGCTGGAGCAGCCCCTTTGCTGGAGTAAGTTCAGACACCCAACCTCGGGGCTGATCTGTGCAGAGGTGTTATTGGGGCACGTGTTGATCATCACAGAGCCCCGACCTTGGAAGTCATGGGGGCCAGCCCACTCCTAGAGATGGCAACCGCCTGGTTTGATCCCCCTCTTCAACTGAGCAAGGTCTGTCTTGAAACTATGCCATGCTTTTGCCCCCACCCCTCCTCCCGGGAGGCTGCTCCGGAGTCTTCCCTCCCTTGAGCGTCAGCAATGTGCTTCTAATTTCCAGCCTGAATTTATCCAGTTTGTCCCCATCAGATTTCGTGCCAGCGTTCAATGCTTCTTTCCCCGCCAGTATATCTGCAGAGAGCAATCCTATCCACTCTCAACCTTTTGCTTTCTGAGGCTAAAACAAACTCCTTTCAATCCCTGGCGTAATCTGAGCATCCAGGTAGCCAGTCCTGGCCTCAGTTAATCTTTCCCTAGCTTCATAGTAGGTCTGACCCATCCTAGGATCCCATTTTCCCTTTTTGTGGTTGCATTACACTGGTGCTCCATAGTTATCCTGCGATTGAGTCCCCCGCTCCACCCAGTTTTTCTTCTCTGGTTTTATTTCTGGCTGGTGAGCTGCCAGTTCAAAGCAGAAAATCGTCCCTAAGGCCTTGTACTTCCTGCTACTGAGCATCGTCCCGTTTCTATCGTTCCCGTTCGCAAGGTTATCCGTGTCTTCTCATACGCTCCAAGACCCCCTCAGCATTGACTGTGCCTCCTAAGAGCAACCAATTGTGTCAGCATGCTCCTATCTTTGGCACCATGGTCACCATGAAAGTATGAAATACGATCGGGCCAAGGCTGATCTGTGAGGAAGCTTCCTCCAGCCTGAGAGTCTCAATGCGACCATTGCCACTGACCCCTTAGCCGGTTCCTCTCCCACTTCACGCTTCCCATCCTAATCCCCATCTTCTCTAGCTGAGCTGATCAGTTCCCATGTCGTACTAGGACAGATGGCACACTGAGGTCTGCTTGGATGAGATCTACTGTGGTTCCTCTCTTTTTAAAGTATCACTTACTTGATCAAAGGGAGTTACTGGGTCAGTTTGGTGTGATATGCTTTTGGTGGACCTACAGAAATCATAGAAAATGAGGGTTGAAGGGAGCTCAGGAGGTCACATCTAGTTCAACCCCCTGCTCCAAGCAGGACCAGCCCCAACTACATCATCCCAGACAAAGCTTTGTCTACCCGGGTCTTCAAAACCTCCAAGGATGGAGAGTCCCCCACCTCTCTGGGTAACTTGTTCCAGTGCTTCACCACCCTCCTAGGGAGAGTTTTTCCTAAAACCCAACCTCAACTTCTCTTGCTGCAGCTTGAGCCCATTGCTCCTTGTCCTGTCATCTGCCCACACCAAGACCAGCTCCATCCTCTTTGCAGCCCCCCTGCAGGGAGGTGACGGCTGCTATTCAATCCCCCTCGGTCTTCTCTTCTTCAGACTCAGTCAGCCCAGGTCCCCCAGCCTCTCCTCACCAGTCCTGTCCCCCAGCCCCACAACCATTTTCACTGCCCTCCACTGGACTCTCTCCAACCTGTCCACAGCCTTTCTGCAGTGTGGGATCCACAGCTGGACACAGGACTCCAGATGTGGCCTCCCCAGTGCTGAATAGAGGGGAGGAATCACTGCCCTCGATGTGCTGGCACCGCTCCTGCCGATGCAGCCCAGGATGCTGGTCACCTTCCTGGCCCCAAGGACACACCGCTGGCTCCTGTCCAGCTTCTTGCCCCCTGTCCCCCCAGGTCCTTTTCTGCAGAGCTACTGCCCAGCCCGCCCCCCCAGCCTGCCCCGGTGCAGGGGATCGCTCCCTCCTCAGTGCCAGACTTTGCACTTGTCCTTGTTGAACCTCAGGAGATTTCTTTTGGCCCAATCCTCCAATGTGTCCAGGTCTCTCTGAATCCTAGCCCTCCCCTCCAGTGTATCTACCACTCCCTCCAGCTTGGGGTCATCTGCAAACTTGCTGAGGGTGCATCAATCCTATCTTCCAGGTTGTTGAGGAAGACATTGAACAAAACCAGCCCCAGGACTGACCCCTGGGTCACTCCACTTGATACCGGCTGCCAACTAGACACTGAGTCATTGACTGCTACCCTCTGAGCCTGACAAGCCAGCCAGTTTTTTATCCATGGTCTATGCAGTCCATGTTGCATCTTATCCTGTTTTACTTCTGTGTCTTTAGTCTTTCCTTCATGGTTTTTAAAGCTTACCCTGGAGGTCATAGGGACTGTAGCTATAAACAGCCATTGTCAGTGGCATGGGATCAGCTGGGCCAGGATGTATCCTCCTGCTCCATTCTGCTGGTGTTTACAGACATCACTGGCTTGGCTTCAGGGACCAAATCCTGCCCCCAAAACCAACTTGGGGCACCCCACAGGGATGCTCTGCTGGCAGATGCATACCACAGGAGTCTCTTGCAGGGGAGTCTCATGGCATGTGTATCCCATTGCTGTGCCCCTACTCACTGATAACATTTGAAAAGTTGACAAAATTTTTATGGCAGCACAAGCATGACACCTATTTGCTGCGTGCACCTGCCCAGATCACCTTTCTCCCATTCTTAAATGGTCCGTGCTATGACGTCCTGTGCCAATCCTTGTGTTGTTGCAGGATGAAAACGCTCTCGTCACTCAGACTGAGCCATTTTTGCACCTTTTGCTTTAAAGGACTTCCAAGCTTCCTCTCCCTTCATGTCATCAAACAGATGCAATGATGGCACACCTGTGGAGCCCAAACCCTCAGCTTCAAAAACACAGATCTCTGCCACTTGAACTAACAGCAGTCTCTGTTTGCTATCAGCAGGAGTATCCTTAAATTTCCTCTTGGTCCACTTGCTAGGAGGCAGCATCCCAGCTTGGACACAGGCCCAGAGTGGCTGGATCCTACCAGGGGGAAAAAAGCATCCCCTTGGGTCTTTTCAGGATGAGAGGCATATTGGTACTCAAGACTGGATCAGGTACAAAAGGGCTTGTGAGATGGGTGCCTGGCATATCTGCCATTTCATGGCCAGATTGACCCAAAAAGCTCCCCCATCTAGCAGATAAATCCATTGCCTAAAGTGACTGCCTCAGAGAGCTGAGCCTCAAGGACCATCATCCAGCAGCCCTTGCAGATGAATCAAAGGGGAGATTTCCCCTCCTACCCTTGGCTCCATCATCAAGGAGTTGTGCTGAGCTCATCTTGATGGGAGGACTTTTTGCATCGCTCCTCGACCTTCCCCTCTGCGTTTTCCGTAACAGGTTTATCGCCTTCGGTAGTGGATGATCCCGAAGTAGAGTCCATTGCTCCTTGTCCTGCCATCCCCCCCACGGAGAACACGAGAGGCTGAAGAGCAACCTCGGGCTCCGGCCCGAGCACGGCTCGGGTGGGATGCTGCTTGGTAGAAGTGGTGCTGGGATAATAACTCGAATGGTGCTGCTGCCGTTAGGCAGATGATGGGAGATATTTCCTAAGTAGTTTGACTTCCACAGCTTTGAAACCACTTGGGAAGGAGCAGGACTGAGCCCGTGTGCAGACTCGTTGAGTTTGAGTCAGAGCGGGGGGCTGGTGTCGGGCCAGAAAGCAGGTCTATCTTTGGAGACGGGATGGGGCGAGGTAGGGGCACGGCTCTGTAAACGGAGAACAGTTGTTTTGCAGAGGGGAGGATTTCTATAATGCGTGCACTTCAAGAAGGGGTGAGAACGAGGTGGTGCGGGGAGAGCACTGTGCACAGCGCCGGAGACCCCTTCCCAGAAAGAAATGGCGACAGCAACAACTGATGCCATACTTACGGTGGAAACGCTCCTCCTTGACCCTTGCAGTGATCAGTGCCTTTTGCCTTGGTGTCTCTTTGAAATATATTTACTGGCTGAGTCTTTTTGAGGCTTAATTCTCAGCAGGACCAAGTCGAGTTTGCTGCCACAATACGGTTCCTGCTGGGCTTTTGACAGGGCATCAATAATGCTGACATAACACAAGGAAATGTGCGATAAAATAAGGAGCCTTCTTTCTCTGGCCTTTCTGATTTATGAAACTGCTGGAAATCATAACTCCACTGGCAGATCGTGTGTGTGTGTGTGTGTGTGTGTGTGTGTGCGCGCGTGTGCATGTATATTTTGTTATTCCTTCAAACTGTACTGGATGTTCTTCCCGTATTAATTTGGGGGTTACAAAATGTTCTAGGCAAAACATCAGTAAGGGCAATAAAAATTGTAATGCAGGAGTTGGGCTGAAATAAAACCACAGTGCTCTTCTATCTGGCTTCATAAGGACTCGAGTGAAATGGGCACAGCTGTGCGGGCCAGTGGTCAGCGCAGGCGTGTTTGTCATTTTGAGTTGCGTCCAGCTCTTCCCTTCCATGCTGAGTCACTTTAAACACACCCACTAATGCCTTAGACCTCAGTTTGTCTCTCTGCAAATTGGGTTGGCATGCCTGGCTAGCCAGCCTGTGGGGGAAGCTTGCTTCTGGAGTTTCACATGCCAAAATATTGCAGCTCTTAAGATTGCAGCCCCATGACGTGGTTAGTTAGACAAACCTTCCTTGTTGCTTTCGCACGGAGGACTGTCGAGGCGGCATTGCTGAAGGTAGCAAACGCGGACCCCACCCAGGCCGTTGTGCGGGATGACTGTGCTCCAGACCACCATCTGTTTCCAAGGGAGGAAGAATGGTTCTCCTGGTCGGCGGGTGATGCTGCGTTTAAATTGACCCCCTTGACACGGGGGACCTGTTACAGTGCTGCAGAGGTGCACCAAAACTAGGTAGTGAAATGGAGCAAGCTGGCGACGTATGCTGCAAAGCAGGGCATACATGGGTGATGCTCGTCTAGGTCCACTTGCCAGCACATCAAAGATCAAGCTGTCCAGACTCACCCCAGAGGGATGCCCCAGGCTGTCTCAGGCTGGTGGGGAACAGGGTGCTGTGGATGAGTAAGTAGCCTCCCTATCTATTCTCCCCTCTATAAAACTGGGTAACTGCCCCCTCCTTGCCTTGCAGGGGTGTTGGGGGCAGGCAAAGGTACTGCAGATTGCCGGCATCTGAGCAATGCGCAGTGAGCGCTACAAGCATTGACTCAGCCGTCGATTCGAGGCTGGTGGAGGTTTCTCATGCAGAGCGGCTTTGAAGTGCAATGTGCTCTGCATCTGGGGAGTCTGCATGAGCAAGGCCACCTGGTGCTATATTCATTTCACCAGTGCTTCCTTGGCTCATCACCTCCCCGAATCTCGCCAGTCCTTTAGATGGTGGTGTGGGAGCTGAACTCTCGCCAAAAACCCGGAGCTCTTGAGCCTTACCCTGGACCATCATGAGCACATGGATTTTTGCCCATTGACTGGCATGCTTTGAACCCAGCTGCAACAAATTGCTTTTCACGCTGTGCTGCTGCATAGGCCTGGAAGAAATTGAGATTCTCTCCTTGCATCCCACTTTGGTGATATAATGTCCAGCCAGCAACTTGTCCGGCCTGGCGGTGCACTGTGCAGAATAGGTACTGGCTTCCCCTAGGGCATCTGGAGAATCAGCATCGCCTGTGCAGCCAGGATTTGCCCACCACAGCGGCCATGCACTCTGATCTGCCTCCTCATCAAAGAACCATAGAAAATGAGAGTTGGGAGGGACCTCGGGAGGTCACATCTGGTCCAACCCCCTGCTCCAAGCAGGACCAGCCCCAACTACATCATCCCAGCCAAGGTTTGCCATGAAAAAATGTGGACAAATTGGAGGGAGTCCAGTGGAGGGCAACAGAAATGGTTGTGGGGCTGGGGGACAGGAGAGGCTGAGGGAACTGGGCTGATTTAGTCTGCAGAAGAGAAGACCGAGGGGGATTGAACAGCAGTCTTCACCTCCCTGCCGGGGGGCTGCAAAGAGGATGGGGCTGGACTGGTCTCACTGGGGGCAGATGACAGAAGGAGCAATGGGCTCAAGCTGCAGCAAGGGACGTTGAGGTTGGATATTAGGAAGAACTTTCTCTCTAGGAGGGTGGTGAAGCACTGGAATGGGTTACTTGGAGAGGTGGTGCAGTCTCCATCCTTGGAGGTGTTTAAGACCTGGGTAGACAAAGCCTTGGCTGGGATGATGTAGCTGGGGCTGGGGCTGGTCCTGCTTGGAGCAGAGGTTTGGACTAAATGTGACCTGAGCTCCCTTCTACCCTTATTGTCTGTGAGTCTATAATTATCTCACAACCTGCCTACCCCACATCCTATGTGGTCTCAGGCAAACAAACAAATTAGTTCCTGGCAAGGCAGATTCTGGGAGCCAGTACAAATGTCATCGCCACAAGGATGGTGATGAGGATGATTATGGAAGACAGCATATGCCTCTGGAACGATCTTCACAATTCGCAGGCCAGCAGAGAAACCCATTTGCTGCCTCTCAAAATATGCAACCCAGAGAGTCTTCCTGGTGCTCTCTCCTTTGTGCATTTTTGTGCTTTCGTTCCCCAGGGCCCATTTTGAAATTGTTCTAATTTTTCAAAGCAGTGGGAAAAAATGAAATAATTCTGTTGGAAATGGCATTGATTTGTCTGTGAAGTCATTACAGCTGTTCCTCTGCTGGAGGAGGAAAAAAGAGGAAATCCTGATTTTTTTTTTTTTTATTGCAATAAAAGGGGGGAGTTTGACATATTAAGAATGCAATGCAGTTTGGAAGCAGTTCTGAAAAGAGCTTTAATGTTATGTGCGTGACAAGGCGCAGCAGCAATAATAATAACAAAGTTAAGAATATTTTCCGTCTTTCAGATTTGCAGTTTGGTCTGTGGCAATAATTATAACTGCATATCGGTGCAGGATAATTTATTTGATGCAGTGGGTTGTGTTTGACAGCCTGAACTTATCAGCTTCAAGTCTTTTAAAGGAAGACCCTGCAGAATATATAATGCAGGTATTCAGATAATAATAATAATAAAATGAAAAATACCCTCCTGAACTCTGTTCCATTAAATATGAAAATTAAAATGACTTAACAAAACACTTTTCTGTGCCTCTCTCTTAACAACAAACAAAAGCTCCAGTGTACAGCCTGAAATTGCTCATCAAGGGAAGAGACCAGGCAAGGATTTTGTAAATGGCTTTTTTTTTTCTGAATAAAGCAATTAGTGCTGAAGGGAACGTGTCATCTCCTGCGCATTGCTAAGGTAGAACAGCCATTGTGCTCCTTGGCACTCCATCAACTGCTCCTCGTGCATAGCTATTGGAGAGAGTGCATTTATACCTCCTGTCAATGTCTGATGTGGGGAAGAGGTTTCTTAAATAACCAGACAACGGGCTATTATGTGCATTAGCTTTATTATGTTTTTTGAAAGTGTCTCAGCCCTGGAGGATTGAAGGTAGCTAACACTACGTCACGTTTGTGCGGTGCCAGCCCGTTGCGATGTCTCGGGGGCTGGACAGTCCAGCAAAGGCGGGTGCCCATCTGGTTTCAGCCCTTCCATTTAGCCTCATTGCTGCACGTTGCAGCTTTTTGCACACCCCAAGTTAGCCATGCGACTAAGGGCTGCTGGGGAGATGAATGCCTTGAGATGAACTACCTCTGCTGGGTGCGTTTGGTCCCATGGGGTTCGGAGACTGGGTTGAAGGCAGGGCACAGGGATGACCCATCCCTTCCAGAGACCTGCAGGGCAGCCTCTTTTCACGTCCATGGCTGTTGTGGTTGGCATGAAGGGGTGTGTTGGGGGGGGGGATACATGGCATGTTGCAGACCCCGAGAGCCCATCCTCACCCAACCCATAACCTGTGTGCCTACGTGGCTGTCATCGCAGTGTTATTGGGGCACCCGGGAACCACCGCGGGGTTCAGGAAGCTGTGCCGAGCAGGAGGGAGATGCTGGGAGATGGAGCAGATCTGGACCGATGTCCATGGTTACACCTGCTCTAACACGCTGCCTCTGGGCCTTGAGGAGCAGGTGCTTGGGGGATGTCACAAGGACCCAAAATGTGGTGATGACAAAGAACTAGCTGTGCTGCTTTGACAACCCTGGGGGCGGGGGGATGTCTCTCCTCTCCAGCTGGTCATGCCAGCACTACACCGCAGTTATCAGGCTGTTTGCATCTCCCTGCCTCATTGTGAATCCCACCCTGGAAGGCCGTGCTTTGAGGCATCTCTGCATCATTTCTTCCTTGAGAAATCATTGCTGTGAGGGCCCATGCCTGCAGAGAAGTCCAGCACAACTCCAGCAGCATCCTTGCAAAGCGGCTTGGATCCACCTTGGCTGCACATCCTGGCAGGGAGGGAGCGCCCGTGGCAATGGCCAGTGTAACAGGAGGGAATTGGTCCCTTTCTTCTGTGTGTCACCCCCCACGCCCCGTCTCTGCAGTCTGCAAAGATGCCTCTTCTGAGAACTGAATCAAGAGGATTAGGATCAAGAAAGGCCTATAAGAAAGAAGCTGCATGATGGTGGTGGTCGGTTATGCCTGCGTTGCCCGCTGATGCACGGAGCCTGTTAAAACCCGGGGCAGGGGGTCGGACCTGATGATCGTTTAGGTCCCTTCTGACCCCAAGTACTATGAACCGATGAAAACAGCAGCTGCAGCCACTTCATCTTCAGGCTGTTCAGACTCATGGACTTATCTCCAGAGCATCCTCAGTTTCCACCCAGGGCTGGGCAAGACGGCACCTTGCACCATCTTCTACGTGACAAGTTTCTCAGCACCTGCTGCCAAACAACTTGCTGAATCCTAAAGCAACGGGGCTGGAAGGGATCTCCGGAGGCCATCTAGCCAACCCCTGCCGGAGGCAGGATCGGCCGTCTCCAGTCCCCACCAAAAGACCAATTTCCCTGGATTATCTGGGGGTTTGCAGTCCAGAGATGTCTGCACCACTGGGCATCGGGACTGGAAGCGGCTTCTGTGCTCCACCTTGCTAACAAGCCTGAACCCCAGCATGGAGGGGACCTTCTTCACCCTTATAGTTTCTTCCAATGCAAGATTATCTCCTTGACTACAGCTGAGATGGCTGACAAAAAGGCCAGATTATTTCATTTTCTATTAATGATTTTTTTGGGGGGTGGGGGTGGGGGGAGGGTATAGGGAGTCTGCTTGCAGTAGGACACCAGCAACACAGTTCTCACAACCCACCCAGCCCGAATGTCCACGTAATGGCTCTGACTTGCCTCTGCCCTGGGCTGGATTTGAACCTGGCATCAACTATGTCTTCTCTGCAGAGTCCCTCAGTCATCGTGCCTCAGTCTGCACAATGGGACCCCCAGACTCGACCCCCGAGAGGTTCCCCCTCCAACAGAGTGCCTTGTGGGGAGCCGATCGGGCACGGATGAACTCGGGGACTGGCAGACGCCGTATCTCAGGAGTAATAAAGATCTCTGCGCTGGAGCTGGCTCTGGCAGGCAGCAAGGTATTTTTGTCCTTTTCTCTCCACATCCCAGTTTTCTTGCTTGTGACCCTGAAGAACGTCAGGAGGGAGAAAATTGCCACCGTAAATAGGTCCTGAACAGTGAAAGATCAAAATAGACAACCTCTGGCTTTGTTGGATGAGTCACTGCCACAGCATGGGCTGAGGGGTTTTTTTTGCTTTAAAGTGTGGGACTGTCAGTATTAGCATTTGGGCCTGGAGAAGGAAAAGGAGCTCATGGAGGAAACATCGGCATCTAGCAACTGCAGAGAAACTTTAAAGACAAGACCGAGGCAAAGTGAGCTCTCCAAGGGCTCGTTGTGCTGTGTTGTGTTGCCCACAGAGCCTGTGAAAACGGCAGCTGCCGCCACTTCACGTTCAGCTCAGCTGCTCAGACTCGAGGACTCATTCCCAGAGCAGCCCCACTTTGCACCCGGGGCTGGGCAAGACAGCACCTTGCACCATCTTCTGCCTAGTGGCCTCAAGCTGAATTATTTTATTTTTATATTATTATTATTACTATTTTATTTGGAAAGTTGCAGCTGAAATGCGTCAGCTCTTTCCGAGAGCCCTGGTTGTGGCCCCAGAGTGTTTGGCAGATCAAGCCCACCTCGCAAGGTCCCATCTACCCTAAACATGCTGCAACCCAGGCGTAGGCGCCGAGAAGGATTTTCCTACAATTGCTGCGTCACTTGTAGTGCCAAGGTGGGGCATTAAGAAATGTTCCTCTCCCCTGCTTCATAACTTGGCCAAATTTGGGCAGATCTTTTTAGAAAGAGCCAAAGGACACATCCCAGACACAAGGATGATCCACTGGGCAAATGTCAAGGCCTGGCTCTGATGCATGCAGGTGCTGGAGCTTGCAGTGAAAGGGCTATGAGAAGGTTTTTGAACAGGGGCATTTTTCCTGCTGTAGGAAGGTTTCCTATGCACATGACCACGGAGCAGAGGACTGCTGTATCATGCCTGTGTACAAGGGGGTGGAAAAAGGCTGCACAGGAAACGTCCATTATAGCATTGCCTAACTTGGAGACCTGGACTTGGCAACCTGAATGAGGTTCTTTTAACATAGCAGCCTTCATCTACCAGCAAAGAGGCTGGAGCTGGCCTGTGTCCAGCGGGGGCAGATGACAGGACAAGGAGCAATGGGCTCAAGTTGCAGCAAGGGGTGCTGAGGTCGGATATTAGGAGGAATTTTCTCCCTAGGAGGGTGGTGAAGCACTGAAACAGGCTTCCCAGGGAGGTGGTGGACTCTCCACTCTTGGAGGTTTTGAAGACCCAGCTCAACAAAGCCTTGGCTGGGATGATGTTGGTGGGGCTGGTCCTGCTTGGAGCAGGGCAATGGATGAGAAGTGACCTCCTGAGCTCCCTTCAGCCCTCGTTTTCTATGTCTATGGGGTGCTTTGCTTTGCCTCTTGGCTATTCTTGTTATATATAGCTACCTGGAGCATTGGCCCAGAGCCTGAAAGCCACCCCTTCACTGCATTTCCTTGCGGTAAGTCCCCAGCCCTTGGATTGCAAAGAGTCCTCCTTCGTTTGGGCTCTACGAATCTCCTCGTGCTTGGCCCCTGCCCCAAACCTAAAGGTGCCAGCAGTGTTGGGGGCTCTGTACCATGGGCAATGTGCCTATTGGCAGCAGTGCTGAAGCATCCCAGTTCCTTCCAGAGGGGCATGATCCCACGTGGCTCCAGGCAGAAGCAAGAGGTTGTATTGCTCCCATGAGCTTTCCCAGCTGTGTGTCTGCTGTGCAGAGGCAACGGACCTCTCCTGAGATGCTCTGCCTCCAGAGAGTGAAGTAGCATTAGGGTTATCTGGGCTTGTGCGACGAGGGGGCTCTCAGCAGTGCCCTCCATCCCTGCCGGGCTGTGGGGTGGGGATCTCGGAGGGAGACGTTGCTTCATGCTCTTCCTTTCCTTCTAGCGCTGAGCCTGTGTTCCCTCTCCAGCCCTACTCCTTGTGTGTCTGCACTTCTCCCCAGCTCACCAACACTGGATCTTCATGCTTGCCCCGATGCATCTTCACTCTTTTCCTTGTCCGTGTTTGGTCAGCCTGTGGGAAGAGCAGGAGCGGGCTGGTGGACCCAGGTCCTGGCCACTAGGATCTGCCGCTTGGCAATGACCATTGGGTCCCCTTTGGGCAGGGGGCTGGACTCGATGATCTCCCGAGGTCCCTTCCAGCCCTGATGTCTATGTCTATGATGTCTATGAAATTTGACAGCTGCTCTGTGTAGATGCATGCTCTACTGAGCTCAGACAGCATCTTGCTTCCAACGAGTTTCTTGCTCTCCACCCTATCTGTCCTGTGGGCTTACTTGAGGGTGCATCTACAGAGCCATGTCATGGAGAGCATCCCAACCCAGCTTGGGTCCAGCTAGCGACAATGGTGTGAACTGGCCTTACCTAGTTTCCTCTGCTGCTCACATGCTTTTTGCAGCAAGTCTTCTTGCTGTGAGGCATCAAGTCAAGTTGCCTGGACTAATTTTTGCTACAAAACCTGGGCACCATCTCCATTCTCTACGGATCTTCTTTTGCACCGTGAGATCTTCTAGGCAGCTCTGAAGTGAATGTGTTGCCGCAGCTCTGTCTTAAGCAATAGCCCTGGGCTTGGCTGGCAATATTCAAGCTGTGAGAGGCCCTTTGCAAGAGCTGGTTGACTTACCAAGCTCTTGCTGTCAGGCTGGGTCAGAAACACAAGTACCAGGAGATGTGCAAATACATGGAGGGAGGCCCTTCTCCTGAATAAGCCCATTGGAGTCAATGGGAGGTTTGCTGCTGAGTTCAGGGGAAGCAGAAGGCAGCCTTCGTTCTCCAGTGCTGAAGACTGTGGGCATCGATCAAGAGCATGGTTGCTTGAACCTACCCTATAAAAGTTTAAGGAGTAATTAAGGACCCCTTGCAAGCCCCCATGGCCTCAGCCAGACGGATGGTGACTCCTGGGTGCAAGGCAGAGCATGCAAAAAAGGGAGAGGAAACTAAGGGACATGGGAGACCTAGAGTGGCTTGTGTTGGCAGTCGTGGCAAAACCCTTCTTTGCCCCTGGGTGCTCAATATGATGCTCTATGATAATGCAATTTTTTTATCCAGGGCTGCGGTGGTAGGAAGATAGATGCCCAACTGGTTTGGAGTGACCTGAAGAGCTGATAAAGAGGCTGAGATAATGGAAAGAAAACCCAACAGCAGCTCAAAAGGCAACGACAGGGACTCTCTTTTTTTTATTTTACAAGGGAGAGCAGCGTGATGTCCTTCAGTACATCCAGCTCCAGCTGTGAACAGAGCTTGGCTTTGATGGCTTCCATGCAGCTCCTAGGCTAGTAGCTGGGCAGCTCCAAAGCCCAGGCAGGCAGCAGCTGCTCCCTAGCCAGGGGTGCAGTTATTGGGGGCGAGGGATGCTCTCTATCCAAACCTCCTCACTGTTCTGGATGGCTTTATTTGAGTTTCCCAGAGCCTTTGCCCATCCTACATCCAGTGTCTCTTTGCTCCCTGATATGGGTGCAATGGTAGATGGACTCCATCATGATGGCCTCTCTGTTCAGGGTGGGATTCTGCCACTCCCCCATCGTCTAGGGCTGATTTTGGTGCATACACATGAAAGGCAGGTGCACTGGAGGCTAATAATGCAGCTCTGCACAGGGGAATAGCAGTGACTGCTCCCAAAATGGAAAGGGGAGAAGTGCTATAGTTGCACTCTTCCCTGGAGCTTTGTAGTCCAAGTCTGGGAGATCACGGGCCCCGCAGAGACTCATGCTGGGTTGAAATAAAGGAGCTGTATATTGAATACAATGCTGTCTGGTCTGAAGATGCTGATAGCAGGCAAACCCCCCCAAAACAAACCCAATCATCTCCTCCATATGCCTAGTTTACCTGGCTAATTGTTCAGCATCATACTTGATGTGTGTAGGAGTGATTCCTTCCTGATCCCTGTGACTACCAGCTGATGCCTTGAAGCATGAGATGAGCTAGCCCATATTTTATCCCAGACTGCATGAATGGCCATAAAATGATTCTGCTCCTGTACCTGCCCTGGTAACCTTCAGGGGCAGGGGATCCTGCTGGTGGGCTGCATGTTGCAAGGGGGAACTGTTTTTTCTTATGCTTCAGAGCAATGTATGAATTCCTTATGCCATTGCAGCAAAGTAAGGATGGAAGAAATCTCAAGAGCTCATTTGCTTCTGTGGCCCCTGGCCCCTGGCCCCTGGCCTGGGAGCAACATGTTGCTTGCAAGACCCTCTGGCATCACACAGAAAATGACAATGATAGCACCAATGTCAATGGGAAGAAGCCCGTAACCACCAACCTCCTCCATCGCCTTGCAGTGAAGCCCATGACCACCAGCCTACTCCATCACCTTGCTGTGAAGCTGGACCAAATGCACCTGCTGCCACATTGTGATCTATGCAGGGCTGTGCTGCATTGCAAGGCTGGGAGGTAAGGACTTTCTCCCCGACTGTACACAGCAGTCTCCTGCCATCTGCAACAAGACAGCTGTGCTTATATAAAGTGCTTCCACATGAATATGATCCCTTGGTCCTGAAAAGCATGGCCTTATTCTCCCTATATTGGTGCTGGCCTCGTGACTCTGGAGGACAATGTCTTCTCCAGAACCACAGCAAAGACGTGGTCCCGTACACGACAAGGGCAAGTGGTCTCTAGCCCTTCCAGGCTATAGCCACTCTGCTTGCAAAGAGGCCAGCTAGGCCTGGATGAGCCATGGATTTTTGCGAGGCAGATTTGTCCCTTTGAAGATGGATGGTGGGAGCTGCTCTGGTGGCCAAAATCCATCGGCAGGTGCGGGCAGCTTTGGTCTCCACCTGTCTAAGCTGGATCCAAACAATACCCATGAAAGAGAGCATCTGTAAACCTCTGAGCCAGGAAAGCCTTGTAGGCAGACAAGGTTCTTTGGGCAGATGTGGTAACTTTTATTAGACCAACTAAATAGTTGGAAACATTGCTTTTTGCAAGTTTTCAGGCATAAACACCCTTCTTCAGGCACAAGGAGGGTCTTTTAGTGCTTGTGTGCTCTCCTGGGGGAAATAGATGCCAACATTGCAAAATGCAGGTCTGTGACAATGCAAATGCATGGCAGTGAGGTTCAAAGGGACCCAGGAAAGCCTCTTGCAATGCAAGGCCTGTGCTGAAGACGGTAGTGCATCCCAGATTTAGGCCTCCAACACTGCAGGCTCCCTTTTTATCCTGCCTTGACCTATTTCCTTGGAGTAAGCTCCCCTCCTCTGGATGTCTTTCCAGACTGGCTGTGAACCTGTGAGAGCAGCTTTTGACAGCACCGCTATCGCTCCTCGTCTCGTCAGGCGCTTACCAGCGGAGTGGGGATTCGTCATTTGACTAACCGCTCGTGACAATTTTCTTCTTCTTTATTTTTGGCGAAACAAACAGCAGCAGCCGGAGCGACATCTTTCCTGCCTCATCTGCTCCCGTCATCTGTGGCATCCTCCCAGCCAAAGAGCTTTTTAAAAAATTTCAGCCATACTCCCCCACAGCTCGCTAACTTTACAGTCCCCCATGGCATCTGTGTGCAGCGAACTGAGCTGTTGAGACTCAATGTAATTTGCAATCGAGCTTCTGTTAACATGGAAATGTACCGGCTGGTCTCTCGCAATGCGGGTGCTCATTCTGTCTAGCATATGGTAGCATTAAATCCAGACTCCGGAAAGTCTCTCGTTACCACGTTGTCAATCCTGGAAGAGCAGAGAACCCTAAAAGAAGCACGAGAGAAGCATATTTTAGGACTCGGCTCTTTGAGCAGCGCTTAATGAGAGCTGCCCAAAGAGATACTGTGCGCCTAGAAAGGAACCAGCCTCGTCAGCCATCGAAAGCTGGCGTGTGCGACCAGCTCGCGCACTGATGCAAAAGCCTTGTACTTCCCAAGACAGGTACCGCTCAGGGAGAAGGGACGAGAAGAATGAGACGAAAGCCAGTTCATTATTAACAAGCTGGAAACAGGCTTCTCCTTCTGCCGTGCTTGATTCTGGAGCAGGTCTTGGGCTGACACGGGACACCAAGCCAGCATTTACATAAAGACTTGAAAGAAATGTAGGTTAACGCAGGAGAAATATATCCATGTAGGCAAAAAAAGAAAAGAAAAGAAAAAGCTTTTATCCATTAAGAAGAGGATACACATTTCATTCCCCTTTGTAGACACTGAAATGTCCATGAAACTTCTTTTACACAATCTTTTTTTTTTTTCAATTGTCTTGCAAGGTAGTTTAATTTGTGTTTTGCTGCTTCAGGGTCATCAATAATGCAGGGTGTTTTCTCACTCCCTGCCTTGACCGACGCTCTCAGTTCTTCTCTCTCGATGCTCGAAGGTGGGGAGGAAGGATGAGGTTGAATACGAGGGTGATGGATGATCAGGATCCCAAGAGACGAGATTCCCGGACTGAAGGGTTTGTGCCTGGACTTTGCAATGTTGGCAGAAGGCTGCCCGTCCTGGGGCATTGCTCTGCTCAGAAAGCCCGATGTACTCCCTGCTGTCCCTTTGCTTGGAGAACTGCAGTCTCTGTTGGAGGCCCTGGGTCTTTGCCCATCCAAGCACCTTGGAATTACACTCTTGGTCCAAGGTCACCAGTGAGAGCGAGTTGCTTGGTTGTAGTCAGGGCTTCTGGCCATTAGTCTTGCTTGCCAGTCTTCCAAAATTCGTGGTGCTCGGGAGAAGTCCCTGAAGACTGAAAGAGGGCTAATGTTGTGCCTGTCGCGCCCCGATGACCGGTGCACCCTTGACCTGCGAGCCTGGGTCGGCACGACCGGCTTGCCATGAGGGGGGATTTATGACTGGACAGGTGGGTGTTAACGGCGAGCAGGAGTCAGATGATTTAAAGCGTAATGGTTACACAGAAAGTTTATTTTACTTACGCTACTGATGTAGCGCAGCGTAGGCAGAGGAGCTGATTTATTCAGTTACAGCATGCAGATATCATGTTACCCAGCATTTACAGGGTGGGTAATAGACTTGATTCTGAGCGATTCACACAAGCCGTTGCAGTCTGCAGATTACCGAGAGCTCTTGATAAGAAAGATAACGAGGGAGATAGATGGGCCGGCAAGACAGGGGTACGCCAAAAAGATTCGAAGGCGGAGAGATAATATTTGTGCACAAAGTGTTCTTCTTGAATGTATACGCAGTTCTCTGCTTAGGGCGGAAGTTCTTTCAAAGTTATACTTGGCCAGGTGACCAATTACTACACGCCAGGCATGAATAATTAACGAGTTGGCACTTGTGCTCTCTGTTTGCTCAGGTTTCATGCTGGGAGCCCATCCTTCAAGAAAGGGGGGGGGGCTTTCTTTTAGTTTAGGTGGTACTGAGCCTGTTTGGTCACAAGAGGGTAAGCACGAGACATTATTCTGATCTTACAGTTTCATTAAAGTCAGCTAATCTCGTTACTATAGGTACTTTATCTTTCGTGCTGAGTTGTCAAGGTCAGTTTCTCTCTCTTATATGGGAGCTCAAGTGATTTGAAATGAGGCACAGACAGGGGTGTGTATATGCAGCACTGTTACAAACTAAAGAATAATAGTGTGAGACTACAATTACAGAGTTTGTTGTGTTAGCTTCTGACCTTTTGCCATCTGACCTTTTGTCATCGGCATCTGAAATCAAAGACTTTGATCTTTGACAGTGCCCATCTTCAAGAAGTGGGGGAGAGAGGACCTGGGCAACTAGAGACCAATTAGCCTAACTTCTAGACCAGGGAAAATCCTGGAAAAATTCATTAAGGAGTCTATATGTGATAGGCTTGCAAAAGGTAGGATCCTGAATGACAGACAGCATGGTTTGGTCGTAGGCAGGTCTCGTCTTACTGACTTCATCTCCTTCTACGACCAGGTAACTCACCACCTGCATAAGAGAGAGGAGGCTGACGTATACCTCAACCTCCAAAAGGCTGTTGATCCGGTATCCCATGACATCCTCATGGGAAAATTGGGGGATTGTGGGCTTAACCACTCAACAGTGAGGTGGGTAGGGAGCTGGTTGCGGGGTAGGACCCAGAGAGTCCTAATGAACGGATCTGTGTCGTCCTGGCGAGGTGTGGGCAGCAGTGTCCCACATGGGTTGGTCCAGTGCTATTCAACATCTTTTTCGATGATTTGTATGTGGGGATGAAGAGCTCACTGGCCAAGTCTGCGGATGGCATCAAGCTATGGAGGAGTGTGGGCACACTTGAAGATAGGCTGCAGATATGGATGGGCCTAGACGGGCTGGTAAGTTGGGCGAATGGGAACCAGATGAAGTTCAGTGTCGAGAAACGTAAAGTGCTCCATATGGGGATGGGCAACCCCTGACATGCCTACAGGCGTGGTGCTGCCAAATTGACCAGTTGTCTCTCCACTGCCTGACATGCCAGGGACCAAAAGTCAGTGTCCATTTTGGGAGCCAAGGCTCTGGACTGAGGCAGGGGCTGGCTGCCCCCAATACTACCACCTTGGCTGCACTACAGCATGTTTAAATAGAAAGCATCTAGCTGTGAAATGCAAAGCTTTGCCTTGCATAAATCCCAAAATGTGGTTGCTGTAGGCTTGGTGAGAGGGAGGGGCTTGGACATCACTTCCCAGGGGCCCTGACAGCCAGGGCTAATTGCCCAGGTGGCCAAATCTACCCACGGCTCGAGATGGGAGCTTCACCCTGGCTGATGAACCAGCCTGGCTGCTGGCAGGGCCCCCTGAGACCAGCCTCTGCATTTCTAACCACCCGTGGAGGCAGAATGCAGGCCAGCCACGAGTTTTGCTGTGGTCAGCCTCTCTGGACCTTGTGCTCTGGTTTTCTGGCTTCTGACCCTGCTTGGCTCTTCCTTCTGGGTTTTGGGAGCACCTCTTGGCTTTGGTAACTTAGTCCCTGACTCCAGCAACTTGACTTGGACTTTGCCTCTGGATTTCTCCTTTGGATTTGGAAACCTGGACTCTAACTCTGATCCAAGCCCTGCACCCCACTGTGTGGCTCTGGACCCACCAGCTCCTGTCTCTAGCCCTTCCCTGGTGGCTCCACTAGGCCACACTGCTTATGACCCACTCCTTACATCACCTGCCTTTGGACTTCAGCATTAGTCCCTGCATCCATGATTAGCAATATCAGCCGTGCAGGTTTCTGAGACAACCTGGAGTTGGGACACGTTCCCAGTGTTTTGCAAGGACACATAAGACTTGTCATTGACTGGGTCAGCCCCTGGGTCCATCTTGCCCAGGCTCTGGTGCAACAGGGGTAGAGAGGGGATGCTGAAAGGGAGAGTGAACTGGGTGCGACCAGGGTTTTCCCCCCCTGTTTGTAGCTCACTTGCAGCTTCCTGCATTTAAGGTCTAGGAAGTTCTGATTCAAAGGCCGTGCTCCTCACTCCCATGCTCAATAGCTACTAATGCCCCTTTCCTCCAAGGGTTTGATGAATGGACTGTAAGGTGGATTGAAAACTGGCTGGATTGAGGGCAGTGATTGTTCCCCTCTATTCAGCACTGGGAGGCCACATCTGGAGTCCTGTGTCCAGCTGTGGCCCCCCACTGCAGAAAGGATGTGGACAAGTTGGAGAGAGTCCAGCGGAGGGCAATGAAAATGGTTGTGGGGCTGGATTCAGGACTGGTGAGGAGAGGCTGAGGGAACTGGGCTGATTGAGGCTGGAGAAAAGAAGACTGAGGGGGACTGAATAGCAGCTGTCACCTCCCTGCAGGGGGGCTGCAAAGGGGCTGGAGCTGGGCTGGTCTCAGTGGGGGCAGATGACAGAAGGAGCAATGGGCTCAAGTCACACCAAAAGAAGTTGAGGTTGAATATTAGGAAAATCTTTCTCACCAGGAGGGTAGTGAAGCACTTGAAAAGGATCCCCAAAGAAGTAGGGGAGTCTCCGTCTTTCAAGGTTTTGAAGATCTGGGTAGACAAAGCCTTGGCTGGGTGACGTGGTTGGAGCTGGTCCCACTTGGAGCAGGGGGTGGACTAGATGTGACCTTCTGAGCTCCCTTTCACCCTCGTTGTCTGTGATTTTTATGAAAACTAAAGACTGCTCTGGAATCTGTGCAGACTTTTTCCAACACAGCAACTGACCAGATGAGCAGATCGTTTCACCACTTATCCTGGCTCCAGCAGGGACTAAGGAGAAATTTCCTCCAGGAACGCCTGAAAAAAACCCTGGTGGGCCCCAATCCAGGAATGTGCTTGAGCTCCGGCGTGATAGATGGGATTTAAACACGACCACGTGCTCTTGTGAATAGAAAGGATGTGTTTAAGAGCCGTGTCCCAGAAGTCCTGGGAGGTGCCAGGCTTGGATTTCCCCCTAATGTAGGTGACCGGTAGCTAATGGTGGTAGCATGGAGAGGGACCTTGTCTGTTGTGTTTATTCTGGGTGAGGAGGTCACATATGGAGCTTTTATCCATATAAACATCTATTTCTTTTTTTGAGTAGCATTAAGTTATTTGTATGATACCCAGCTGAGCTCCATCCCAATTATTTGTTTTTCTGGTCATCGTCCACATTTTTATGTAAGTAAGAAAAAAAAGAAAGAAACAGAATAACTGTGGTAAATAACTGAGCAGAATGCCTGGTGCATCCGGAGGGCGAAGAAAAAGATCGTATGTATTTGTCTTACCAAAAACAATCAAAAAAGACCCATTTTTTGTGTTATAAGTTCTCTTCACAGGTCAAATCATCAGAGACCTTGATCTTCAAGTCTTGAGCTCCCTTGCCTTGTGTAGCCTGGGCATACACAGGGTACGTACCCCCACCTCTGAATTGAAGGGGAGGGAGTGCTCTGGGAGGGAGCTGTCAACATGTATATGTATGTAGGTGTGTGTATGTATGTGTGTGTGTGTGTGTGTGTGTGTATAGATATGCATATGTGTGTATACATACGTGCACACACACATATGTAATGTATATATGTATGTACACACACACACACACACACACACACACATATAGCTATAAACAATCACTTATTCAGTGGTACAGGACTACATTATACTTGACGTCTGCCTCCTATAGAGCTTCACCCCACACAGGTAAGTGATGGATCTGGACCAGGTGAGTAGAGGTAAGCGCAGGTAAATACAGCACGTCAACAGGAATAGAAACAATTCACTATTTACAGTCCATGAAAGAGCATTGTCATGTATGCAGTGGAAATCAAAGAAAAGCATACGCTTGTACTCCTATAACAGTGAAACCTTTCATGACAAAATATAAGGCACAAATGACAAAATATGAGGTGCTTGCTCATCCTTCCAGGTGTTGAGGGTGCTACTATGCTTGGGTCTCCCCATTCAATGAGGGGAAGCCTGGCCGCAGCTCTGCCAGGGGAAAAGGGGATGATGCTCCAGGCCCCTCCAATCCCTCATGGGCTGGGACAGGACCCCCTACCTCACAGGGGCCTCTGCTGGCTCCCTCCCCTGTAGGACACCCCTGGTGAAGTGGGGCTCTGTGGTTCGGGTCCCTCTCCTGGCATGGTGGCTGGCCACTCTCTCCCATCCCGAGGCCTGCTCATGGCCCGGTGCACCGGCGCGTGCACCATTTGGCTTGCTCCTTATGGCACAGGTTGGAGGCCCAGGCCACCTCGTGCAACACCAGGGCTCAGTCAGCTCCTGGACCTGCTGGAGGGTGCTGCCACATCAGCAGCCTGGGGTTGGGGACCTTAGTGCCAGGGGTTGGGGCCCTGAGCTGCCTTGAAGCAGCTCCCAGAGTCCCGGTGTGCTACTGGGCCCTCCATGCAGCAACCTCTGCACCGTGCTCCTGGCTGCCTGCTGGGGATGCAGGCCCAAGCCGCCTCGAGCATCCCCAAGTGTCTGGGCTTTGTGCGCTGGTCCCTGGCCACCCGCCAGGGGATGCAGACCCAGACTGCCACGAGCAGCCCCAAGGTCCAAGCCCTGTGCATCGCACTGATGGGGCTGAGGGTGTTTGGGGCTCTTTTGGGTGCTCCTTCACCTGCTGGGCAGCTCTTCCCCAGCTCTTCATAGCCCCTTCTTCCTTCAACACATCTGCCATGTGCTAGGCACACGGCTCCTTTTATTCACTTCAGAGGCTCCGCCCCCAGAGCCTTGCCCTACCTGCAAAATGCAGGCTTCAATCAGGTCCGGGAGGCTCCTCCCCCTATCCAGGAGGCTCCTCGGCTCCGCCCAGCCCTCAGCCAATTGGTGGACAGGCTTCACCAATCGAAATGAAGTTTTTCCAGCCCAAAAACATGCTGGCCTGAATCAGCAAGTCTGCCACACTTGGTTTCTTGAGGCAGAAGAAAGAAGCCTCCTTTAGGTTGTGAACATGAACTCCATGAAACCCAGCCCCCTTCTGCTACTGCCCTGGAAATATTTGCCCTCTGGGGCTCTCGGATGCTTGACGGCCCAGCGCTGTAGACCAGAGTGGAGGCCCTGGATCCCTGCTGGGTGTTTGCCCAGCCTTAAAAAATAATGGCCTGGTAGCCAGAGGTGCTGGAGACCCATCCTGGAAGCTGGGGCGCTGGATGGCTGGCTGCAGCTGACAGCAGGGTAACATTTAAATAGAAAATGTTTATGCTATGTAAAATGTAAACATAAAAGATGGAGCTGTGAAATGCCTTGCCTGTGTTAATCCCACCGGTGTGGCTGCTTTATGCTCCTTGAGAGAGATGGGCTCAGGTGTCATCTGCCAGGGGCCCCACCAGCTAAACTAGCCAGGAGTCATTGCCCAGGTGGCCAATGGCTTTAACTAGGAGCCGTCTCGGTCCTTCTACCTAGATGTGTATGGTCAGCATCTCCGCAGACCAGCCTTGGGGGTAGTCTATATGTGGCACTCATGCTGCTTACCTCCTATTCATTATTTGTGGGCAGCTCTCTGAGTGGAGGCTCCAGAGCAGACCTGCTGGTCTGCGGTACATGGTGCTAATGTTGGCGGGATCTCCTCTCTGAATCTGCAGGTCCAAACAGAACCCTCTCCGTGATGAGTTTTAGGCTTTGCCTCTGGTCTGGCCTCGCCGACTCCCAGTTGCTTGCTTCCAGCTGTGTGAGCTGTGACTGGTAACGGAGCTTGAGATATTGCAAAGCCCTTGGAAAATTGAGGTCTGTTCTCCATTTACAAGCACCAGGAGTTTGTCTGCTTGTCATCTGTGTGCATCTGGGCTACTCTCCCAAGATTTGGAGCTTCAGAGAGGCTGGACAGCCTGAAGCCCTGATGCTCCAAGGATAAGTGGTTGGGTGGCCAGCAGCATGGGAAAAGCTTGGCTGTGTCTTCCCAGTTCATAAAAGCAAAATCACCATTGCAGCTGCAGCCAATGGAAACTCTTAATTTCACAGTCTCGGCAGCAGGATCAAGGACTGAACGAGACAAGAAGGAAGACTCCCTGCTTTATGCCTACATGGGGTCCTTGCAAGTCAGCTAGGTTAGCAGAAACATTTTGTGGGATGTTTCTCTGCTGTACCACTTGGGGAGGTCAGCAAAATACGGCAGTCCCAGCTTCTTTTGCTAGTGCTAATCTCACTGACAACTTCATAGAAAGATTAGGGTTGCACAGACAATAGAAAGGGATTAAATACTGGCATTTACCTGCTAGCAATTAAAGAGGGCTCAGATGAATAATTAAGAAGCGGGCAAGGAGAAAGTGGTATGAAGAGCCAGGAATGACTTGGGGGTTTCTTTTTGAGACTTTAAAAGGTGCCACTGAATGGAAAAAAGGGGAGTTAAATGCAGATTCTGGCAGAAAGTGGAATGAAATAATAGATGATGATATTACTACAGAAGAGCAGTGTTGCTCAAAGCAAAGAGTTGCTCCTTCCTTCCTTGATGGTACCGTAAAGCCATAGTCATGAAACAAAGCCCGTAGAAATGAGTGGAAAGACTGACATGGGCCAACTTGGGTCAAGACTTTAGAAGACCATGCCATCGCTTCTTCCAGCCCAACATGCTTCGAAGCAGTCTATAGTAATGCCTCAAACCCATGCTGGATGGCGTGTCAAGGGAAAGGGAATGCCCATTCGGGACCAGTGGGTGGTTTCCTGTACGGCACGGTTATTTTGGGGACAAATGCTGGAGACTGCAGGAACCAAACAGTCATTTAGTTTCTTAATTTTATTCAGAGAAGTGTGAGCACATGCCATACAGGGAATGACTGTAATTTCCCTCTTTTGGTGATAACCTCAACAGGATTTTGGAGGGGGAAATCCCCCTGCAATGCCAAATACTGTTATTTCATAGTTCTGGACCATAGGAGATGCTCCAGTGCTGGAGGACTGCTGGAAAGCAAAATCTTGCTTCGTATAAATGTGGGTACTGCTTACAGATTACAATGGAAAGGACATTCCCATAGCAACCTGCAAAAGAGACATGTCTCTGTCTTCCCTTGTGATACCATCTCCAACACATCCTGCGTTCAAAGAAAAGAGATACTTTCTGCTGATGCGACTGGTGTGAGTCCTTAAGAGCTGGCCTGCTTGTGGAGTCCTGTATTCTCTCTCTATCTTCTTCTTTCGTTCTTTAGTATTTAAAAACTCACATGAAAATAAGAAGCCGAAATAAAATCCAGCAGATTTCCTCATGCCAAGTTTGTTTTCCAACTGCTTTGATGGAGAAATGAAAGCGAAGGAGAACTTGGAGATGAATCTCCATTGTTCCTCCTTTACATGTCTCCTTTACGGTGGCCTTTTCTTTTGCACTTCGCTGCTCCCAACCTTTCCCTTTGCCCGCAATAATCCTTCATTAATCCATAATCATCAGAGTTCCTGAATGGCTGCCATTGGGGGTGGGGGGTACAGACTGGTTTTTTTCTTTGAACATCTAACTCTGAGCCAGGAACAAGCGCTGGGCCTGGACAGTGGGAAGGAGGATGACTGATAAAGAAATTGGATGGAGATGGCTTTGGAAAATGGGAATGTGATTAGGAAATGCTTAATAGTATCCTCGCCTCTACAAGACATGAACATATCCTTCCCCCGCAGGGTATCAGCGTCGTCTTTGGGCAACACGTACTTCCGTTTTACGGTCTGGCTCGGTGCTATAAACTGACCTCTGCTGCCACCTCCTGCTGGAACATTTTGCGGCAACCCTGGAGGAGGCCTTGGCTTTCTCTGGCGATGGCCATGGGACGCGTGGGGTTTGTTCCCACCTGGTAGCAGCCTTCCCTGGTGGGAGATCCCCAGGGCACTTCCTTATGGTTGCAGTGGGCTGGAAGGGGATGTCTCCTATCTCTGCTCTGTTACTTGATGCCTTCTTCCTCTTCCTCCCCGTGGTCTTCATCACAGGGCAGCTTGGCTTCCCACTGTGGTCTTTTGTCCTTCTGGGTTGGGACTCATTGCGCACTGCTTGCCGAGGAGGCACCAAGCAGTGTTGGGGAGCAATGCTCTCCCTCTCAAGCCAACCTCAGTCCAGGTCTCCAGCAGCTGAAGTGGCAAAGAGGAGAACATAATATCCTAAAAAAGGGACCTTGGGAGGTCACATCTAGTCCACCCCACTGCTCCAAGCAGGACCAGCCCCAACTACATCATCCCGGCCAAGGCTTGGTCAAGATATCTTGCTGCTTCATCCCCCCCTTGGGCAGGGGCGGGAGGCTCTATCATCCTTCAGTCCCGTCCAGCCATACATGAAGGTCTGGAGACCGTGAAGGCTGGCGGGACTCATTTCTCTTGCTCTTTGTCTCTGGTGAGTCTTCTCCATGGTTCAACGTGGGTGCCCTGTGCACCCCATGCCCCTTTAGAGACCAGTCCTCAACCATGACCCTGTGCAGAGGTGGTCCGTCATCTCCTGATGTTGCCAGAGCAGTGGCACCTCTGCTGTGCTACTTGCAGTCCTTTTAGCTTTAGCAGGTTGATCCCAGTGCCCTGTTTCAGCTGCCTGGCGATTGCCACCACCACCGATATAGCCCCTGTAACAAACCTCCCTTCCTGTCCTGCATCCTTCATTGTCGGGGCTCGCGATGGGTAGGAGCTCAGGTTAAAGGAAATGCAATTGGAGGCTGAGTCCCAGGGAAACTGTACTCCATGTCAGCATTTACTCCGAGGATAAATGCGACGCCGATTGCTTGCATTGCGGTGGTGCCCGAGTCCTGCTTACATCCCTCAGCCTTTTCGCCTAGATGACGATGGTTTCCCAGAGGGCAGCATGGAGGAAGCTGAATCAAGGACCAGGACCTTGTGGCACTGAGTAGTTTCATAGTTGTTGGGGGCTGGAAGGGACCTTGCAGATCATCAGGTCCAGCCCCCTGCACTTGGGCAGGAAAGACCCCTGGGATCAAATGAGCATCCAAACATTTTTGGAAACAACTCTAGCAAGAGGGGCCTCAAAACGTTTTCTGAAGATCTCCAGGGTGGATGAGTGGTACCGCTTCTGGGGGAGCCTGTTCCAAACCCTGGGTACTCGGCGTGCAAAGTTTTTCCTTATGTCTAGCCTGAAGCACTCTTCAATCAGCTTGTGCCCATTATTTCTTGTCCTCCCCTGGGCAGCCTGGGTGAAGAGATGCTTCCCCAAACCCTGATGTTTGCCCCTGATATACTTGTAGGCTGCCAGCAAGTCCCCTGTGAGTTTGCTCTCCTCCAGGCTGAACGTCCCAAGTCTCTCAGCCTCGCCTCGTACGTCTTGATCTCCAGGCCTCTAATCATGCGTGTGGCCTCCTCTGGACTCTCTCTCGAGCTTCTTCACATCAAACAGTCGTTCATACACCTTCATATGAGAGTCTGGAGCTGTGCTTCTCAACTGGGGACAGGTGAGATCTTTCTCAGGGTGTGAAGAGGTAAGAGCTCACTTGTCTCTGTCCAGCCCCATGCATGGGGAAATAAGCACTGTAATAAATAGACTTTTTTAATGCAGTACTGCTAAATTCAGAAACATCATGGAGGGTTGCTGCAAGGCTAAAATGGGTAAGAACCACTGGCTCAGAGGAGAAACAGGGCAAAGCCTTCATAAAGGAAATCTGTGAAAGTTTCATTCAGTTTTTCTTTATTGTTGCCAAATTCTTTTGGAACTTGAGGTTTTCTTCAACCAACCATCGCCCTGTTTAAAAATATCTGTCTATCTATCTATCTGTCTGTCTTTCTTGATATGGATGGATGGATCGATATCGATCCTTTGATCCACCCATATTGATATCGAGCCACCCATCTGTCTAGTTGTATTTTTAGTGGAAGTTTCTCACAATTTTCAGTTGAGCTTATCAGAAATGTTTGGACAGTTCCTTTTTGTCGGGGCCACGCCAACTGGTCCCATCAGAAGCAATTCATGGAAAAGTTTTGACAAAATTCCCTTTTCAAATACGCTTTGAAACATTTCCACATAAGCGAAATCTGTCATTTTGGGACTTCTGAATGTGGCAGGTCTATTTTTCATCTTAGGCTGACCTTGTGCTTTCAGATTTAAGGTAAAGAGAAGTTTGAACATCAAAACTGAAAAGAGGCATTTCAAAATCACTGACAGACGAGATTTGATTGACTTAAGGTGATTTCCCCACCCCAGCTTTTTAACTATAAAACTTGGAGGAAACTCTTTTGTTTGTCCTGATATAAGATAGAGTTCTTAAAATAAAAAAAATAGTCGCAGGAAAAGCCTTGTGGGACAGAAAAAAAGCATTTCCTGTCCAGCTTTAATTTGCACTATTTTTTTTTTTTTAAAGAAAAATCAAGATTCAACATTTCTAAAGGTTTCACCCAGCTCTGCTCACGTGGGCATCCCCGCTCCTGACAGTACCAGCGCGCGGTTTCCATCCATCATCCCAGCCCGGCCAGCTAAGCACATTTAGACATTGAAGGCCCTCGGTGAGGAGAGGAGTGGGTTCATTTCTGGCCGTGTGCTAGTGATGTGCAACATAATTTTTCTCGGATCAAATGCCATGACTTTCTGCAGCGTTTGAGCTTGTTTTTCCATCTTGGGGTTTCTCTTGCCCAAATTTCCGAGGCAGTGCGTGGAGCTTGGGCGGGGTGGGAAACGCCGTCCAAGTGTTGGGCTCCAGATCTCCTCCTAGTTCAGGGCTGCTGCGATCCAGGGTTTCACTTCCGGCCCTTTGCTGCTGGAGACGCACAGTAAAATGAATCAGTGGAAAATTACTGATGCTGGATTAAAATGTGACGGAGGAGCTCCCGTCCTACTCACTGGCAGGGAAAGTTAGGCTCTTGAATGCCTGCGGTCGCTCCTGTCTCCGGGACTTAACCCCCCGGCATGTGAAAGTTTTAGAAGTGTGTAAGTCACTTGGGAGCCCGCGGGGAAATGAGGATGTTTAACCTCTGGAGTCAAGCTGAACCTACGGAGATGCCAGAGATGGAGTTGGAAACCTCCAGAGCTAAGAAGTGCAAGTCATAATCGCTTGAGATAAGGACCCAGCCTCTGTAATGGGGGTGAGGTGGTAGAGACTTGTCTCCGAAAGGTGTGTTGGGCTAGCGGTGGGAGGGCACTGCCCGTGCAAATCCCACCAACAGGATCGCTCCCGATTCTGGAGGTGGGAAGAACCACCGCAAGGGACCAGCTGTTGCATTGACTGGGGATGGAGGAGGAGCATCACTCCAAAACAAAGACACGGGGTTGGTTGTTGGTGCCGGGAGTTTCATGGGAAGGGGTGTTTGGGGTCACCTGAGTGGCGCCGAGCTGGGCAAGGAGCTAAGGCAAAGTGGGGCTGAGAGCTTCACAGCCACCCAGCCATGATGAGGATGGTGGGCCATGCCACAGGGGCGAGTTTCATTGCATGTGAGAGTCAGTGGTGTAGCCAGGTGCTGGTTCCTACCCCGGGCAAGGTGTAGTCACACCTGTGTGCTTGTGTGTTGGACATATGGCATTATTATGGTAACATGTACATATGAGAGACTGCCCATAAAGGCAGTATTGCCTGTCCCTTGCTGATATTCGACTCGGAGCAGAGCCCGTTCCTGGGTCACGGCAGGGCTGATCAGGGGATAAGGAGGTGGTACGTGGGGGTTGCTCCCTGGTTGGAGATATTGGTGGATGCATAACACATGCTATCTCTTACCAGTGGGTTACACCCCCATCGAGCCCAGTCTCACCCCGATAAGACCTGGGTGGAGGCAGTCCCAAAGCTACCACACCTGCACAATCAAACAGCAGGGAACCAGCTACAACCACGTTCTGCCTCTATGACACTTTTTCACTGTGCAGCTGCTACTCTGAACGTATGCCCTGAACTTTTGCAAATCGACTGGCTTCAACTGTTCCCACTTCCTTGCTCACTTTCTTTCTGGATGGACTCCTTTGAGAGACAAGAGGACACCCACCCTGAGCAGGATGTGAGCTTTCCATAAGACAGCAGGTTTCTCTTTTTCTCCCAGTCATTGTCATCTGAGCGTCCTGGTCGGTCATCCTGAATTTTGGATGTGCCGCCTGGTCTGACTTCTCCGCTGACCGGACCGCCTCAGATTAAGAGCCAGGTTCTTGACACAGCTCATCTGGAACAGGTAAGCCCCCCAAATATGCCTTCCACTATGAAGGTGTCATTGCTGTAGTCATCCAAAGAGAGAGTGAATGGTGGAAGCTGGAGAAGAAGTGGTAGCAGGGAAAATGCATGCTTCAAACCCAGAGCGCCTTCGCCTCTGGTGCAAGAGGCAAGGCTTTCTTAGGGGGATATCTTTTATTAGACTAGCTATGTAATTGGGATCAAGATCTGAATACAAGACGTTCTTCGTTGGGTCTCTGATATCATTTGTACACCCCCGTTTGCTTGTGATGCCAATGGGAAAGATGCCGCCTGTTTGTTATAGGGCCTTGGGGCTTCATTTTTTCCTCTGACCCTCCTTTCAGGGACGGTCGTTTTTCCTGTTGTGAAAAGCACCATGTAATTTTATTCTCATCTCTCTGCCCTTTGCTACTGGTGAAAGACATGAGGGCCAGTGGGCAGCATTTGTGTTAAAGAGGAAGAGCCTGACTTAGCAAAGGCAAGGAGCATCCATTAGTTGACTTGAATTAACTATCAGAAGAAAGCCAGGAAAAATATAGGAGCTGGGCAGGGGACAGGGGAGAAAATGTCCTTCTCCTGGCTGTTTTGCAGGAGCATTTTCACCTTACTTTTCACCTCTTGGTTGTCCACTGTATGAAGGGTCCAGGGGTCATTTGCTGTCTGCAAAGCATCCTCTCTCTGCCTTCACTAGCATGGCAGAGCCTCTTTTTTAGTGCTCAGGAGGGAAAGGCTTCTTACATACGTGTTACAAACACTTGGGTTAGGAATCAGCTGTTGTCCTTAGTAATTTCCTTTGGGAGCATTCACACTTGCAGAGCTGGCATAGCTTTATGGGAGGAAAAGGGGCCTGTTATAACCTCCCCCCTTTCTATCAAGGTACAGGGGCTGCCACCACTAGATGTCTTGTGCTTGTCTGTCCTCAAAATGATACCCCTGGGAGGTAGGGGAATACTATTACCCCACCTTACAGCTGGGGAGATGGTGGGTGACTTGCCAAAGGTCACATAGGGCATATGTGGCAGCACCAGGAGTTGAGACAGAGTCCCAGGCTGGTACTTTAAGATCCCTTTCCTGAGCGCCGTGGCTTTGCCATCACCTGTCCTTGCGGCTCTTCTCAGGCAGGCTTTAACAGCAGGCCCTGTGGGAGTTAAGGAAGATGCTTGTCCTGGTGAAGAGGAAAAAGCAATCATGAAACACTATAACCAGAAGGAAACACGAATACATCCTGCTTACCACCAAGCAGACTATTCCAACTTTTCTCTGAGCCTCATCGGCATATAAAATGAACTTTTCTAAAGAGGAGCTTTTACCACACCTTCAACTCTCCTCGGAAATATGAACTTTCATTTCTACCCAGGAGAACTTTTACAGTCTTTTCTCTGATGCCTGGCCAAGGGTGTTTGTACCCCAAAGCTTGCAATTAAATAATTTTTTTGTGCAAATATCCAGTTGGTCTAATAGAAGATATCACCTCTACCATGGGTCCTGATTGCTTTGTCGTGGATGGTGACGGTCCCCAACCGAGTGAGGTCTCTTGAGCCAGTGTTGTGTGACATGTGACAGCAACAGGGAGCAGGTCAGCCCATCAAAATTTCAGGTTTCCATTCAAAAGGCTCATTTCAGAGTTGATTCCTCAGTTCAGACCGGGGGTTGGAGTTGTATTTGGTGGTTATGCCCAAAGCTTGATGCCGTATAGGACTGAATTTTTGAGAACTTTAAGCCAAATGACCGAAGCAGACCAAAGGGGATGGAGTTGTCCCCTGTAACCTGAAACGTCTCACTGGTAGGAGGTTGTGAGTACAAAGCTGTTATGTATTGATGATAAAATACTGGATCATTATTCCCTGCTGGGCAATTTGCTCTGGAAGGTTATTTCATTGTCTTAATCATGCTGTCATGAATAGGCTCGGGTGGATGTGCGCTGTCTACTGGAAGGGTTCACATTTCCAGCTGTGTGTCCTAAGCCCTATACACAAAGCTGCTCAGGGAGAGTCTCCTTTAGCTCAGGTGGTAGTTAGTATTGTGGTGATTTTGTTGCAAGAAACTCCTCGGTGTAAGAGCAAAGAGGTGTAGCTATGGATTGATCTCAGTCTTCACCAGTAACCTGTGCCTTACCAGGGCACCCCACTCCCTGCTCACCAGCCCCATAGACTATCTTCTGGTTCGCGGGTACCACCCATGCCCTGCTCTGGCTGTAGGTACGGCCTTTCCTTTAGACTGGAAACCTCTAGCTTTGCAATGAGCATTGCACACCAGCTCATCCCTGTACTGAGATTGCTCCATGCCCTTTCGCTTTCCTCCACTGGAGAACAGACAGTTTTCCTGCAAATAACTGGGAGGGAATCCCAAATCCCAGAGCCTCCCAGCACACGAACTGTAATCCCTAACACTTTGTGGTTACTGCAGTGAGGGTGTCTGAGGATGCTCACAGGTGTGCTAGGCTAACCCAGGTGTCCTCACTTGGGTGTGCATCACCCAGGTGACCTGTGCACTGAAGATATAAGCTGTATTTTAAGCCTGAGGATCCCAGGAAGAAACTCTTCCTTGCATTGAGCTATTGCTAACCTGTTCCCAGAACACCTGGAGGTTCAGGGTATGAGCTATGGGGAGGGAGGAGGTTCCTCATCCTGGGAAATGACCGAAAATGACACCTTGCTGGGGGTGGATGATGTGGCGGGGTGGAAATGCCATGCCGGTTGCCACCCTAGTGAAAGGCGAGTTTGGTACCCCCAGCCCCCACAACCTGGCTGTAACCCCAGGGAGGGCATAAAACGAGCACGGCTCTGAGCTTGTGGACAGCATGGGGCTCCCACCTCCCTGGGACTTCGGAGGCAATTCTCAGCTTCTTCCTGACTGTGATTCATTGTCCTGGAAAGGCACGACCTTGCTTTGCTGAGTTCGCCCCAAATCTTGCACGTCCAGGTCTCATCTGCGACGTGGGGTGTGGAGCGCTCAAAGTGGCTGGCACGTTCCCCTCGCCAGGCCCCGGCATTGCACAGCCTGTGGCTTTCACCCTTGTCTCTCCACTGAAGCCAGCCGTGGATTGCAGCAGGTCTAGACGGGGCAGTGGGTGCCGCAGCCTCTGGTGACGCATTAGCATCCTCGTACAAGGAGGCACTGTGTCCCGCCGTGGACCCAGACCCCATCCTCAGCCCTTCCTTTCAGCAGGGGGGACACCGAGCTCTAAAACATCCTCTGCCTCGGAGACGATGCTAATGGAGGTGAAAGTATTTTCCGCTCTCCGTTTTAAGTGGTCCCCGTTGGGGCTGGGACTCTTCCAGCGAGTGGCAGCAGCCACCGGCAAAGGTGAACTTGACTTTGCTACAAACCCTCCTCCCTGCAGCAGCCCAAGCGGCCGTGCCAGCGCTGGCTCCCTTTGTTCGGATTATTTATTGAAGGTGAACTCCTTGAGCACACACAGCGCGATGTGCGCTCCCGAGTGCCAGCGCAGGCCCGGGAGGGGCCTTGGAGGAAAGCGCGCCACGGGGTAAAACCGTGGCATGTGCTGCAGAGAGCGGTGGGGCCAGTGCGGGGGCCTTGAGCTGCGCTACGAGGAAACTCGGGTGGGGTGGGAGTGAGGGGCAGTACCCGGGGTATTGGGGTAAGGCACTTGCTACATTCTCCCGACACCTCCCCATGGATGATGCACAGACCATGGCAGGGATGAAATGGTTTTTTTAAGCCATCACGCTCCTTGAAATTAAGGGAAGGGATGCATTAACATGGCTGGCCGAACATTTTTGTCATTAAAGCTTTTCATAGAAAATGAAGGTTGGAAGGGACCTCGGGAGGTCGCATCTCATCCACCCCCCTGCTCCAAGCAGGACCAGCCCCAACTCCATCATGCCAAAAGCTTTGTGTCTTATAATTTCCAAGAATGGAGACTCCACCACCGCTCTGGGGAGTCTGTCCCAGTGCTTCACCACCCTCCTCGTGAGAGGTTTTCCTAATATCCAACCTCAACTTCCCTTGCTGCAACTTGCGCCCATTGCTCCTTCTGTCACCTGCCCCCACTGAGACCAGCCCAGCTCCGTCCTCTTTGCAGCCCCCCGGCAGGGAGGTGAAGGCTGCTATTCAATCCCCCTCGGTCTTCTCTCCTCCAGACTCAATCAGTCCAAATCCCTCAGCCTCTCCTCACCAGTCATGTGTCCCAACTACTTCAAAATTTCGCCCTTCCATCCCCAAATGCAGTGCACATAAGATTACTTCAAGTCCACACTGTGGTTTAGGGGCAAGCTGACTCCTGGGTTCCCGGCCCCTTTCCCCAACCACCCTAGGCGGCCTTGGTTGTTGTAGGCAGTTGCAGAAACAGTCAGTTAAGCCTTAGAGAAAAAGGTTTGTGTAGGATTTAGGGCAAGGGACTAAGACCTAGTACATGCGGCTTTCTGTTCCCAGCTGTGCCGCTGCCTTGGCTCAGGGCAGTCACGGCCTTCTTGCCCCCTCTGCAAGGGGGAGAGAACAGCAGCTTGTTATCAGGGGCATGCTGAGCCATCATTAACCTGTATTATGGGGCCTGAGATCCACCAATGAGCAGCAGCACCGAGGCATTTGGGGATGGGACAGAGGCTATATTCACGTGCACCGTGCGTCCGCTGGCGGAGATCATGGAGAGTGCTTCATACCTTCCCATCCGACCAGTGCAGGTGTTGGTGTTATAGCCGGAGGTAGGCAGTGAGAGGGAGAAATGCATCGCTTCCAATGTGCTAGCTGCTTTCCAGCTGCATGATGTCCTGTGTATTGGCCTGGTTTGGTTTGGTGCCTTCGCAGTTTGCCCTAGGTGGCATGCACATAGCTGCGACCACTGCAGGTTATGGCCCGTCAGCACCATCAGGGATTTTGTTCCCCTGTGACCAAATAAAATTGCCCCGTGCACATACCTGTCAGCAGTGAGATGGAGGAGGAGGAGCAGGGAAGGCCCTCACGCCGCTCAGACCCACACCTAGTGATTAGGGCACCTTTCCAGCAATGCCACCTCCGAGCATGACGGCCTTGTGCAGCTCATTACAACCTCCTTGGCTTTGGTTTCACACTGCACTTGCTCTTGTGACTAATATCCATGGGGTTGGAAGTGGTTGGCAGGGCAGCAGTGGTTTTATTTTAAATTGCACTGAGAGCAAAATGTAGCCCAGGTTTCCAGCATCATTAGCTGCCCCACTTTGCTTGTAGCAGGGCACAGCTGCCTCGGAGAGACCGGCTGCACTGTCTCCTCTTTGATATCTTCCTTTGATCTGTGCTGGTGCTGGTGTTCCCTGATCCTTACAGCTAAATTGCACAATTCAGTGCAGCTCTGTGTAGCTGACCTTAGCAGTAAAGGCCTCTGTGATTTCAATACAAAGCACTTTCCAGGAAACGGGCTGCTCGGTTCTCTGACAATGCAGAAGGCCAGCCGGCTAGGGAGCGGAGAGGAACGTGGGCGGTTCAGCTAGCAGGAACGGCTGTAAGGAAGATGTTTGTGTCGACCTCGGGTTAATTGCAAAGTATTCAAAGGACTTTGTTTTGCTTAATTTTGAGGTTAGAAGTTCCCCGGGATTTTGTGCAGAGTGCACGAAGCACCGGGGCTCCTTTGAAGTGAACACAAGGAAAGGGTGCAGATGGCACAGGAGCCGCGACAGAGACAACATCATCCGCGTGTGTTAATAGCTGGTGCAGCAAGGATGGGGCCTCGCGCTTGCTCCGCCTGCCCGAGAAGTCTCTCGTGCCTGAGATGATCTGTATTAGGACACGACTCTGGCGGGGGATGCTCCTCTTCTGCGAATTTGCATCACAGGCCGGAAAACAGGGATTCGGGGGTCCCACCTGGGGGCAGAGCTGGTCTGCGGGGAGGCATTACGCTCCCTACCGCACTGAGGTGTTGCCAGTCTATTAGAAAATGGACAGCATCAGTAATGTGGGCATTGCAATCCACTGTAAGAGAAGCCCAGGTTCTGCAGTGAGCCCAGCGACGCTCCCGTTGTCTGCCTTCGTTTAGCTTGCCGTCGTTTCAGAGGCCTCGTCTTGGTGCTGGGGTAGTTTGAAATACAAATGCATGATGTGCAACAGCGGGGTGTAGGTTGTAGCCGTGTTGGCCTGAGGACATAGGCAGACGAGGTTCTTTGGGTCAATCCGATATCTTTTATTAGACCAACGTAAATAGTTGGAGAACAATTTTTAAGCGAGCTTTCCATTTGAACTATATAAGTTGATGTGCAACAGATGACTCTGCAAACTAGCTCCCTGATCCTCTGGCTGAAAGGGCTGGATCTGCTCCTGGTATAGGTCCAGAGCAGTGTTGGCTACGAGTCTGCCAGCTGGGGATCCCTGCCCCAAATGCACCCCTTCCCCACTGCCCGTGGCTTCGCAGCTTAGGGAGTGAGTGGTGTAGGGACTATTTCTTCCCCATCTTTCGTGCCAAGGGATTTGCAGCATAGCCACAATAAGCCATTGAAGCAGCAGGACTTGGCAGGGAGAGAGAATCCTGCTTGCTCTATCTGCGGGGATGATTGCACTGCAAAACACGGCGTGTCCCTACCTGGCCAGCTCGGGTTCAGGCAGTGCTGAGGACTCGCCAACGTGGGTTCAGATGAATTAAATCCATTAGGGGTGAACCTGGTGTTGAATAAATGGAGTTTAGTGCCACTGCCGCTCTCGCCCATCCCCTCCCTGAGGTTAACCAGCTGAGTTAGCATACCTGGCTGTCCCTCTGTGTGGGTCAGCATGCACAGGGGAGGCTGGGACACTTCGCTCTGTTCCCTCGGCACCAGGGAGCGCTTTGTTTGCACGCAGGGCGCGAGCTGCAGCCCCGTCAGGAAGTCAGGAACATCCTTGTACTGAGAGGGGACCTCAGAGGCAGAGCAAGGGTTAACAGAAAGTCAAGGGCAAATCAGGTGCTCGGGATCCAGGGATTAGCCTTTTGGGCTGCACAAGGATTGATAGATTTTTAAAGCCGAGCAGGACCGTGGGACCATCTGGTTTCACCTCCTGAGTAACACAGGGCAGAGGACTCCACCCTGTTCCCGCTGTATTTCACTGGGCAGCTTGTGTCTGGCTAAAGCATCGCTGCCAGAAGAGCATCCAGTCTTGTTCTGAAGCCCAGAAGAGAAGGACAAGCTTTGTTGTGTAGTCCAGCGGGTAGTCACCCGCATCCCTGAATATGAGGGCTTTAGTTTAGATAGAAAAAGCAAATAGGCTTCCAGCCCCTGGTTCTTGCTCCACCTTTCTCAGCTAGATTCAAGAGCCCTCCTAGCACCTGGTATTTTCTCCATGTGGCAGTGCTTAAAACCATAAGCAAGCCATTTCTCAGCCTTCTTTTTGCAGATGAATTGCATTCGAGGCCTCTTGCCAACACACCTGATCAGCTTTGGCTGTGTCTACATGTGTGGTTATGTGCGCCTAAACTCAATGCACCTCTGTTTAAGGTGCATTAAGTTGATTTCAGCGTGTGTCTACACATAGACATGCTAATGTGCATTCAGGTGCATTAAGCTTAGGCTGGCATAACTAAGCTGCATTCGCCCGCGTGCAGCCATGCTAATGCTCATTAATGCAGTGTGCGTCCATTGACGTAGTGGCTTAGCTATGCCAGCCTAAATTTGGTACTTGCTTTAAGTACCATCTGCCACATCTGCTTTAAGCAAGTACCAAATATAGGTGGGATTAGCCTAAAATCACCATTTTTAAGGTGCATTAAGGGCACTCACATGTGGACACGCCCTTACTGTGCCTTAAAAATGGCAATTTTAGGCTAATCCTGCTTAAAAGCGCCATGTGTAGACAAGCCCATTGTGTAGTAATTGTCACCACGTACTCCAGGAGTAAACAGCACCTTGCCAAAGAGAAGAGCCAGCGCGCGTTTTGGCCAGCCCTCTCTATTCAGCCATAAACCAGCCCCCTGAAAGACTTCAGCTGAGTATCCTGAGCTGTTATCATTACTTGCTTCCAACTTCATCCTTTATCCTTTCTTGGACTGGTTGAGTTCCCCCAGGAGAAGTCCCTGGGCTTCATATAATTCAAGAATCAGGCACAATGGAGAAAGCTGCAATTTCCTTTCTGCTGAACATCACCATCAAGGCTTGGTTGTGTCGGGCAGGGCATCCTCAAATTGCTTTGGGACCAGGTCCCAAGTTATAGCCCCCAAGGACTGCAGAAGGCCTGGGCAGTGCTTGGAGGTGTGTCTGGGGAGGAAGGAAGGTGTATAGTGGACCTAGGTGCACAGGACCGAGACTGAGGAACTTCCACTCCCGTTCTCCAGTGCTTTTCTAGCACTCCTGGGGAATGCTGCCCAGGTTAGTCAAGCTCTCCACCCTTATACAGGGGGAAACGCATCTCCTTCTCAAAGGGAACCTCGTGAGACCGAGCTATTATTTGTAGAGCACTTTGAGATCTTTGCATGGAGAGTGCTGCTGAAGGGTCCGGCGATACTATCGTGTCCTGTCCCGTCTGTGCCATTAACAAGCGGAGCGGAGCGGTGTTTGGAAGGCCCGAAGCACAGAGAACAATAGTGGGTTTAAGCACGCGTTTGTTTTTGCCAAGTTTGGATGGCTGGCACACACTTGCGTTTCATTTAGCATTCATCTAAAGGATCCGATCAAACATTTTGGTGACTTTTCAAACGTTTGTTTTGCTTGGGGATTTTTTTCCAGGCTGTTGACATGTGGGAGGATGAAAACAACCAGGAGTTCGAGACAGAAGAACTGGAAGAGAAGCACGGTGGGGACATCCCTGAGCCCAGGCTGGCTACCGATGTGAAGGACCCTTCTGCATCTGCCTCATCTGCTTCTTACCCAAGGCCTCATGTCAAGCAGTTCATGGCAAGGAAATTTTTCGTGACCAGGGTAGGTAATCCCTGGCACCAGGTCACCCCCTTTGCTTGCAATTCTGCACTGAGGGTGGCTTTGGGCCTGGGTTGATGACACAGATGTGAACACATAACACAATTACCATTGGAGCCATTTGGATGGAGGGTGCTGCTAAAAGATCCAGCAATGCTATTATGTCCTGTCACTAGGAAGGGGAGGACATGCTAGAAAGCAGCCCTCCATGCAAAATCCACATGGATAACTGAGAAGCGTCTTAAAGAGGGATCTGTCTAAGCTGGGAATTTCCCTAAATTCCACTAATCAATGGCCAGGCTCCTTACAAAAATTTTTTACTGGTATAGTTAGCTCCTGCTTACAATGGGGATAAACCAGATCTTAGTTAGTCGAGGCTTGGGTTTTGCATTGCTGCAACTGTTTCTTCTGCCAGGCACAGGTGATTGGAGTGCCCAAAATAGATCTCCGCCCAAATTACTATAGTTAGTTTGCCCTGGATTTAGGACTCCGTTAAGGTTCAGGAGAAATGTCTGTAAGTTAGCATGCAGCGATGCAGAAAACCCCTTTCCCCCAGTGCCAGTTGCTACAAAATAGGACTGCACAATTTTCCTGTTAAATATATTGACCTGGCTGGTGTCTCCTGGCTGTTTGAGCTCACTGGTTGTATAAGCCTGGCTCTCCTGGAGATGTTGAGCAACTTGAGTTTCTCTGGCTTCAGTGGTAGCTAAAGTTGCTCTGCATCTCGACCGAGGCCTTTAATTTGTGCTTTTATCTAAAGCCAGGGCAGCGTGCTTTCCTGGAAGAAGAAAATAGCACCCGGGTGGACAACTTGGGGTCTGTTATGAATAGGATCATTGCTGATCCAAAGCAGTGCCTTGCAAAAGGAACTATGCTTAATCTCCACTGAGAAGGAATTTTTATGCTGCCTTCACATTACTTTCCACGAGCTATCGTCCCTCAAAGCCAAAAGGCTGGGGCATTGGAGGCGAGAAAATTATGTCTAAACTGAAATCTGAGCACATAAATGACAGGCAGATGAACAGGGCTAAGCCTATATGATCGGTTACTATTTAATTAACAGCTCCTTGTCACCTTTTTATAGCTTGCACTCTCTTGCAGGCAGCAGGACTCTAATAAGCAGGCTCTAAGCACCCTGTTACATGGTGAGATGCGTTTGACTCTTAAGACATCGGTTCAGATCTTGCCAACACGCGGTTTGCTGCAGGCTATCAGGTAACCCCACAGGGGTCTAGCTCCAATATCACGCTGCCCCCTGAGCATCTCTTTAGGCAGGAATCAAGGGGTGCCTAGAGCAAGTTTGTGCTGCCATCCTGAGCCCACATTTATTTCTGTGGCTGGATGTAGATGGTCACGGCCTCCCTAGTGCTAAGGCTATATTATCCTTTCCTTATTGAGGATGTGGTCCAGGCTTCCTGGAAATGAGTGGCAAGATTCCTATTGATTTCACTGGGCTTCAGCATTGACTCCTGGAAAGCTTGCTAAGACAGGCAAGGACTGACCACAGTGAGGCCAGTTAGTCTTACCTCGGTCCTGGGGAAGCTTTTTGAGAGCGTTATCCTGGCGCATGTCCATGAGGGGCCGGGGGGAGATGATGCTCAGGGGCAACCAGCACAGGTTCATCAGTGGCAGGTCCTATCAGACCAACCTGGTGGCCTCCTACGACCAGGTCACCACATCCTTAGCTGTAGGGGTAGCAGTGGACATCGTCTTCCTGGACTTTCAGAGGCCTTCGACACTGTCTCTCACCCCGTTCTCAGTAAGAAACTGGGGGCTGTGGTGTCGACCCCCCCACAGTCAGATGGGTCCCAACTGGCTGGAGGGCCGCACCCAGACAGCGGTGATGGACGGGGCATGCTCGCCCCAGAGGGATGTGGGCAGGGGGATCCCCAGGGCTCGGTCCTCGGGCCCGCACTGTTCAACATCTTCATCAGTGACTTGGACGAGGGGGTAAAAAGCACCTGCTCAAATCTGCTGATGATACTAAGATGTGGGGGACATGGGCATGCTAGGAGGGAGGAATAGGCTGCAATCAGACCTGGACAGGGTACAGGGGTGGGCGGATGAGAACAGGATGGGATTCAACACCGACAAATGCAAGGTGCTGCACCTGGGGAGGAAGAACCGGCACCATACCTACACGCTGGGGAACTCCCTACTCATCAGGGCAGAGGCAGAAGAGGATCTTGGAGTCATCACTGATGCCAAGATGAACATGGGCCAGCAGTGTGGGGACGCGGTCAGGAAGGCCAACCGCACCTTGTCCTGCATCCACAGATGCATCTCGAGCAGGTCCAGGGGGGTGATCCTCCCCCTCTGTGCGGCACTGGTCAGGCCACAGCGGGAGGACTGCATCCAGGTCTGGGCACCGCACTGCAGGGGGGATGTGGACATCATGGAGAGGGTCCAGAGGAGGCCACTTGCATGGTCAGGGGGCAGCAGGGCAGGCCCTACGGGGAGAGGCTACGGGACCTGAACCTGTTCAGCCTCCACAAGAGAAGGCTGAGGGGGATCCTGCGGCCTGTTACAACTAGTCGGGGGGGACCAGCAGGCACTGGGGGAGTCCCTGTTTCCCCAAGCACCGCCAGGAGTGACCAGGAATAACGGTCACAAGCCGGCAGAGGGCAGGTTTAGGTTAGACATCAGGAGGCGCCACTTCACGGTCAGGGCGGCTAGGGTCTGGAACCAACTTCCAAGAGAAGTGGTGCTGTCCCCTACCCTGGGGGGCTTTAAGAGGAGGCTGGATGTACACCTTGCTGGGATCGTTTGACCCCAGTACTCTTTCCTGCCATGGCAGGGGGTTGGACCCAGAGGGTTGTGATTGATGGCAGTCACTCATCGTGGTGCCCTGTGACCAGTGGGGTCCCTCAAGGCTCTGTCCTGGGACCCATCCTGCTCAACATCTTCATTAACGATGTGGACATTGGAGTTAGGAATGGACTGGCCAAGTTCGCCGATGACACCAAACTTTGGGGCAAAGCATCCACGCCAGAAGACAGGCGGGTGATCCAGGCTGACCTGGACAAGCTCAGCAAATGGGCGGACGAGAACCTGATGGTGTTTAACACCGATAAATGCAAGGTTCTCCACCTTGGGAGGAAAAACCTGCAGCACCCTTATAGGCTCGGCAGTGCTACGTTGCATAGCACTACAGATGAAAGGGACTTGGGGGTCATCACTGACCACAAGATGAACATGAGCCTCCAATGCGATGCTGCGGCTAGTAAAGCGACCAAAACGCTGGCGTGCATCCATAGATGCTTCTCGAGCAAATCCCGGGACGTCATTCTCCCCTTGTACTCGGCCTTGGTGAGGCCGCAGCTGGAGTCCTGCGTCCAGTTTTGGGCTCCACAATTCAAAAAGGATGTGGAGAAGCTTGAGAGAGTCCAGAGGAGAGCCACGCGCATGATCAGAGGTCAGGAAAACAGACCTTACGATGACAGGCTGAGAGCCATGGGACTCTTTAGCCTGGAAAAGCGCGGGCTCAGGGGTGATCTGATGGCCACCTATAAGTTTCTCAGGGGTGACCGCCGGGATCTGGGGAAACGTCTGTTCACCAGAGCGCCCCAAGGGATGACTAGGTCGAACGGTCACAAACTCCTGCAAGACCGTTTCAGGCTGGACATAAGGAAGAATTTCTTTACTGTCCGAGCCCCCAAGGTCTGGAACAGTCTGCCAGCGGAGGTGGTTCAAGCACCTACATTGAACACCTTCAAGAGTAAATTGGATGCTTATCTTGCTGGGACCCTGTGACCCCAGCTGACTTCCTGCCCTTTGGGCAGGGGGCTGGACTCGATGATCTCCCGAGGTCCCTTCCAGCCCTGATGTCTATGAAATCTATGAAATCTGCTCAGGTCCCTTCCAACCCAACCTACTATGAAATGCTACATACAAGCCCAAGTCATATTGGCCAGATTTGGATCTTGCTGATGGCAGTACTAATCTGAAGTCAGCAGAATTACACGCGCGTGCACACACAGAGGAATCAACTACAATGGCGCCGCAATTATCTAAATAATTGGGAAGCCGTTTCAGTGAACCACCTAACCTCCTCCATCTCAGGTGCCATCTTGGAGTCTCCCCACAAGAGCAGAGGAGCGGTGTGGCTGCTTTGTTAGCATTTGTTTTAGTTGGAGCAAGAACATCCTTGTTTGAATGATGCTCCATTTGCTCAGGATAGGCATCCCTGTCACCTCCTGGTGAACCTCGTCACAGCTGGGCAGCCAGGGTAGCCCGATTCATTTATTCATACCATGAACCCTGTCCTGGGAATATTTCTGTGTAATGAAGGCAAGCAGAGATGGGCTGAGTTGTTCTGGCTTCCAAATAAAACCTGCTTAGAAGCCGCGTTAAGAATAGGTTCTTTAGCACTGGGGTGTGGGATATGGTGCCTGCAGGTGTTAATTGGGTTTTATTTGAAGGAGTCACCTGTATGTGTTTGGCATCAGTTGGACAATTTACTGCATATAAAGGAAGCGTCGCCTGGGATTCCTGATTGCCGTGTTTATGATGATTCTCCCCTTTCTAGCCAGGAGCGTTTGACCAAGCCATAGAAGACATCAACACCCATGTCATTGAGAACGCAGGAGAAACCGCAGACAGCTTTTGGCTTCTGACTGAGTGAGTAGTCACAATGAGGCCTGGGCTGCTTCAGTTAAAGGCTGGTAGAAATGAAATGGTAATGGGAGAGGTGCAGTGTGTTGACATATCATGAAACTCTTATAGGCCACGTCTATACAGCCGACTTACGTGGCCTGACATCAGCATTTTCCAGCCTCCTGTATTGCCCTGCATTGGCTGCCTCTTGCAAGCAGTGCAGATGTGCATACATGGCACTCCACATGCTCTAACCATTGGGGGAAAGGGTGGGCGGGGTGGCACAAATCACTCAGTGCTGCTAATTAGTCCAGCTGCAGTCCCGCACGGCTGCTTCTAGTCGAGTCTACCAGGGCACTGTTACCATGCATGGGAAGTTCACATCCTAAATACAACCTTAGCATTTTGCTTTTGGAAATGAGTGTTTAGAAAAGTCACCCAGCTGCCAGACTTCTTACTGAAAGGGAAACTATGGGCAGAAGTTGTACGCATGGTAAAAAAAATCACCGGCATCTTCCAACTGAGTGATATAAGGAACTGCGTAGAGTTTCTTAACCTCAAGGACCCATTTGTTAATGCACTGTGAACCGCAGTGATGGCCAGTGCTATACGAGGGTGTCTTGTTAAATATGTGACCTAGCCTGGAGGGTAGAGTACTGGATTGCATGTCAACAGACCCGAGTTATCTTCCCACTTGTGCTACTGGCCAGCTCATTTCACCTCTCTCTTTCTCACTTTCCCCATGTGCAAAAGGCAGAGGAAGATGCTGGTCTCCTTCACAAAGAGCTTTGCAATGTGCTGATTAAACGTGCTAGATAAGAGCTCGGTGTCATTATTATGTAAGCGTTGAACTACAAAAGAAGAGAGACCATGTGAATTTGAATGAAACTGTTCAGTTCTGTAAAGAGGCGGTGTCAGGCGTGGGGAACTGGATTGTTGTTGGTCTTGCTTGTAGAGGTCTCTGTTAGCAATTTCTTTGTAAGCAATGATAAGCTTTGATGCTTTTTCTCTGCTGGAACTTGGCCATTGCCTCGCTGCTGCTGCCGCCGCTTTCTAGTTAAGGAGTTCCCAGCAGTTGGCAAATGACAGCTCCTCAGGCTCACAAGTTGCTTGAGTCTATACTTAGGCATCTTTGCAGGCAGCAAAGACCTCTGGTTTTAGCAGAGACCAGAATCACATTTAATGCTGCTTCTGACCTTTCTGAGGCCTCTCATAGCCATTTCCAAAGTGCAGGGGTAGGCCCTGATGGGGCTGGGGATATGTAGGAGCCTTGGCAACTATTGCATGCTCAGCAACAACTCCTGCAGAGCATCAAGTGTCAAGCCCTCTCCTAGGGAGAGAAGGCTTATTTGCTAAGACCTTGCATGTTATCCACGGGTGCTTGCTCAGAGACCTGGGAACTTCTGTTTCCACCCAAGAATGGGAAAGGAGGATGTTATGCCAGATTCAGACCTGGTATGACTGAATGCAGCTGCTAGGATCTCAAGGGAATGGTTCCCGGATACTCCATCTTCCCATCGTCTTCCTGGTAGATACTAGAATGGCTTGCTTGGCTGATGCAATTTATTTTCTTCCCATCTCTCACTTGCTGCATAAGGGGAAGGACATTTAATGGGGGGAGAATAATCTAGGGTAAGAACAGTCATGAAACATTTACTCCAGGGCAGGGGACAAGGCTGAGATCTGTAGCTATTTTCTGCAGTGGATTTCACTCCTGGAGCTGGATTTGAACCTATGATTTCTAGGGATGCGAGTTGGGGGAGATAGCAGGTTCCACAGCAGCTTCCTGGTCAGGCCAGGCACATGAGCAGCAGTTTCTTAGTACACTCTTTGTGATAGGTGTTAGTATAGGAGTGGGCAAAATATGGCCCATGGACTGGATCTGGCCGACTAAGGTATTTTATTGGGGCCACGGCAGTTCCCTTGGCCAAGGTGCAGGGGGGCAGACCAGGCTGTGAAGCATGCAGCTGGTCCCGCTGCCCCCGGGCATGCAGCAGTGCAGTGGCCAGACTTGCTTTTTGGCAGCCCCTGCAGCAGTGGCTTCTTCCAGCTGTTCCTGCCAGTCTCTACCGTTGCCATCAGACCTGGCCCTACTACCCAGGCACCTCGACCCATCCACCCTGCACCCACTGCCAGGGCTGCCAGATGGAGTGGGAAGTTGGGGTCTCCATGGAAACCAGCTTGGGACCCCACGGGCAAGGTGTGCTTGGCAGGGATGGGGCCACGGACAGGCAGGAAGCAGCATCCAGGACTGGGACGGGCAGGTGAGGGCAAGATCATGGGGTGATGGTGGCATGGGGCCAGAGCCTGGAGCAGAGTCATGATCTGATGCCTGCACGTCCCTGTAATGGGCATCATATCACGATCTCAGCCCTGGCCATGCCTGCCCCAGCTCCCTCCTGCATGCCACCCCCTGCCCGCCCACCCACAGCCCCATACCATCCACCCAGCCAAGCGTTCCCTGCTCGCATGTGTCCCAAGCCAGTCCCTATTGCTGGGGCTGGGTGGTGACAATGTGGGGCTGGGCCCCGGGCCAGTTTTGGTGAGCTCCTTTGGGCCAGGGGGACAGGTGCTGACCCAGTGTAGCAAATGTGCATCCTTAGAGTGATTGTGATGCCCCCGATACTCAGCCCTTGCCAACCTGGTTTGCCTTGGGGCCATCCCCCCTTTACTCACCTGCCATGCCTTGCTGTTATTCATTGCTAATAAAAGGGAGGCTGCCCAGGGCTTTCTCAGCCTAGTCTTACTCTTGGACCACAGGTGCTCATAACCATTGCCTTAAGGTATAGTTTTGTGGGCTCCATCCTCCGCAATACCCACTCCCAAGCCTTGTGGGTGATCTGCTGACATACACCTTTCATGGGATGTGTCCTCAGCCCTCACTTTTTCTGGCCTCCAGACCTCATGTGCTCTCCATCCTTACTGACATACTTCCCTCTCTCTGGACTTGGGCCCTTTGGCCCCATCCTTTGCCCTCTGACAGGCCCCAGACACTGGAGCTTCCTTTGATGCACCACCCTGGGCACTGGGCCCTCCTGGTCTCCCCCAGGAACTGGACCTTCTCCCGACCTTCTTCTGTTTCTCACTCTCCAGTCAAGTGACTACTCCAGACAGCAGAGACCTTGTCCTGGGAATCGTGGTCAAGCAGACTTTACATGGCCAAAAGAGCAGAGAGATAACATGAAAGGCTTTTTCATCAGCATGGACAAACCTCTTTATAACTGCACCCTGCAGGATGGTGGGATAAGGTCCCTGGTGCTTCTTCTCTGCTTCAACCTCCAGGTTGTCAGGGCAGTACTTGTCCCTTGCATTAACTTCATGGGCTTGATGACAAATCCCCCTGCTTTCCCACCTACCACCAGCTCCCTTCACCCCTTCATTTAGGGAAGAATCCAGTTCCTTTGCGTTCCAGTAGAGGCTGAAACCAGGACTGTACCCCTATAGCGCTGGGCGCTGTTCACACAAGTCTGTCTTTTTTCCAGAGAGCTCATAATCCAAATGGACATGAACAGGGATGGAAGGAAGTGGCTTTTATTTCCATTTTATAGCCTGGGTGCAGTGGCACGGGGGGCAGTTTGCACCCGCAGGGTGTCTCTAGCAGAGCTGAAAACAGAGCTCATGTCTCCTGAGTCTCTCAGACTTCAGACAGGCCTTTCTCCTTCCCTGGGATATTCACATTCCCATCTCTTTCTTTGCTCTTGTCCATCCTCATCCTCTAATGGTGAGGGGGAGTTACAGGACTAAATTAAACAGCCCGAGAAGAATCTGTATCTCGTTCGCAGAGGTTGGGCTGGCAGGTAGCAGCCCTGGGGCAATGTTCCATATTCTGAAACCTCCAGCGTATTGGTAACTACAGAGAAATTACCTTCTAATGACTGGGTAAATACTGCCGCGGCTGTATAATTACATGGCAAATACAGCAAATTGCTTAGCCTAATGATAGGCTAACTCCACTGGAAACAATGGTAAGTGCATGGTTTCTTGCAGTAATGATAGCATGCTGTGGTCATATGATGCGGTTGGTAAGGAGGTTGTCAGGTCTGGCTGCATTCTCCCTGAGCTGGTACGGTTGGCATGAGCACGCTGGTTCAGAAGGGGATGCCCTGGGTTTTAGTCCCTCCAGGAGCCTGCTATATTTTTAAACTGCCCAAACTATCCAGGGAGAGTCACTTAGACCAAGCATGATGTGATTTGCTGAAGCCGAGCATGGCACGGAGAATGTCCAACTCATGCGTTATGGTGGGATATTGCCACGCGCCAGCTCCAGCATCCCGGTGCTGCTTGGGAAGATGCATCAGGGAGTACTTTTAAGTGAGTAGCAGGACCATGAGTTGCATGACAGTTAAAGGCATGTGGCCAGCATTCGTTATAAATAGTGACTGTGTCTCTTGGGTGCCCAAATCACTGAAGCATTTTTGGAAGTTTTTGCTTTCTTCCTTTCTGTGTCATTTCTGTTGAGGGTTTGGTGTCTTAGCCCGCCTGCTCAGCATTCAGAGTTTGGCTACTGACCATAATTACCCCCAAGCAGCCAGAAATATTGCTGGCATTTGTTTCTGAAATGGGCCTTGACTAGATTCGGTCCCCACAGGCGAGGAGAGCGGAAGAACCTGGGTGGAAGAGCCAGGGTCACGACCATGCATCTCACCCTCCTGGAGATGAGGCTGAACAACGCTCCTCTTCATCCCGTTTGGTCTGAGCACTGAGGCGTGTCTCCTAGCCAGGCTTTCTCTGCTGCATTGTCCTAGTCTCCCTTTAATTAGCTTGGACTGTTTCTTATGCCTGAAACAGGCACTTGTGATGACTAATGAGCTCTCTCTTCTTAACCCTTCGGCCCCTGCTTCTGCTCTGCACTCCCACCCAGGCATTTTCACTTCCCTTCATCTGTCTGCAAGATCTCTGCCTCAATCAGTCAACTGTCTGCATAAGACATTGGACTCTGCAGCCTCCTCTTTTCTCCCGAGCGTTGCTGCAGGAGTTTGGTCATCACACGGCTCAAGGGAGCATGGACTCCGCTCTTTATCTTAGCCTCATCTGGGTGGTTGCTTTGTGACCGTGTGTCATGCACTTCTCAGTGCATCTCCTCGGCTGTGGAGGCACCACATTTGGCCCATCAGAATTGCCCCAAAGACGGCAGCCCTGCTCCCAAACCAAGCCCCGGGGGCCCTGCCATGTGCTCCTCACTCACCACGTTTCAAAGACAACCTCTCGCCTTTCCCCGTCTGTGATGCTGAGCAGCGTGTGATGCATCCTGTCTCCCTCTCCTGTCCCCACAGCAGGCAGGCAGTTGGTTGAAGGCCATGCCACAGGTCTGGTTGCCCCCAGAAAGTTGGGCAACCATCCCTCCAGCAGCCTGCCATGCCAAAGGTCCCTCTACGATCTCCCCAGTAATGACTGGCAGCTGTTAGGAGTCTCCAGAAGTGCTTTTCAGCCAGGATAAAACACCCCTTGGTATTTGAAAGCTGTTTCCTGCAATACAGGCATGGAGTAGTTTCACTGCTCGGGGCCTCTGGAGCCCAGACTAGCCTGTTATGATGGGGTTGTGCATGTTGCTACCTTATTCCTTCACTGTCTCAGGTGTGCCGGGACTGGAGTGCATCACTGTCTCAGGCGTGCTGGGCATGGCCTGTTGCATAGCTCTCCATGCTTGCAACATGCAAAGGTGGTGAGGCTGGGCGAGCTGAGTGGCGGGTGCCCTGTGTGCCATGGGACGGCATGGAGCCAGCCTAGCATCTGTACCTCATTGCCCTCAAAGCCCCTGAATGGGTCCTTGTGGCCACAGACTGGAGTCTGGCTGCAGAGCATGTGCCAAATGCAGTCCTTTGGGGACTTAGGCAGATGGGCACTGCAACCCTTCCTACCTCCCTGACTCCTCAGCCTTGCAAGGTGCAGCGCTGATGGAGGGGAGGGTCTTTCCCAAGGTAAGAGTGCAATGCAAGGGGCCTCATTGCATGCATCAATAGCCGCCCCTGCCGCACACCAGTCAACGTTACCTGGTGTGGCAGTCATGACCCGTCACACATGCAGACATCCTTTGTGCACTAGGTACAACCAGCTGGACTCTGCCCTCACATGTGTATTGCAAAGCCCAGCTGGGCTTTTTCTGAGCTCAGTGACCCTTTTTTGGACATCATCAGGTAGCTGACTTAGCCTTTCTGTGCCTCTTCAGTGTGATGTGTGGATGCAGCTGAGCTGTGGACCTCTAATGAACAAGGAGCAATGGGCTCAAGTTGCAGGAATGGGGGTTTAGGTTGGACAGTAGGAGAAACTTTCTCCCTAGGAGGGTGGTGAAGCACTGGACCAGGTTACCCAGAGAGGTGGTGCAGTCTTCATCCTTGCAGGTTGCTAAGACCTGACTAGACCAAGCCTTGACTGGGATGATGTAGCGGGGGCTGGTCCTGCTTTGAGCAGTGGGTTGGACTAGATGTGACCTCCTGAAGTCCCTGCCAACCTGAATTTTCTATGATTTTATGATCTCTTGTGTCTGTATCTATGGGGTGCTTGCCTTCTCACTTGTTCTTGGCTTCTAACTTTTGTGTGGGACTTACCCCTACAGAGGTCCTCAAACATTGCTCCCATTCTCCAGACACCCCCATCAGCTCCCACTTCAGTCTCATCTCCTCCTGCTCTTTCTACCTCTCCAGCCCAAGGACCAGCACACTGGCTTGCTGCTGCTTTGGCATCTAAAAGCTCAGTCTGAAGTTTCCTGAGTACATTTGGATGCTGGTATCTGATAGCTTTGGATGGGCCTGGGCGACATCCAGGAAATGCATGCTTTGTTTTCCAGCATGCATTTGAGCTGGCCCGTGGCTCAGAAAACAGTTTCGTAGTTTCTAGTTTCATAGTTTCTAGGGTCAGAAGGGACCTGAACAGATCATCTAGTCCGACCCCCTGCCATGGCAGGAAAGAGTACTGGGGTCAAACGACCCCGGCAAGATGTTCATCTAACCTTCTCTTAAACACCCCCCAGGGTAGGAGCCTGCACCACTTCTCTTGGAAGTTGGCCCCAGACCCTAGCCGCCCTGACTGTGAAGTCGTGCCTCCTGATATCTAGCCTAAACCTCCCCTCTGCCAGCTTGTGACTGTTATTCCTGGTCACTCCTGGCGGCGCTCGGGGGAACAGGGACTCCCCCAGTGCCTGCTGGTCCCCCCTGACTAGTTTGTAACAGGCCACAAGATCCCCCTCGGCCTTCTCTTGTGGAGGCTGAACAGGTTCAGGTCCCGTCGCCTCTCCTCGTCGGGCCTGCCCTGCTGCCTCTGACCATGCGAGTGGCCTCCTCTGGACCCTCTCCATGTTGTCCACATCCCTCCTGAAGTGCGGCGCCCAGAACTGGACGCAGTCCTCCAGCTGTGGCCTGACCAGTGCCGCATAGAGGGGGAGGATCACCTCCCCGGACCTGCTCGAGATGCATCTGTGGATGCACGACAAGGTGCGGTCGGCCTTCCTGACCGCGTCCCCACACTGCCGCCCGTGTTCATCTCGGAGTCAATGATGACTCCACGATCCTTTTCTGCCTCTGCCCTGATGAGAAGGGAGTTCCGCAGCCTGTAGGTCTGGTGCTGGCTCTTCCTCCCCGGGTGCAGCACCTTGCACTTGTCAGTGTTGAATCCCATCCTGTTCTCATCCGGCCACCCCTGTAACCTGTCTAGGTCCAATTGCAGCCTGTTCCTCCCTTCCAGTGTGCCCACATCCCCCCACATCTTAGTGTCATCAGCAAATTTAAACAGGTGCTTTTTACCCCCTCATCCAAATCGCTGATGAAGATGTTGAACTGTGCGGGCCCGAGGACCGAGCCCTGGGGGACCCCACTGCCCACGTCCCTCCAGATTGAGAAGGACCCATCCACTACCACCCTCTGGGTGCGGCCCTCCAGCCAGTTGGCGACCCATCTGACTGTGTGGGTGTCTACACCACAACCCCCCAGTTTTTTAATGAGAACGGGGTGAGAGACAGTGTCGAAGGCCTCCCGAAAGTCCAGGAAGACGATGTCCACTGCTACCCCTGCCTGTAATGACCTGGTGATCTGATCGTAAAAGGCCACCAGGTTGGTCTGTCAGGACCTGCCACTGATGAACCGGTGCTGGTTGCCCCTAAGCATGCAGTCTCCTGCTGGCCCCTCCTGGATGTGTGCCCGCATAATTTTCTTGAACACCTTGCCTAGGATCGAGGTGAGACTAACCGGCCTGTAGTTTCCCGGGTCCTCCTTCCTGCCTTTTTTGAAGATGGGGACCACATTGGCCCTCTTCCAGTCCTCTGGCACCTCACCAAAGCACCACGAGTGCTCGTACAGCCGTGCCAGGGGTCTTGCAATGACCTCGGCCAGTTCCTTTAGGACTCTAGGGTGGAGATCATCCGGGCCGGCTGACTTGAATACGTCCAACCCCTCCAGAAGCTCCCTGACTAAATCCTCGCTAACCCGTGGCCCAGGTGTGCCTCCCCCGGGGCCCGAGGGGGGCCCAGCAAGGAGGTGGCTGTTCTGGTCCCTACTTAGGAAGATGGAGGCTGGACTCGATGATCTCCCAAGGTCCCTTCCAGCCCTGATGTCTATGAAATCGTTAAACATGTTAGCTTTGCCGTCTGGTGTGATCACCAAATTTCCCAACGCGTCCTGCAAGGGCCCCACATTACCCGGGACCTTCTTTTTACCCCCTACGTATTTAAAAAGGGACTTCTTATTGTCCTTAATCTGGGAAGCTAGTCCCAGTCCCATCTCTGCCTTGGCCTTCCTAACTACCCCCCTACATCCCCGAGCAACTGCAGAATAGCCCTCCCTGGTGATGACCCCTTCTTTCCATTGGGTGTAAGCCTCCTTTTTAGCAAGGAGACATTCCCGGATGCTTTCGGTGAGCCACGGAGGCTTGTGTGCTCTCCTGCTTCTTTTGATCCTTGTTGGGATTACCTTCCTTTGGGCTTGGAGGGTCGTCTCCTTAAGGAGCGACCGCTCTCCTTGGACACCCGGCTCCCCTCCCCTCTGGGACCTCAGCGCTTCTCCAACTATCCTCCTTAGCTCGTTGAAGTCTGCCCTCCTAAAATCTAGGGCTGCTGCCTTGCTGCATGCCTTTGCCACCTTGTGCTGGATGGTGAATCCCAGCAGGCGATGATCGCTGTCGCCCAGGCGGTCGAGCACCCGCTGCCCCCTCACCAGGCCATCACCCGTGGCCAGCACCAGGTCCAACAAGGCGTCTCCCCGGTGGGGCTGTGCACCTCCTGGGTTCGATGGAGGTCCTGCACTCTGGCCAAGAACCGACGTGAGCGGTCAGACCTGGCTGACTGCTCTTCCCAGCAGATGTCCGGGAAGTTCAGGTCCCCCGTGACCACCACATCCTTAGCCTTCACTGCCTCTGTGAGCTGACCCAAGAAATCCTGGTCAAGCTCCTCTCCCTGGTTGGGAAGTCTGTAGTAGACCCCCACCGTTAAGTCTCTTACTTTCCACATGAGCTTCCTGTGATGCAAAATATGTGGCTGCCCTGCTTGGATAATACCTGGTCTTTATTAGGTAGCATCCCAAGGCAGACACACATGAAGGGAAAGGCATCGTATACAGTAACAGCATAGGTCTGCAGAGGCTTTAAGGCCAGAAAGCACCACTCCTACACAGCAGATGCCAGTGCCACCCCCCCCCCCCGCCAAATAATGGCTGCAGTGGATTGAATCACCTGTTGTTGAGCTCGCGCATCTCTTTCCAAAAGCCCTCCAGTTTTGTCTTCATAGCGTGAAGTGCTGGTGAATCTATCACGGACCTACTTAAGTTGATCAATGATAGGTTTACAAAGAATGAGTCTCATTTCCGGTTTGAATTTGCTTAGCTTTTTAACTTCCAGGCACTGGGTCTGGTGGTGCTATAGTATGCTAAGTTACAGAGCCCTTTCGAGTCTAATGCCATCTCCCACTGGATCCCAACTGCAGATGCTTCCTCAGCCTGACGAAGGGTGTTTGTGCCCAAAAGCTTGCAGTTTTCCAACTGTTTGACTTGGTCCAATAAAAGATAGCAGATTTACCCAAAGAACCTGGTCTGCCAATCCCCCACTGGGGGTATTTATGTCTCTTCTGAGATCAAGTCACCTGGCAGCCTTCTCTTCAGTAAGCAAAATACATTGACCTCCTAAGCCTCTCTCTGAAAGACCTTGAATCAAAGAATTCATTACATTGGATCAATTGCCTGCTCAGAGTAGCTTCTGCCCATGATCTGTGACCGCTGTCTGATGCTGAACTCTGTTTTAAAGACTAGTCCTAATACAGGATCAGTTATTTTCTAGCCAAAATGCATCTGAATCCATTCTGCTGATTGCCCTGGATGAGCCGACAACCTCAGCTGACTGCGGAGGTTATCTGCCGTCAGCAGAGCTCCTGAAAGTCCAAGGAGCAGAGACTTGGGGCCTGAAGGGGATTTTCTGCGTGTTCACAGTTGTTCACATCAGAGCCCAGTCCCCGAGCCTGCGTCTTTGATGCTTGGAGAGTTGGTTTCATTCAGGGATAGCGGGAGGCAAGGGATCCTGATTCAGTAAGTGCAGCTACATGCTTCTCATCCAGCACGCTTCTGGCTGCAGCCTCCTGTTACTTGTTCACCATTGCCCTCCCGTGGCAATGTGGGGGATTTTGCCTCAGCCGTTGAATTTTCTTTTCAGTTTTAAACCTGGGATAATCACGATGCTGAGCTGATGTGTTCTTGTGGTATCCCTTAGCTGGATGTCTATGAGTCAAAGCTTTAATTTGCACTGGAAAAAAGAATCCCTCCACAACATGAAATCCATGATGCCCAGGGTGGTTTGAAGCACAACTTTCCCCGTGCCCTTCTGCACCTTGCCTAACATGTGCCTAACTGCCTGCTGTGCTGTGCGCTTGCAGAGCGCTGTCTGTCTGCCATGTCGGCTGTGGGGTTTTGAAGTATTTTCTATGCACGTAGGATGCACCAGCTGCCTGCTGCACCTCTCTCTCTTCATTAGCAAAGCCATCGCCTTCACTCAGCACGTGCATCCTTTTTAACAAAGGCTTTGAATTGTTTTGGCAAGCTGACTTTTTTTTTTTTAAGGGATAGTTCATTCCAGTCACACGCCTCTCTTTTGTTTGGGCAGACGAAATCAAGTTTTTATTGAGCTGTCTGGACTCAGCTGATCCCATCTTGGGACACAGATTCTTCAACGAAGGTTTATTAAATGGGCATAGAGATTTTCCCTGGTTCGCATACGACGATCAGCAGGGAAGTGCTGTAGACCCAGGCACTTTTCTGCGAGGCTTTAAAGTGGTGGTTCTCAACCTTTGTAGACTCAAGGCCCCCCTTGGAAAATGCCAGCTCTGAGCTTTCACTCATTTAGATTTCCTTTACTGTGGAAAAATACTAGAGCAGGCTTTCTGTTGCAAAGGACTGGGAAAACCACAGCACCCTGTTGAGAATCGCTGCTTTAAAGAAAAGCAAAAGGAGGGGGGAAACGGAGCCTCTTAGCACTGCCAGTCATGGACACAAGGGGCACGTCTGCACATGCATTTAAGTGCACCTAAACTTAATGCACATTAGCTTAATGCACATTGAGCAGGTTTAGGCAGGTACCTACACATGCAGGTGTTAAAGCACATTAACTCCTGCAAGACCGTTTCAGGCTGGACATAAGGAAGAATTTCTTTACTGTCCGAGCCCCCAAGGTCTGGAGCAGTCTGCCAGCGGAGGTGGTTCAAGCCCCTACATTGAACACCTTCAAGAGTAAATTGGATGCTTATCTTGCTGGGATCCTATGACCCCAGCTGACTTCCTGCCCTTTGGGCAGGGGGCTGGACTCGATGATCTCCCGAGGTCCCTTCCAGCCCTAATGTCTATGAAATCTATGAAACACTGGGTGTGGATTGACATGAGATTAAAGTTAGTCCCAAGTCAGTCCACACACATGGCATTAATGCGCTTTAACGTGTCTATACATGTGTTTAATGTAGGTATTGGATTTAGTGCATTTGCAGGTATCAAATTGGGGTACGATTAGCCTAAATTCACCATTTTTAATGTGCATTCAGGGTGCGTGTGTGTAGACATGTGTCCTTAATGCACATTAACTTAGGTTAATGCGAATTAAAGTGTCACAGAACTTCTTTTGGTAAAGGCCAGTGGACCAATTCAGCAGGTCATGAAGTGATTTACACCTCTGCTTCATTGGGCTTCCAAGTGAGGCAGAAGACTGCTGCTGTTTTAACTAATTATTATTTCCAAGCAGGGAATGAAGCTCTTTCCCACATGAGAAAAGTCTTACAGCAGCAAATGGGGTTGGATACAAAGGGATATACAGAAGGTGCTCTAAAAAGCTGTGGGACTCTTCACTGAGAGGCACTGGGGTGGACATGTCTGGGCCATTTGAGATGTCTCTGGTGGGTGTTTATGCCGATGTGGGTTGAACTCCTTCTCTGAGACTCAGTCCTCTATGGTGGAAACGTTTTGCTGTTCCCAAGAGGACCGCAGGGCTGATGTCTGGTAACTCTCCACGCTGTCCCCAGGGTGGATCACTGGAACAACGAGAAGGAGCGGATCGTGGTGATCACGGACTCTGCTCTCCTGGTCTGCAAATATGACTTCATCATGCTCAGCTGCCTCCAGGTGCAGCGCATCCCTCTCAGCCACGTTGCCCGCATCTGCATCGGCCAGTTCACCTTCCCCGAGAGGTCTCTGAGCAAGTGAGTACCCGTGGCAGCCAGGAAAGGGGCTTTGCTGAGTCCAAAGCTGCTGCTTCCATGGCATTTCCTTTTCTATTCTAGCATCTCTTCAGGGCACAGACTCTCTGCGGGTGCATCCGTACTGTTGCTACAGCTGCTTCCAACCCATCCATATTGCAAAGCCCTTTGTTTGCTCCCCGGTGTCCTGCTGAGTGTCGGGCTCTGAGGTTGTGCTTCGTACCAGCCGCCTCCTATCCCTGAAGACTGGTCATGATTTATTTGGGTGCTGTGGGGTGTAGCCCAATGAGTCCCTCATTGCCCCGCAAAAATCTGGCTCTTCGGCATCCTGTTTCCTGCCTCTGTTGTCTGTAATTAGAGTCTAGCACAGAAGGAGAGAGAAGTAGTGGGCCTGATTCCTAGAAGGACCCTCATTTTCTTGTTCTTCTAGGCATCAGTCGGTCTCCTACTTGTCCGTCCTTCAAGGTTGCTGCAGCAAGGTAATGTAGGCAGGGAGGGTGGCTGGGGGTAGTTGAGAAGGATCCTTTGACTCATCCCGAGATAGAAGGGTTAACCAGTGGTTCTCAAACCTTTTCAAGTCAAGTCATCCCTTGGCAAATGCCAGCTCTTTGCTTTCGCTTACCTTTTGACTATGGAAAAATACTAGAGCAGTTCTTCTGTTGCAAAAGATCTCAGAGACCACAGCAGGTCAGGATGGTTTTGAGCTTCTGGATTCCCATTTGAAATATCAGGGGTTATCTGGTGACTCATGTATAGATGTTTGCACACCTAATATTGCATGAGACCCCTGGCACCTTTCAAAGCATCTCATCGCCCCTATGGGTACTGCAGCACTCAGGTTGAGACTCGGTGTATTAGACATACCCCAACAGCACGGCACCAGGTAATAGGGCGGGGGGAGGTGTGACACGAATATCCCATGACAATAGCAGGGCTTGATGAATCTTATGGTCAGCGTTGCTTTTGGGTCCACAGGGTGGAGGCAGCTCAAATGATCTCTGGGAGATAAATGCTAGGCATATGGGGGACAAGGGTGGCTCTATCCTATCCCCATTCCCCATGGGTGGGGAGAGGATGTAAGCAAGCAGTAGGAGTCACAAACCTGGTTGCACTCATGGGGGGTGATCAGTGAGAAGATCCTATCTACAATGCAACGGGCATAGGGAGGAAGAAGCCCCCCGAGACTTCAGCCAAGAATGGTAGCGCAGGGGAGTCCTGCCTGGTAATCACCAGATGGTGGCATCCCTGGCTCACATACACCCACAGTGGCACCAGACACGATTGGGAGGGCTGTGTTCGGACTCATTTGAATCTGGCTCTGCTCTGGGGTTTCAAAGGCCAATGCTCTCAAGTTCATGTCCATGATGTGGACGAGCCTGGGCCATGCAGCCTGGCTCCACACTTCCCCATGTTTGTGCCTTGCTGAATCCACAGTTGTCCCACATCCAAGCTTCTCTCTCTCTCTATATATATATATATATATATTTTTTTTTTAAATGTGTTTTTTTTTATTTTTTTGCACCACTGAGCTGTCAGTGCAGCCCAAACCAGCTGCACAGAGCTTCTGCTGGGGGCTGCCATGCCACTGTCTGCCTGGCATGGAAAGATCAGCCTCCTGGTAAGAATGATCCTGCTGCCATCTCCGTTCAGACGGGCCCAGGTGAGCAGAGCTCAGGAGGGGCAAGCCTGTCTGTGCAGCTTTGCCATGGAGCAGTTGCTCCCAGCACCCTCCCTGAGCTGTGTGGGGTTTAAGAGCCGTATCCTCCCCTGCAATGATATCCCATTGCTAGAGATCCCATGGCTGCTTAAAGAAACCATCATAATACCACCTTCCTGAGAAGGTAATTGCTGTGCTTCTTATGAATGGCTGCATGCAAGCGACTGCTATCAGCAGCAAGTCCCAACACATCTTGCATACCAGGCCCTTGCCAGCTCGTGCTGTGTTTGTTTGAATTGCCTGTTGCCCTGCGCGTGATGTTTCTCCGGTGGATGTGTGTTTTGTTTGCTTTCGTGGAGGCCAGAGTTCACTTGTGCCGTGGGGTGCCTGGGTGCAGGGTCTGATCAGGCCAGGAGCCCCTTTGCCCGATCGAGAGCGTGAGACCAGATGCTCAGCTGCTGCAAAGCAGCGCTGCTCAGACCTCAAGGCAGCTGCGCTGATCTGCCTTGCCTGGGGGTCTCATTGCCACTAGTGCTTCCCTGGGGGTCTCAGCCCCACGGTGCCTGGGTTCTGCCCACGGTGATTCTTCTTCTGCACCTCGCATTTAATAGTCATTGCATCAAACAGGTACATGAAATGGCATCAGGGCAGTTCCACATCACTGCTGTGGCTTCCTCTTTTCCTCCTGGATCCCTTCCTAGCTGCTGGAGGGTGCTCTGGGCAATGCATGCCCGGTGGTGACAGTACTGTGCTGGAAAGCAGGAGATGCAGGTTCAAAACCAGGGCAAGGCTCAACTATGGGTGTCCATATTCTCCACGTGGCATGGTTTTTCTTTGACCTCAAATTTCAGTTGTGCGTGAGCCTGGGTGGTTCTGTTGCATCCCAGAGCCTGCACAGCCATGGGGCAGCCTACCCAGCATGACAAGGTGCACGTAGCTGTGTTGGTCTAAAGTGCCAAGGATGTCACCAGTGTGGGTACTTAAGTGGTGCTTCAGTGCGTAAAGACTGTATCTTGTGGGCTAGTGAGAGGACTTGCAAAGAGGGCAGGGAACGTGTCCCAGAAGTCCTTCATTGAATCATAGAAAATGAGGGTGGGAAGGGACCTCAGGAGGTCACATCTAGTCCAAATCCCTGCTCCAAGCAGGACCAGCTCCAACTACATCATCCCAGCCAAGGTTTTGTCTACCCGCATCTTAACATCCTCCAAGGATGAGTTAATGAGCTTTAACATGCAGATTCTTGCATTGTAAGTGCTTTTAGTATGGTTTAAATGTCACGTGTAGCTTCACCCTAAGTTCTCTCTCTGTTGAACTACATCTAACCAGGCCACACACGTGATGCTATGAGAGCCTCGGTGGGGCTGCAGAGTGCTTGTAGAGAGAATCCCAATCTAAACTGGTTCAAAATGCCTCGCGTTTAGTCGGGACCTGAGCCATCATTGTCCTGATCTGGCAGCCCTTTCAGGGGGTGTGTGAGAAGCCTTTACACAAGTCAAAATGTGCCTGACTCTCAGCTGGGTCCTGCAGGGCTTGTGTCTGACTGCACATGGCAATCTTGGTGCACAGCTCTGAAACCCTCTGCAAAACCTTTCTGCTTGTTGCTGCAGCAGCCGTAGCATCTCCTGTCTAGACAGTCTAATTGCAAGAAGCAGGAAGCATACAGCTGGCCATGTGGCGAACCCTAGATAACTCCTGGGAAACCACATACCGGTCCCATATACTCCCTTATGGCCCCCTGAAGTGGCTTTGGTCATTTGTCCACTGCTCTGCTATTCCAGATGAGATGCCAGAGTGGAGAAGGGATAGTGTCACCTGGGCACTAGTCCTTGAATGTGGCCCTCCAAGACCTAGCCCATAGAAATCCCAAGCAGATCTCTCTTGGAGTGTAATAGGGTCAGGATTTACTCCATGGACTAATATATTAATAGACCTGGATATTTCTCATGGGCTCAGAGACTTCCTAGGCATATTTATTTAAACTTCTCAAAACTATAACCAGCTTCCCATTTATCTAGCTCTTATTGTCTTGTCCAAACTCCCATTGTCTTCAGGCGATTTACTCCACATCTGTGCAGGGCATCCGACTCCGGCCCTTGTCTATTTTGCTGTGTCTTTTAAACAAGTGCTTTTAAAGCTACTGATTTAGTCAGAGCCTGTCAAGAAATCAATATGCTCAAAAGACTGGAACGTACCTTGGTCCCCCGCCCTTGCAACAAGCTACGGCCAAGAGCATTTCACTACAAGAGAAAGTTCAAAAATGAAAGGGTGAAGGAGTCTTTCTGCCTCTCTCCTTAATGCATTTTTCTCCCTGTTTTCTTAGCTGCAATTTACCCAAGGGCTGTCTCTGCAATTTAGCAGGTCACGCGGGGCTTGAGGACATTTCAGGTGTCAGGTCGGAGTGAGATTTACAGCAGAGGCGGGGGGTCAGGCTGCTCTCTGCAGAGGTTGGGAGGGTGAGCGAAATCTCCCCTCAAGGTTTGGATCCCAAATCAAAGGGACTTTGAATATTTATGGCATCAGGGTTGGGTTTTTGCCTTTCCTGTAGAAGCTTTCAACCGGCACTGGGTGGCACAGCAGAGCAGGCATGCTGCCGGTGGGTGAAGAAATAGCTTGCTGTGATGGCTCCAGCTGCATCTGGGGGGTCATTTACTGTAGCCCCTGATCTTTGTCAGGACCAGCGATCCCTCTGATGCAATCGGAGGGCAAAAGAAAGACATCATGAGCCAAGAGGACTTGACAGACGACTTTCCAGCAGCCAGTCAGAGCTGCCAGCGGAGCGTAATTTTGTTTGCTTATAGGGGAATAACCATCATCCATCTTGGGGCTGCCCTGGAGCTCTTAGATGCTGGAGACGGACATTTCTGATCCCTTGTCTGCATAGGAAAGCTCTGTCTCTTTGCAGCCGATGCGTCCCTTCCTTAGACACTCCTCTTTCAGCTTTATTACACTCTGCTTATCCCTGCTCGCAAATTAGGGTTCATTAAAGTGGATCAGGTCACTCAGAAACACAGGGGTCTGTGCCAGATGAGTACAGTCAGTGGAAGGGAGCACCTTAGGTCTCACGAGCACCACTTCCTTGGTGTAGACAAGGTGCACCAAGGAAGCTCGGGGTGAGCTGGGGTGCAAATCTTGCCCTGCTGAAATGGATCGGAGCACTCCCACTGGCTCCGGTGAAGCCAGGATTTCACCTGTGTTGGTCTAAAGCCATTTGGCCTATGCTGATTTGCTTCCAGGCCATGAAGAGTTTGTGTTTTCCCATGACGGCTGGAATCGTGGGAGCAATGATGCTCCCAAGATGAGACAGTCCCATGAACCAGGTTGGGCTTGGGACCCTGCCAAGTCCACCTGGGCCAGTTCGGTTTCCAGTGGAAACACGAGATGCTCCTTCTGGTGTTTCAGCTCTAAACCAGGTGGCATTTTTGGCTCATGGGGGGAGTTTTGCATGGAGTATTTTGTGGGGGTTGCTTGAGACTTAATATCCATGGGTTGCAAGATCAAAATAGGAAAAAGAGTATTTCCAAGGCCTTAAGCCATGCTTTGTTCCAGATGAGCCACTGCTTCGTCACATCACCTTGCATGGGCATACTGATACTACATTAACACATTGTTGTGCCCTTGATATAGCTTTAATATGGACCATGGCCCAGTCACCCAGTCACTTGGGTGCTAGTTATGCATTCCTGGACCCCACATAGCTGAGCAGGTGCTTCACGGTTTACACTGCCCAGCTGTTAAACATTAAGCAAGAACAGGCAGCTGGTGGGTAAATGAACTGTAAAAGAGAAGGATCGGTATGAGAGGGAGCTTCTTGGTGACGGCTAGACTTGCACTTCCTCAGCTGCTTTGAATGTCAGGATGGGAAGATGCAATCAGGACTTGTAGTAGAGATGATCTCTTTTATTAGACCAACAAGATTTTTGCAAAAAAAAAAATTCTTTAATTGCAAGCTTTTGGGCACAAACACCCTTCATCAGGCATCGGAGAAAAGATTGTCAAAGTTTTCCCGGGTAGAAATGAAAGTTCATATTTCAAAGGATTTCACAGAGGAGTCAATAGATGGAGTTCATGGATGGGAAGATGCAACTCAGAGGACCGTGACCGGCATTGGAGCAGTTGGTTGATTCTCTTGTGGCTGTGGTGAACTCAAGTAGTCTGTCACCTTTCACTGGCTGTGGGCTGTACATGCCTTTCTGAAATGCAAAGGATTTAGCTAACAGAGAATCACTGAGAGTTGCCTTTTGCCTTGGCAAAAGAGCAGGGAGACTTTGAAAAAGGGAATTTGGAGGCAAATCATTGATGGGGGAAGTTGGGTGACCAATGGGTGATGCTTTTTTTTTACTGCCTCCTTATATTCCAGGTGTAGGAAGGGGAGGTGCAAGCTAAGAAAAGGGAAGAGAACATGTAAAACTTGAGGTTGTTCTGGGCACGTGGAGACAATACAACAGCATGCTGGTGAGCTACCTAGCACTTCTCAGTGCTGGTTTCCAAAGTGCCCTGCAAAGGTGGCGGGGGGAACTAGGTAAGGGGAGACTTACCCTGCCTTTGGGGCAACTGAGGCATATGCAGTCCGGACAAAACCGACCATCTCCAGAGCACGGAGCGACTCCTAGCTGTAGGTTGAGCTCTTGCAGTAGAAGACAGGGGAATTTGCAAACTTAGGGGTGGATGGTGGGCATTGCCTGCAGCTTCCCTGAATGCTTGGGCACTGATTAGTGCCAGTAGCCAAAGCCTGGATTACTTGGCAATGGGTAGACCGGCTTGTGGCATTTCCCATGTCTTAACAGGGAATGTAATAAGTTGTTATTTTCGTCAGGGGCTCAAGCTCCCCAGAAGGCGTTGCTCTGGTAGGGCCCCAGCTAGATAGCAAATCATTTGCAGTAGGAGCCTCTTGCCCCCAGCGCTGGCTGAGAGCCCTGGCTCACTTCCCTGTGAGGCCAAGGTTTGTGCAGGGAGGCAGGCATCAGCCGACCCGTAGCCGACTACCCCTTCCTGCAGGCTTCACTTTGCAAAGACGGCATCCACATGGGAAGGTGGGCAAACAAACCCCCACGTCCCCCAGCCCCACAGAGGCAGTCCAGCCCCTTCATGGAGCCCCCATCCCAGCTGGACTCCCCATTCCCAGGGCAGGCCGAATCCATGCAGAGGCCAAATCATGCATAGCTATGGCCTCTTGCCCCCTCCATTACTTGCGGTCCTTCTTTGTGGCAGACCCCACCCAGACCCCAACAACAGGAAGGAAAAGTCACAAGAGACATTTCAGCTGGGTGTGTGAACCCCATCCTGATTGGGGTGGGGTGGGCGTTGCCATTGGGATACAGCACCTCATCAGCATTAATGACTGCCTCCTCGCAGGGTAGGGAAGGGCAATTGTCCCTATTTTACTGATGGGACATCGAGGCCTAGAGAAGAGGCAGCGAGTTGCCTGTCATCACTTTGGGCATCTGTCCAGCTCAGCCAAGCAGCTGTGCCTCAGGCCAGATGAGCTATTTTGGCTGCAATCAGGGCATCTTTGGGATAAGGGTGGCTCAGAAAGGGCTGGAGCAAGCCCCCCTGGCCCAGCGTGCCAACACTTCAGTTGGCTAGAGTAGGCACATTTAGGTTGGATATTAGGAAAAACTTTCTCACGAAGAGGGTGGTAAAATGCTGGAACAGGCTCCCCAGAGAGGTGGTACAATCTCCATCCTTGGAGGTTTTGAAGACCCAGCTCAACAAAGCCTTGGCTGGGATGGTGGAGTTGGGGCTGGTCCTGCTTTGAGCAGGGGGTTGGACTAGCCAAGGTCCCTTCCGACTCTCATTTATCATACCACATCTTTTCCACAGTGCTCCTCTCTGCTCTTGGGGCAGAAACACCCCATTTTGCGGCCTTGAGAGCTGCTGTTGCACTACCCGAATCCTTGGCCGGCTTGCCAAACCCAGCATGGGAGCTTTGGGGGGTGACTCCATTGTCTTCTTGGCAGGATCTCCCCAAGAAAGACCCTGCAGGGACCCTGCAGGTCAGGCCGTGCTCCAAGCGGGATCGTGTTCCACTGCATACCACTGCAGACATGGCAGGCGAGGAATCCTTCGTTGTTCCCGGTGACCTTGCCTCGAGGAGGTGACGTGCCAAGCATGCCCCGTGTTTGATCAGGGTGGGGTGCCACATGCGGCTCCATGCCCAGTCCAGCGTGCTGACAGTGATGAATGCACGGCAGGAGGGTCCGGGCATTTACTGGTGCTCCGAGTAGGGGTAGGGGTAGGGTCCCACATGCCACAACGCTGTTATTTTGGGTGAAGGGTTGAGACTTCAATCCAAAGCCTCCGACAGCTTCCTCCATTTTCCTCCCCCATTTGCTATGGCCGAGGGTTTCCCCAAACTGTGAATCTCCGTAGTATCTCAGCTGAGATACCTAAATGCTTCCTGGGAGTGGAAAGTACCCAAAATAGAGCCCACTGCAGAAGCTCCTATCCATCATCGAGCCCCTGAACTGTGTTCTCAACAAAGGAAAAGACGTCTGGGAGACACTATAGAGCTCCTTGCCTTATTGCTATTTCACAGCATCCTTCCCATCCAGTCCAGTGCCTCTTAACCTTTTTGGACTGAAGGACCTCCTCATTAGACTCGAGGCAACCCTCGGAAAATGCCATCTGTGAGCTTTCCCTTGCCTTTTTACTATGGAAAGATAATAGAGTGATTCTTTTCATCCAGGTAACTTAGCAAGACGTCAGCAAACCCCGGGTCAGAAATGGTGTGATGCTCTGGATTCCTATTTGAAATGTCTGAGTTAAGCTTGTGAATTGTGTGTGGGCATTCGCACACCTGTGTGGGCATTCCCTACCTTGCGAGGAGGCATTCGTTAATGCTGATGAGATGCTCTATCCCAGTGGCAACAGCTCCCCCCATCAGGATGGGGTTCACACACCCAGCTGAAATTGGGTGCTATCTCTGGCAGCCTTAAAAGGATCTTGCAGGCACCCCGGTTGAGAATCACCCGTCTAGTCAGACTCAGACCATTGCGTACAGGCAGAGAAAAGGGCCCCAAATTGGCTTTGTAACGCCAAGGTAAATGCTTTGCAAACCTAAGGGTGGATGAGAGCAGGCAGCTCTGTCTGCCAATTGCTTTCTCATTAGGACAGTCCACCAGATCCTGATCATGTGTCTGCAGAGCAGAGGGGGAAGATCCAGGCTTTAATGGGAAAGCAGCACTTAGGTAGTCCTTCTGGTCCATGGGTGTCCTGGGGTCCCAGAAAGCCTAGCCGGCCTGTACATTTCTAGTTAATAGATGGGCTAAACCCAGACACAGGGAGCTGAAGTGACTTGCAATGAGACCTGAAATCTTGTGACCCATAGCCTGTCTTAGTCGCAAGAGCATCCTTTCCTGTTGAGGGGCAGATTCTGCATGGGATATCCTGGGGGTGAGGAGAGGTGCGAGAAAGAGGAGAAGCAGGGCCAAGGGGCAGGCCAAATGGCAGTCCCTGAGAACAGGAGCTGCTTGCATCGAGTGCAAGGGGAGGGGAGGTCCGTACCAGATCTGAACGACGGCCTCTTGCCCCTGATTTGCAATGATGACAAATAGGGTGCAGAAGAAAATCCAAGCCCGCGGCTTGTTGCTTGTCCAGCCCACGCTGCATGAGAACGATCTCTGCATTGCAGCAGGGGGTGGTGCTGAAGAAGGATTTAAAAGGGTATAAACTTTGCACATTTTTATGGGAACTTTTTCCCATGCATGGCAGCAAGCACTGAGGCACATGTGGATAAATGGGGACTGTGGGGACTTTTGCCTTCCTTGGTAGCAGGTGCCATGACTGTCTTCCTAGGATCTCTCAGATGTATTTTAACAGTCCTCATAGCAGTAGGACGTTGGCTGCTCTTGTCTGCCTGCTTTACCCGTGACATGATAGGGGCTTATGTCTTGCGGTTGTGTGTCAGGGTGGATTTGTGTAGCTGTAGTAATAGCTTAGACAAGGATTTGTCTGGGGTGGTTTGGATAGGGATGATCCTGCTTGTAGCAGGGGATTGGACTAGTTGTGACCTCCAGAGGTCCCTTCCAGCCCACTTTCTATAAAATTCACCGAGGCCTGAAACTTGCGTTTCACCCCACCCACCGATGCGACTGTTTCTGGGGTGAAATGCAGCAGAGGCCTTCTGGGACACCTTGGAGCAGGAGATGAAGAAGAGCACATCTTGTTCTAAGTGTCAGGGGTATATGCAAGTAGACCGACGGGGTCTCTTGGTTTCATCTTGGTCACCGCAGTATGAGCAGGTAGATGGGAAAGTATCTAAGAGCAGGCTTGAAAAATGTCGAAGGTGCCCAGAGTTGGAGGAGTAAACCAGCTAGAGGATGGAGATCCTTGTCAGTGTGTTCACAGCACAACCCTCCTCCTTTTCTCCACCCCAGCATCATAGAAAATTAGGGTTGGATGGGACCACATCCAGGGACCTTGGGAAGTATGCCTATCTGATTTCTGGGGACAGGCGTGCACAGCTGGCTCTTCTTTTCCATGCTAAAAACCACAGCCCACTTGGGGAAAGGCTCCTTTGCTCCCTGCTGACAGCAGTAGAGGAAACAACAGCTCTGATGAGAGCTAATTTTTGCAGTCTTTGGAGAGTGAAAGTCTTGCCCAAATCATCCTGCCAAGCTTCAGCCAAATTGCTAACTCCGTGTGTGTGTGTATGCAAGCACACACGTGTTTTATTGCTGCCACCCAGCGTGTCTGGGCCGGTCTGCAGGGACTGAGGCTGTATTTGTGAAATTTTTGTGGCCATTTTCTATTATTCTCCTGAAAAGCAGGATCCCATCCCTACAATGAAATGGAAACGGAAACATGGCCACGCCTGCACGGAGCTGAATGTTTCAGGTGTTAATTTAATTAAGCATTTTACCAAGGCTCCACTTCCCTCACCAAATGTACTGCAAACGATGGGGCAGCTGGAACAGTTTTTCCCTGGCAATAGGGTGATCGGTAAGGGCACAGGGAAACTTTGGGGTCTGCAGTTAAAATCTAGGCCAGGTTCATATAGTCAGAGAAAATTCAGGTTGGAAGGGACCTCCAGAGATCACATCCAGTCCAACCCCCTGCTCCAAGCAGGACCAGCCCCAGCCCCAGCTACGTCATCCCAGCCAAGGCTTGGTCTACCTGGGTCTTCAAAACCTCCAAGGATGGAGACTTCACCACCTCTCTGGGTGACCTGCTCCAGTGCTTCTCCACCCTCCTAGGGAGAAAGTTTTTCCTAATATCCAACCTCAACTTCCCTTGCTGCAGCTTGAGCCCATTGCTCCTTGTCCTGTCGTCTGCCCCCACCGAGAGCAGCCCAGCTCCATCCTCTTCGCAGCCCCCCGGCGGGGAGGTGACGGTTGCTATCAAATCAACCCTCGGTCTTCTCCTTGTCACAGGAGCACCCAGGTGTCCTGTGCCATGTAAGTAGAAGTAACAGAGCTGTCAATCAACAGGGCAGTGCAGCTGTGGGTTGCTATGGCAACCAGCCAGTCAGGTGACCGGAAGGGGGCAGGGCCAGGCCCTTTATAGCAGCCCAGGCCAGAGCCTGACCAGCAGCTCCCCTCTGGTAGCCACGGGAGCAGGAGCCCTGCGGCAGAGCTGAGCAGCCGGAGTCGGGGGTCGCGGCCTCACCACGCTGACCGGCTGCGATGATGCCGGGGAGGAGAACACCCTAAAGGGAGGTAGGGGTAGGGTAGCGAGCCCTAGAGGGGCTTGGGGTTTACTTTGTGAGCGGGGAGGCTCTGAGTTGTTCGTGTTGTAGCCAGGTGGCTCGGGTTTCGGTTATAGTTACCCCGGAGGCGCGGGTGAGAGGAGGCCTCACGGGGGCTCCCCAGCAGCTTGGGGGTTCCCGGTGCCCAGTAGAGGCACAGTGCGCAGTGCCACTGTAGGCACAGCACGAGGAGTGCCAGAAGGGCGCTCGGGGAGTGGGGCTGTAGCCCCAGCTGCGCCAGGAGGGCGGCGTAGGCCCCAGAAGGGGGCGGCGGGCGCCAGGGGGCGGCGTAGGCCCGGGGTGCCAGAGAGGGGCACCAGGGCGGCATAGGCCCCGGGGCGGCAGAGAGAGCGCCGGAGGGCGAGGGACCAAACCACGTCCAGAGAACAGCTGCGAGGCCTGGGGCGTGCTAAAGGGGAGGTAGGAGGCATGCATAGCCCTGAAGGCAGGGGTGCGCAGAGGCACCCCATATGGAGTAGGGGTAGGAACACACGTACCGTTCACCCCGGGATAAAGGGAGCCTCCCATATAAACTTAATTATCATCAAAGTCGTGGCGGACGAGAATCGGAGGGTGCTGAAGTACCTGAAGTGACGGTAGGGGGGCTAGGGAGTACACGGCCACTCCTAGGCCCCACTCCCTCACACTCTTCTCCAGACTCAGTCAGCCCATTTCCTTCAGTCTCTCCTCACCAGTCCTGTCCTCCAGCCCCCAACCATTTTCGTCGTTTCCTTCTGGTGTCCCATAGTCACTTGTGGGAAATGTCGGTCCAGTGACATGCCAGTCCAGTCCTTAGTAGGCAACATGGGCAGGTGCGTCGGGTATTCAGCAGTGAGGAGACTGTGGTTTTATTTCCAGCTGGTGCATGGCTTTGAGCAAGCCAGTTCCCTACCCAGGCCCTTTTCTTCTCCTCTCAGCCTTGGCCTTTCTCGCTTGAGGCCGTGCGGGTGGTCAGGAGAAGAGCCAAGGAGCCCAGTTCAGCACCATCTCCCCTAGACCAAACTGCGACCTCTGCATGTCTTTTCTCAGCTAAAAGGTTGGCAGATGGACAGCCCCTGAGGAAAGGAGCCTTGTGCTTAGACCCCAAGAGGGGTATAGTGCAGCCCTCCATCTTTCCAACCTGCCCTTGAAAAGGAACAAGTGTGTTTTCTGCAGGCAATTCACTTTGTGGACGGGGCATAGGGAAATGCGGTCTTCTGGATTATCAACTCAAGTCAAATACCAGCCACAGCAGACAAAGCCTTTGGGATGTGCCGGCTTCATACAAGGCAGGGAGGTGGCTGGTTGTCTTTGACTTATCAGGCTGTATAACCAGGTACCTATTTTATAGCCAGGATGACCGAGGCAGGCTGTTGCATTCTTGCTTCTGGAACTGGAGCAAGGCAGCTTCCTTGCTCTGCCAGCAAAGCTTCATGATACCAATTTGCCTCTCGTGCAATGGGCTGAGGGAACATCCTCCTGGAGCCAGGAGACTGGAGCCAGTATCTGCTTCAGCCTGCAGTGCCCTTTCCAGCCCATTCCTTGCCCGTTCCACCTATACGCCCCCTGGGTGCCTGTCCCACCCCGTGACATATCGGATGTTTCAGAAACACTCCTGCCATTGCACTTGCAAGCCCCTGGGCCCCGCACCCCTTCCCGTGGAGCAGCGCAAACAGAAGTGCTGGGTGGGAACGCAGCAGGAAGGAAGGGAGGAAGCATCAATGCAGCTGAAAGGGCGAAACCGCGGCCTTCCCGGAGCCCAAATGGTGGCGGCATCAGAAATAAAAGTGCAGCAGGTCTCTGAAGAGCTTCCTGTCAGGTCTTGGTAAACTCATAAGCTGGCACCGCAGGGCAGTTTAATTTCCTGAAATGTCAAGTGGCTCGTATCGGATGCCTGCTCTAGTGGTGTTTTCTGATGAACGCATTGTGCTCCGTTTCCTGCCACGAATTCCTATCAGCTCTTGATGATCACTTAATAAGAAAGATCTGCCAGGCCGCGGCAAGTTCCCTGCCAGCAGGGGAAGATAACGTCTCTGAACTCCCTCCTGTGTCGCTGGTGGCGGTGGCTTTTTTGCAGCCCACGAGAGTGGGAGATAACATTGATTTAAGGCTGTTGCAGCTGCGATGCCGTGCCCTCCACAGGGCCTCTATCCCCACAGTCTCCAGAAGCAGTGAAGGGTCCAAGCACACCCATGCACTGAATCCTTAGAGGATGTCTTAGAAAGGGAGTGGTGGGGATATTTCAGGACTGCCAACTCTCCGCTTGATTGCAAGCCTTTGGTCCGAAGACCCTGCTCCTGGCTGGGGAAACATCGCAGCGTTCATAAACACAAGTAAGAATCAAGCCCTGGGGCTTGCAGCTCAAAACCTCGAGATACGGCCGGCCAGGAGGCCCATACACTGTATGGTGTGTCTGGCAGCCTCCCAACAATTATTTTATGTTTGACTTGTGATTTCCAAGCCCCGGGAGTCAAATTGTCAGGACCGAGGCTAAAGGCTCTCAGTCACTCGCATATTAAATCTCATTGCAAACGGGAGGTGTTTCTCATTGTGCTGCACTGAGTCAGAGGGCCACAGGAAAGAAAAGCAACTTTCTTTTGAATGAGAAAGTGTGTCTGATGGCCACCACCTAAAACCTCTGTCTTCACAATGCTGTGCAAATATTAACTGAGTATGTAATTTGAGGTAGACAGGCAAATAAGCAAGATACTCCTACAGTATTAACACTGCACGTAAGAAGTTTCTTGTAGTCATTTTTGCCATGTGTTTTTAACCCAGTTGCTCAATTTATACTTCTGTTTATAGTCTCTTTTTTTCCCTTGCCCATAACTGTTCTGTTTGGATGTCTAACAATGCACATGAAGTAAAAGTCCCTGTCGTTGAAACAGGGACTTTTTAAAGGATGGCTCCCCTCCACCCTCTGGAGTTTGGCATATAAACTGCTCCCCCAAGCCCCTCAAGGGTCCCAGGGTGGATTGAGTGGGCGGGGGGGTTTCACTGGTGCACTTGCACCCTCCTTTGATTCCTCTTTCACTCAAAGTTTAACACCAACTTCCTGGGCAGCCAAGCAGTGCTGAAGGAGTTAATTGACCTTATGGCCCCTTGTAATCTTCCTGGGCCCTTTCTAAACTCACGATATTAATGACCCTCTCTTCTTTGTAACCAACTTGATGGTCCACCAATCAGGCTCACCTTTCTTCTGCAATTCTGCTGTTTTGCAGCCCTGCAGCTCGTTTTTAACTTATTCCAATGATGTCCTATTTGTTTTTGCTTCAGTCTTACCCTGAACAACTCCACCCTAGGCCTCTTGCCTATTAGAAAAGCCTCTAGTGCCTTTTTAACTGGAGAAGAATATGTTGTGTGATATGAGATGATGTGCCTTTGCTGATTTCTGTGATTTGTGATTCTTCAGTAGTGTCGTATCAAAGGAGACGGCATTGCCTCATAGTTAGGTCAAAGGAGGCTTGTTCCCAATTTGGAGTTACAGCCTGGCTTTAAGGGAACCCCTTCACCTCCATGTCCCCATGTATCAAGTGGGGATAACACAGTTACCTACTTTGGGAGGGTTTTATTCTCTTTCGAGATGAGGAGACTGATGCGACGTAAGGGCCTGATTCAAAGCCTATTCAGGGTAATGGGAGCTTTTCCCACTGACCTCCGTTGACTTTGGATCAGATCTTAGGTGCACAACAACACAATATGCAAGACTTGGTTTTGTTTTGCTTTCAGAAGGCCCAGCGGGTAGGAAATATAATTTTTAAAAGCCCTTGAAGTTAATTCCATATAGAAAAATGAACTCTAGCAGTTTTGATTTATGGTAGCAAAGGAAAAAAATTCTTAAGCAATCTAGCAATGCTAGCAGGCTCTGAAACAGCTATGGGAAAATGTTGTTGTCGAGCTGCTGTCTAGCTGAAGTCACTCATCAGAAGTTTTTCTGCTTCAAGTGTGAAAAGTTTGCGGAGCAGCTTTGCACCAGCTGGTGTCTCACAATAATCAGGCATCTTGGGCAAAGCGCCGATGTCCCAGAATCACTGCAATGCTGAGTCCAGACCTCATGCAATAAGCAGGGTTGGGCCTGTTTGGGTTTTGGACTGGGAGACAGTGAGGAAAATTCAATTCCTGCTGTCGTTTTGACGTGGTAATTTCATAGGTGGTGCTTCCCTCTCCATAACGCGTGGGCTGACATCCCAGGACAGTGTTAGGAGGTGTTGTGCCTCCCCATTTAAGAAGAGATTCAATACCACCATGCCGACCACTCATCTTTGAAGAGCGCATGGCTCTGATGACCCCGCTGATGTGTAAATCCACCGGGTAGATTCAAATAGGTGTAGTATGTTTTACCTCCAGCTTTGTAGTATTTCCCACTCTTTTGAATGGCAGCGTAGAAAAGAGACACTTGAGGGGAGACCTGAGATGGGTTTACTAAATGGGGGAGAGCAAGGCACTGGGGTTTGCTTAGGGCTGATCCTGCCCCACTAGATGATCTCTGGAGGTCCCTTCCAGCCACACTTCTCTGTGACACTGTGATTTATTATTTGCTGCTTCTCTTAGTACAAGAAGGACAAAATGAAGCTAGAGTTGGTAGTAAGTTTAAAATGAACCAAAGAAAGTTCTTCTCACACTGGATGTCATTCGAGTGTGGTTAGGGAGTCTCCAGGAATTAGATATAAATCCCTAGGAGATTGCTGAGAATCACCCAGGACACAAATGATGGGGCATTCATTAAAATACATATTAAATGTTGAGTCTGACTTATACAGCGAGTTTTTAAAATGCAGTAGTCAGGTGCAGTTGCCTCCCTGGCATAAAGTCTATGCACCATAATCCATAACTGATATATGCAAGCATGCGGGCACATTTGTGGTGTGTGTTGAGGGCACATTGGCATCCCAGAAACCTCTGAATCTATTCCAGGAGTTGGTGAGCATAAGTATAGGATTCATTGCCACTAGATGCGATAGAAGCTGATGGTTTAGCCAGCTTCACAAAGGGATTGCATACATTCTTGAAGGCAAGGTGTATCAGTAGGTATTGATCATGTGAATTAGGGGCACAGGCTCTGAATCAGAACATCCTAGACCTGAAATACTGGAGGCTGGCAAGGCAGAGGGGGACAAGGGGAAAAACCCTGCTTAGACCCAGTTCACTCTCCCTTCCAGCCCCCGCTCTCTGTCCCAGTGTGACATAGGACCCTGGGCAAGATGGACTTATGGACAGACCCAGGACATGGCAGCTCTTGTGTCTTGTGTTGTATTTCAGAGGCAGTGGCAGGTGTCAGGGTCCTCCCTTAAGCAGCTTGTGTAAAAAGTACCTGTGTGAGAAATGCTGTATGAATGGAAGACAAGGTTCTTTAGGTAAATCTGATATATTTTATAGACCAACTAAAATACTTATAAAAATTCTTCTTTGCAAGCTTTTGGGCACAAACACCCTTCCTCAGGCAGAGGGAGCATCAGAAGCACTGCCTAAAGAAGGGCGTTTGTACCTGAAAGCTTGCAAAGAAGATTTTTCCAACTATTTTAGTTGCTCTAATAAAAGATATCAGATTTACCCAAATAATTTTGTGTGCCTATATCCTTAAATGAACAAAGGTACAACCAACACCCCAGACATATGAATGGAAGATATTTTTTTGCGCCTAGGAGGTTTTAAGGGTTAAGCCTAAGAAATAACCCCACAACAGAGAACTGTGTGGATGGAAACCCTGCTCGCTTGGCACTTGGTGATGCCCTCTTTTCATCAGCGTGCTCTTATACTCTTAAAGCAAATGGGAATCCAGCTGTAATCCAGCTGCCATTTCAATGGGATGTAAAGAGCATATTTCACTGCCTCCAGACCTAAAAGGGAGAGCACTGTGAGGAAAGGCAAACCTGCCCCACATGCCGTAGACCCTGAAACAGATGCATTGCAAGTGCTTTGGAGCAGCATCAGGCATGTGTGGATAAGCACAGCAAAGAGAGCAGCGTGCCTGGGGAGCACTCAGCACTCCTCTAAGACAGTTACATCACATCTGGGTCAGAGCTTAGTGCATGCACTGAGTGGGTCTTACTGTGTTTCATTGCAGCAGTCCCTGGTCCAGAGACTGCAGAGACATGGATAAAGGTTTGCTTAGTTGTTTATCACCTGTCTAGTGACAATCTTGTGGCTCCTCAGATAAAATTTGGACATGATTGATGTCATTTATCAGTACAAGGGTAGAAAGTGGAGTAGTTTATACCTGGAGAGAGTAAGGGTAGGATGGTAGCAGGAAAAACAACCAGCAGAATAGCATCAGATGGCACTGTATGTGGTGGGCTGCTGGGGTGGTCACCTATAGCTTGGTCTAGTCTATAAGGGAATTGGCTCCTGTCTGTTAAAAGCTGTTTAGGCCTTTGTCGGCATCTGCCCCTACCCTGCATGCAAATATGGGGGGGCATGTGCCTCCCCCATGACTCCCCCAGGAGTGCATGCAGCAGTGGGGAGCCACCTGTGGCTCTGTCCCACTCCCCGCCCCAGCTCCAGGCCCCATGCACCAACCTAGCTGGGCAGCGTCCCCAGCTCCAGCCCCTGCCCCACTCCCTCCCTCGCCATGCGGGCCTTTATCTGACCCCCACCCACCCACCCTGTGTTCCCTTCCCCCATAGACTTACCTGCAGGGAGCTGCTCTCCATGCTGCCTGGCTGTCTTGCCAACCATGTGCATGTGTACAGGCACACATGTGCACATGGCATCCCCTACGCCCAGCTCCCAGCAGCCCCTGCAAGGGGAAACCTGCCACTTCCTGTGATTTTTCCATGGTGAACGGAAAACCCAGATCTCTGTGCAACACTGCAAATCTGGGACAAATGCTGTCCCGGAGTCATGCAGCCTGGGACTGGGACTTGATGTTCTTATTCCGGGATTGTCCTGCCCAATATGGCATGGGTGGTCACTTTACTTTTCATGTCAAGCCTCCCCAAAAACAAAGCAAACAAGATCCCTGCCACATACTTCCTGCTGGAACTGGCCCCCATGCCCTGATCCTAAAGTCTATTTAGACCAAGAGATATGAATCCTAGACCTCAAAACTGTCCATGAGACCCCTCGGGCCACCGCCTGCAGATGTGCAGGTTGTCATCCAAATCCCTCCCTTACCCCCCAGCAGCTCTAGCAGCGCATGATGGGAGAGGCAGACTCTGTGGCTTAATGCTTTTTTCATATTCTTTACCTTGCATGTCGGATCTTGATATTTTGTATTATGCAAATTGCTCCATGGAGAAGAAGCTGTCACGTAAACCCAAAAATGCGACTGAAGGCCAAATATATAAGTTGCTTGGTTGGGTTCTTTCCCCCCCACTCCCCCTTAATTAAAAATAACCTATAAAATGATGATCTAGTTAAATAGCCCATTACATGTTCTAGGTGATATCTGAGTCATGCCATTTGCTCTGTGCTTTCTGCCCCCGGGGCAGACCTGCTTGTTCCCTTTCTGACATACCTCCTGGCCCATCCCAGGCAGACATGCCAGATAGCCCCATGGCTGTTACATGCAGCGAGCATGTGAATGCTCTCGGTGGGCATCCATAGACTCCTGCAGTCAGTGTACTCGTGGAGAGGGGTAGTTAACAGTGTTAGTCCCCAGTCAGTAGGGATGCACCTTTATAGACTGTCATGAAATATCAAACTACCCCTTTCTAAGGGGAAGGGGCAAACTTTTCCTTGGGACTTTCCCCAGAAACAGCCATATTTGTCCTGAGAGGACCCCTGCAGCCAGCCCTCGTGGGGCTTCACAAGTGGCAAGCCTCTGGCTTGGAGAGCCTGGCTCCTTTCCATCCCTGGCTTCCCCAGTGTCACTCCAGTTCCCTCCGTCCTCGTTGGAGCCATTTCTTTTCGCTCTGTCTTCCCTCGGACCTTCTCTTCCTGCCCAGCTCTCTGAGCCTCACTTCTCCTCAAGCCCCTCCAGCCCACTTGCAAGAACACCATTACCAAACTGCAACTGCCGAACGGCAAGAAAACAGCTATCAAACTGCATCCAGCCACACTTGCAAGAAAACAGTCTTCACCTGGGGACAGAGCTCCCCCACTACCATGAAACAGTATATCACGGGGAGCCCACTGGGAGCAGGTCTCTAGAGAGAGACCACAAGCTTTCATGGGCTGAAGCTCACGGTTGTCTGACTGCAGTGAGCTAAGTGGTTGGATGCATTTAGCTACCTGGCTGCCTCCCCGATGAGGCTGGATAATGGTCTGTTGTAAATGGACCCAAACCCAGGGCTCCTTGCCCTGGGCTGTGACTTCCTTCAATGTGCAGTTCACCTTTGTGGTGCTTGGGGCAGATCTGTTTGAGGGGGTTGGCTGCTTGGCCTGTCCTTTGTCAGTGCTAAGTAACTACACATGTCATGTCTACACTGCTCCCATTTTAGGAGGCATCTCGCCCAGAGAAGCTCAGTGTCCAGCAGGCCCCATGGCCTGATGCATGTGCCACGGCCCTCACAAGCCCCTGGTTGTTCAGGCATGTTTCCTTACAGTCCTCCTGGATGTGGGTGGTAAGGTTTTTAGTTAAACCCTTCATGCTTGAGATAAAGCAGCACCATGCTGGCTCAAACCAATAGCCCCAAAGCCTGTCTCCAATGATGACAAATAGCAGATGCTTTAGAAGGAGTGTGTATGAATGGGGCATGTTTAAAGTCAACTGTCCTCTGTAAGACCCTCCCTGGCATCCACCATCATTGGTTTAGGGATGTCCAAAGATACTTCCCTGACTTCTGCCCAGTATCTTCAAAGGTGTCTGCTGCCTGGGCTTACCATGCTCAGGACTTGGCAGCTAACTTGCAGGTCTTTGGCTAGGCTGTCGCTAAATGTCCTTAGCATTTGATGGGGGGAGGAGAAGGGAATGGCTACCCCTCCCAAAGGCTAGGCATTTAGCATGTGATAATATGCAGAAGAGATTTTAGCAAGCTGTGTACATGCACTTGGAGAGGAACATTTTTCCTTATCCCAAGGGCTGCAGTATGTGTAGGTATTTTAATGCACTGGGACAGCATGGCCTTTGGCCCTCACTACTTGCTGGGCTCTATAAAGGTCCATGGCAGTTGCTAGCTAATGGATTTACTCCTTCAGTTCATAGGGTGGAGGCGGATGCTTCTAGTACCAGCAGTCTCAGTTTCCAACTCTGCCGGGGACCGCGTGAGATTCCCATAGACGTGCCGGTCTTGGGTGGGTGACTGGCGGTTCTGCAATTTGGAGGCCCAAAGTCTTTGTGCTCATCTCCGAGCTCTCCAGAAAACCAGAGAAAATGCTCCCTGCTTAGAAGCTGGAATATTCTCCTAAAGCATTTAATAGCTTAGAGGATGTGAATGCTACCCTGAGTCCTCCAGGAAACCTACAATTAGCAGGATGAAAATACCTTCTGCAAGGGATTTAGCTCCTGAAACAGTGCGAGTAATTCGAATGCTACACAGGACAGAGCTGAAAATCCTCGGAGGATTATCGCAGCGGCAGGGCATTGTTTAAGAAGAAGTATGTGGACAGCGGCTGCACTGTCCTGTGTGCATGCCTTAGTCACTGTGTTCCTGGAGGGCTGCATAGGCCTTGCATGTGTAACCTGAGGAATTGAATAGTTCTTTCCATCTTCCAAGTGGTAGGGGTCTTCTGAACTGCAATACCCTGCAAGGAATGGGCTCTTTCCTCTGAAAAAGTGGTTTTGGCTTCTCCATTTATTTGGAGCAACCTGTACATGTGTAATGGCTGTGGTGCATGTAGCACAAGGGTGCCTAACCCATGGCATGTGTAGCACAAGTGACACGGCAGTCTCTGTGCGTGGCATGCAGCAGGAAGCTGGGACCACAGGGACACGTGGGGAAGGAGGTAGAAAGCAGAGCAACTGATCAGGCTGGAAGCAGAAAGCAAAGCAACAGATTGGGCAGGGAAAGGGGATCCGAGTGAGGAGGGTGTGGGGCTTGCTTTCATAAAATCCTAGGAAATGAGGGTTGGGAAGGACCTCCAGAGGTCACATCAAGTCCAATCCCCTGCTCCTGGACTCTCTCCAATGTGTCTACTTCCTTTCTGTAGGGGGGTGCTCAAAACTAGACACAGGACTCCAAATGTGGCCTCCCCGGTGCTGAATAGAGGGGAGGAATCACTGTCCTCAATCTGGTGGGAAGGCTCCTACCCATGCAGCCCAGGATGCCGGTCACCTTCTTGGCAACAAGGGCACACTGCTGGCTCCTGTCCAGCTTCTTGTCCCCTGTGCCCCCAGGTCCTTTTCTGCAGAGCTGCTGCCCAGCCCGTCCCCCCAGCCTGCCCCGGTGCAGGGGATCGCTCCTTCCTCAGTGCAGGACTTTGCATGTGACCTTGTTGAACCTTATGACATTTCTTTTGACCCAATCCTCCAATTTGTCTAGGTCAGTCTGAATCCTAGCCCTGCCCTCCAGGGTATCTACTACTCCCCCTCTGCTGTCCTCAATCTGGAGATCAGATTACTTGACAGAAATATGACTGCTTTATGTTATTCAGGATGAATTAAATAGCATTCAAACAGCAGCATTCAGAAACATCTGTCAGGAGTCATGTTCACAAAGGAAAAAAAATGGGTTCAGTCTCTCATAATCAAAACTGAAGCTGACAGCATGCACAGATATAAATATAGCAGGTCTGAGTGGTAAGGTTGACCTTCACTCATGGAGCAACCGAGCTGAGCTAAGTCCTGTTCTGTTGTATGCAGAGGTGTATATCTCCCAGCACCACCCTACAGATCCAGATTTTCAAAGGCCATCAGGGGCTTAAAAGTAGGTGTTAGGTCAGCTTTGTGGTATTTTTAAAAGCTCATTAGCAAAGCAGGCACCAAAGTCAAAAGCCACACATTCAAATTAAGGCACAACACAAACCAGCTACAAAGATGTTCCACATGTTATGGTGTTATAACTTGCGGTACACATGCAGCATGTGAAAGTGTATGGCACGCTTAACACATTAATTGTGCCATAAATGTAATATATGCCAGAGTCCTAGCACTTGATTTTAGTGGGATTTAGGTGTCTAATCATCTTCATATTTTTAATCACACTAAACAACTCTTTGCCTTTGAAAATCTGGCCCATGGTGCCTAGAGAAATGGATTTATCTTTCTTTTGGAGGCAGTAAAACCCTTTTAGTTATTGTTAGAGTGTGTTCCTATCTGGCCAGTCCTTACATAATTCTGCTGTTACATCTAAATGGAAAATGCCTCCCCAGACAAATCAGTATGTTGAGGATATATTTAACCAAGAGCCTTATGAATTGTTACATCTGAGACAACAGGACTCATACAGATGATCTAAAATCACGGAAACTTGGAGTAGATGAGTTACTCTAGGAAGGATGTTAAAACCCTGTATTATCTTTGGGTCAAACAAGAAGGCAGCTTTTCTCTTGAAGCTTGATCTTGCATAAATGGAGTAAGAACGGGTTTACAGTAAACCAAGCCACTCTTGAAAATGAAATAAGAGCGTCTACACAGCAGCTTGCACTGGTTTAGCTAAGCCAGTGGAACGGAACATGTGCAAGCCCATTTGAAAACCAGAGGCTCAGAGTGTAGCAAATAGCACACAGGAAAGTGAAAATGTCCTTTAAAAAGAAGCCCGCCTATTAAAATAGTAAGAAATTAGACTTTGCAGCAGCAGTAGGGGGGTCTGCCACTGAAGTGATGCTTACAGGTGTTCCTGGAAAACTATTGCAGACTTCCAGAGCCATTTGTGTGTGTTGTTCTGTAACACCAGTGGTGATGTTACACCAGCAGATTCATCACAAGGAGACTCCAGTCCAGCTGGACAATGCTGAATCCATTGCAACCCTGAGGGAAGGATCTACCTCAACCTTTTTCTCATTGAAAGTCATGGACAAATGTCTATATCCTTCCTAACATGGGTGGTCTTTGTGGTCTGAACAGCAAGTGCAAGTTCTGCGTAGGGAGAAGAGGGGATTGGCATACAGCATGCCAAGTGACAGAGGCCCAAGGGGAAGGCCATGCAGTTGGGATTGGGAGAAGGGGTTGAAGTGGTAAAATTTCCTGGTGAAGTGAGGAGAAGGAGTAAAACATGAGAGTGTATAATGTGCAGGCCGAGACAAAGTGGAAACAACCCGTATCAGGAAAGATGGGGAGTGAAAGCAGCAGAGGTAGAAGCTGAATCCAATGGAGACCTCTTCTTCTAAGTGAAGGAGCTTCAAAATGGTAGACATCCTCTCCGCGTGGGTGCTTCTCAGCTCCATTAAGGCTACCTGTATCTGTCTGTGCCAGGAAGCTTTCCAAAAGCATGAAGAACAGCTTATTAAGTAGCTTGGTAAAGCCCCTCCTTTACATCCCACTTCTAATTCATGTTTCCTCTGCTGTGGTGGTTGCTTAGTAAATACTGCTGTTAAAAGCATAATTATCATTCTTCCTGGTTGTATGGTATTAAGGGCGTAACCTCTTGGATCATCTCCTGGAGGCGCGTTACCCAAGAGAGAGGAGCCAGGGCATTATAGCTGAATTAAACCGAGGGAAAGGGAGCGTCTCTGAGCCACAGGTATCCCAGAGATGAAGGAGAGCATTTTCAGGACAGGCCACCTGGACTGCATCACCCTCCCTACCAGGTTCAGAAGATGTCCTGTTGGGGAGTAGGGAGATCAGTGATATGCACACATACTAGTCAAAATATGTAGTTCTGTGACTTTCTACTGCATGTCTCATAGATTTCATAGACATTAGGGATGCAAGGGACCTTATGAGATCCAACCACCTGCCCAACGGGGGTCCTTGTACTCATGACTCTTCCAGGTGACCCAGTAGCTTGCCTCAGTCTTACCTTTACAGGGAGCTTTCAATAGATTTCAAAGCCTGGAGGGACCCTTGAGATAATCTAGTCCCAACTCCTACATAGCACGGGTCAGCAGTTACTTCCTCCACCCAACAGCTTGCAAAGAACCATGCCCGGCCCTGAGTGCACTGTGCCAAGGGTTCATAAACCTCAAAATTAAAAAAAATGCCACGGGTTGGTCTAGTTTCAGCTGCTAGCCATCGCTGCTTGTTAGTGGCCTGTCTTGAAAGTCCATCTTTGCTCAGGTACGTCTGTGGTAGGTACTGCTCAAGACCAGGCGACCGGAGGGTGCCCTCTCCTGCAGGGTCACCAAGGTCCATGGTGTTCACCCCACAGAGCACCAAAGTCAGCAAAGAGTTAAAGTAACTCAGCCGGAGGCCTCTGGTTGGGAGCCAGGTGAGCAAAGAAGAGATAAAGGCAGCACCTGCCTTTGGGTTTGGAAAAGCCCGGGGCCATGGATAGAATGTAAATACATTCTGAAAATCTTATTGTCTGACTCGGTGCCAGCGTCTTCTGGGCTCTTGTCATGGAAAATATTTCGTCTGAGGTCATTCAGTCAGCAAGAAAACAGCATTTAATACCCTTGGAGGTGCCAACTCGCTTCTTCCTTTGTGTCAGTAAATAAACAGAGTGGGGTAGCATTTCGTGCTGCCAAGACCATCTTTGTTTTACTCGCCAGGGTTTAAGTTTTTCTTCCTCCTCCTCCTCCTCGGCGCGTAGCCTCTGTAAATCTCGGCTCCGTTTTGCTGTGTTTGCTCCTTCTGGCTCACACACACACGCCCAGCCTTCAGAGCGAGAGCTCATGTCTCTGCTTCCTTGTAAATCTCTGCTTGCTGCCCCGGGCTATACTTTTAATTCCTTTATTCAGCGCTGAGATAGGTGCAGCTTTTTGAGATGATGGAAGTTGCCATTTCCCTTCTTTCGTCAATTAGGCGGCTTCAGCTGGCTTCAGCAAATTCTGAAAAATTTCCATTGAAGACGAATCCGTTCTGGAAGGGGGCGGGAGAGGGGAATGGGGGTGGCGGCAGGAGAAGACAACGGTAACGAGATTATTGCTGGGTAAAATGTGGCTTGTTTGCTGCCTGGGCCCTGGGATGAGAGAAGCCATGGGGCTTTAGAGCAGTGTTTAAAGAAATGCCGTCTCTTCTTTTCTGCATCCCTCCCTGCTTTTTCCCCATTTTTCAGCCCTTTTTTGTCCAGTCTCATGTATGGTTTGAGCCAATGGGAACCAACCTTTTTGGCAGGTGTGCTACAAATTAGTCCCATGCCTTCCCTAAGTGCCACTCTGATCTCCTTCCTCATCTATTGCTCTGCTTTTTGCTTCCTGCCCTGTGCTTTGTGTCTGATCTGCTGCTCTGCTTTCTGTTCCACGCCCTATCTGCCACTCTGCTGCCTGTTCCCTCCCCAGTCAGCCATGTGCCAAAAACACAAGGTTTGGATGCTCAGTTTCCATTAAAATGGACTTTAACACTCTCAGCTCGACTGCTATACTTTCTTCTTGCTTTAATCAGGGATGTGGCTACTTGGCCTGTGTCTTTTTGTAGTCTTGAGGGACAGTGGTGTGTCCCAGAGATGTGTGTTGGGACCTGTGCTGGTCAATATGTTCATAAGCCATGGGGAAAGGGAGTAAATCATGAGGATGATGCACAGTTACTCCAGGTAGCCAGATCCAAGGCTGATGGGGAAGACTCGCAGTAAGATCTCACACAAGTGGGCAGTAAAGTGGACAGTAAAGAGACAGATAAAATAATTCAGCATTGATAAGTGCAATGTGATCTACATGGGGGGAAATATTTCTAAGTAAACATGCACAAGGATGAGCTCTGAATTGGCCACTACTCCTCAAGAAAGAGATCATGGATAGTTAGTCCTCCAAAAACATCAGCCCAATGTCCAGCAGTGGCCAAACAGGCAAACCAAATGGTAGGATTCATTAGGAAAGGCATTGAAAATGTAAAAAAGGATATCACAACGCCATGATCTCTAGCCATGGTGCGCCCACATCCTGAATACTGCGTGGTTCTGGCCCCCCAGCTCAAAGACATGATTGTACAACTAGAAGAGGACCAGATAGGAAAATAAGGGGGTGAAGGGACCTCAGGGGGTCACATCTAGTCCAACCCCTGCTCAAAGCAGGACCAACTACACCATCCCAGCAAAGGCTTTGCCAGACCTCCAAGGATGGAGACTCCACCACCTCTCTAGGTGACCTGCTCCAGTGCTTCACCACCTGCCTAGGGAGAAAGTTTTTCCTAATATCCAACCTCAACTTCCCTTGCTGCAACATGAGCCCATTGCTCCTTGTCCTGTCAGGGGTATGAAATAGCTTCTGTACAAGGAAAAACTGAAAGGGTCTGGACCCTTCACAGCAAAAAAGAAATGACTGAAGGGGACCTAATAGAGGTCTATAATACTTTGAATGCTGTGGAAAAGATGCATAGGGGAACTATTACTCACTCTGTTTTGTAATACAAGAACTAGGGAGTACCGCCATCAAGCAGCAGCTGAAGAAAGAAGGAAATCCTTCTTTTACACAGCACATAATTAACTTGAGCAACTCGTTGCTGTAGGATGTCCATAGTATAACCAAGCCAAAGCGTATGGAGGTCAGGTCCATCAGGAGCTCTGGAACAGTTAAGGATGTGTTCTCAGGCTTAGCACATCCCTTAACCGGCTGCTGGTGAGTGGATAGGCATGCAGAGGATGGGTCACTCTGTGTATGCCCCAATTTTTTATATTCTTCCATTAAAGCATTCACTGCTTGTCCCTGGCAGAGGTCTTTGGCTTGACCCATGGTGGCCCTTCTTCTTCTATTCTTAATCCCTCCTCACTGGAGCCGAGACAGACCTCAGAAAGGAGGACGCAGAAGTTGGCAATAACTCCACGCTCCTGTATGCTACCATCATTAGAAAAGGGAACAACTGCTATAGGCAAGTGTCCTTTGGTTCTTGCTCATAAACCTCATCCAGGAGCTGACTTAGCAAAAGGATAGCAACAGATCCTTGAATTGGTGAAAATTTGGGCAAAGTCAAACCTGCACATTGCAAAGCAGTTAATATTCCACTGTGCAAGATCCCTCGATGGAACGAAGCCAGAATGCTTCATTAACCACACACGTATATAAAATACTCATTGAGCTTAGGTTTTGTTGCCAGGCTGGGGAAGGGGGTAGAAACATTGTGTATAGAGATAAAAATGGCAGCATTGAGGGATGAAGGGGGGAGCTGATAGTGCATTCTGAAACCTTTTCCTTTTGTAAAAAAAAAACAAAACAGAAAGAAAGAAATCTCTAATCTTTAGGAAAAAAGAGGATTAGATGCAAAAATTATTGGGTTTTAGATTTCAACTATAATTGTCCAAAGTGTTAAAGACGTGTTAAAGTACTGCTGCTATTTGTGCCAAAGTCTTTGCTATAATTTGCATTGTGCATACTCTACAACTTAAACCCAGGATCAGTCTTAAGAAAATAATAATAATAAATGTGGAAACCACAAGAACATTCCCAAAGGGACTCTGCGCCGAAGTAGAGGGATAGGGTTCCTAAACACAAGAAACTGAGGCATTGTGGTGACAAAGCAAGTCAGCACTAGCTCTCCTATCGAGAAATCCCAGGTTTCATTTTATAGACGAACATAAAGCCCATCTCCTGTTTTGTGCTGGTATCAGTTGTTCAGAATGACAAGCCTTCCGATTCCGTGACCTGCGTATTGAATTGGGAGTGAACATTTATATGAGGTGTATTAAAAAGGGATTGACTTAATTTCTGGCAAGCATTTACATGAAGAGACAGTGGGACACATTACAAACTCACGTTCCAGAAGAATGAGCAGTGCCACCTATGAAACCAGGTGAACTTGCAGTTGTGTTTCCCACTTCGGTGTCCTCTCAGATAGATTTCATAGACATTAGGGCTGGAAGGGACCTCGGGAGATCATCGAGTCCAGCCCCCTGCCCAAAGGGCAGGAAGTCAGCTGGGGTCATAGGATCCCAGCAAGATAAGCGTCCAATTTACTCTTGAAGGTGTTCAATGTAGGTGTTTCAACCACCTCCGCTGGCAATCTGTTCCAGACCTTGGGGGCTCGGACAGTAAAGAAATTCTTCCTTATGTCCAGCCTGAAACGGTCTTGCAGGAGTTTGTGACCATTCGACCTCGTCATCCCTCGGGGCGCTCTGGTGAACAGACGTTCCCCCAGATCCTGGCGGTCACCCCTGATAAACTTATAGGTGGCCATCAGATCACCCCTGAGCCTGCGCTTTTCCAGGCTAAAGAGTCCCGTGGCTCTCAGCCTGTCATCGTAAGGTCTGTTTTCCTGACCTCTGATCATGCGCGTGGCTCTCCTCTGGACTCTCTCAAGCTTCTCCACATCCTTTTTGAATTGTGGAGCCCAAAACTGGACGCAGTACTCCAGCTGCGGCCTCACCAAGGCCGAGTACAAGGGGAGAATGACGTCCCGGGATTTGCTCGAGAAGCATCTATGGATGCACGCCAGCATTTTGGTCGCTTTACTAGCCGCAGCATGGCATTGCAGGCTCATGTTCATCTTGTGGTCAGTGATGACCCCCAAGTCTCTTTCTTCTGTAGTGCTAACCAATGTAGCACTGCTGAGCCTATAAGGATGCTGCAGGTTTTTCCTCCCAAGGTGGAGAACCTTGCATTTTTCGATGTTAAACACCATGAGGTTCTTGTCTGCCCATTTGCTGAGCTTGTCCAGGTCAGCCTGGATCACCCGCCTGTCTTCTGGCGTGGATGCTTTGCCCCAAAGTTTGGTGTCATCGGCGAACTTGCCCAGTCCACTCCTGACTCCAATGTCCACATCGTTAATGAAGATGTTGAACAGTATGGGTCCCAGGACAGAGCCTTGAGGGACTGGTCAGAGGGCACCACGATGAGTGACTGCCATCAGTCACAACCCTCTGGGTCCGACCACGAAGCCAATTTCCCAGCCAGCGGATCGTGGTGGAGCCAAGGCCACAACTGGGCAGTTTGGCCAAGTGGTGATCGTGGGATACCAGATCAAAAGCTTTTTTGAAGTCAAGATATATGACATCAATCTCTTCTCCCTTGTCCAGGTCATCAGTCACACAGGATGCCCATGCCCGCTATGGGACAGGGAAATCTGGGTGAGGAGGATCCCCTACCCTCCATCAATGCTGACCTCGTGAAGGAACACCTTGAGAAGCTGGACACCTTCAAGTCAGCCGGCCCTGACAACCTGCACCCCAGGGCACTCAAGGAGCTGGCGAGCGTCATAGCCCAGCCCCTGGCACGGATCTTTGAAAACTCCTGGCGCGCTGGTGTAGTGCCCGAAGACTGGAAGAAGGCCAATGTGGTGCCGATCTTCAAGAAAGGGAGGAGAGTGGATCCAGCTAACTACAGGCCCATTAGCCTGACTTCTATCCTGGGGAAGATCTTAGAAAAGTTTATTAAGGAGGCCATCCTTGAGGGACTGGCCCAGGCTAACATCCTAAGGGATAGCCAGCACGGGTTTGTTGCGGGTAGGTCTTGTTTGACCAATCTCCTTTCCTTCTATGACCAGGTGACCTATTTCATAGATTTCATAGACGTTAGGGCTGTAAGGGATCTCGGGAGATCATCGAGTCCAGCCCCCTGCCCAAAGGGCAGGAAGTCAGCTGGGGTCACAGGATCCCAGCAAGATAAGCATCCAATTTACTCTTGAAGGTGTTCAATGCAGGCGCTTGAACCACCTCCGCTGGCAGGCTGTTCCAGACCTTGGGGGCTCGGACAGTAAAGAAATTCTTCCTTATGTCCAGCCTGAAACGGCTTTGCAGGAGTTTGTGACCGTTCGACCTCGTCATCCCTTGGGGCGCTCTGGTGAACAGACGTTCCCCCAGATTTTGGTGGTCACCCCTGATAAACTTATAGGTGGCCATCAGATCACCCCTGAGCCTGCGCTTTTCCAGGCTAAAGAGTCCCATGTCTCTCAGCCTGTCATCGTAAGATCTGTTTTCCTGACCTCTGATCATGCGCGTGGCTCTCCTCTGGACTCTCTCAAGCTTCTCCACATCCTTCTTGAATTGTGGAGCCCAAAACTGGACGCAATACTCCAGCTGCGGCCTCACCAAGGCCGAGTACAAGGGGAGAATGACGTCCCGGGATTTGCTCGAGAAGCACCTATGGATGCACGCCAGCATTTTGGTCGCTTTACTAGCCACAGCATCACATTGTAGGCTCATGTTCATCTTGTGGTTAATGATGACCCCCAAGTCTCTTTCTTCTGTAGTGCTAACCAACGTAGCACTGCCGAGCCTATAAGGGTGCTGCAGGTTTTTCCTCCCAAGGTGGAGAACCTTGCATTTTTCGATGTTAAACACCATAAGGTTCTCGTCTGGCCATTTGCTGAGCTTGTCCAGGTCAGCCTGGATCACCCGCCTATCTTCTGGCGTGGATGCTTTGCCCCAAAGTTTGGTGTCATCGGCAAACTTGCCCAGTCCACTCCTGACTCCAGTGTCCACATCGTTAATGAAGATGTTGAACAGTATGGGTCCCAGGACAGAGCCTTGAGGGACCCCACTGGTCAGAGGGCACCACGATGAGTGACTGCCATCAGTCACAACCCTCTGGGTCCGACCACGAAGCCAATTTCCCAGCCAGCGGATCGTGGTGGAGCCAAGGCCACAACTGGGCAGTTTGGCCAAGTGGTGATCGTGGGATACCAGATCAAAAGCTTTTTTGAAGTCAAGATATATGACATCAATCACTTCTCCCTTGTCCAGGTAATAGGTCACCTGGTCAAAGAAGGAAATGAGATTGGTCAAACAAGACCTACCCGCAACAAACCCGTGCTGGCTGTCCCTCAGGATGTTAGCCTGGGCCAGTCCCTCAAGGATGGCCTCCTTAATAAACTTTTCTCGGATATTCCCCAGGACAGAATTCAGGCTAATGAGCCTGTAGTTAGCCGGATCCACTCTCCTCCCTTTCTTGAAGATCGGCACCACAATCGCCTTCTTCTAGTCTTCGGGCACTACACCAGAGCGCCAGGAGCTCTCGGAGACCCGTGCCAGGGGCTGGGCTATGACGCTCGCCAGCTCCTTGAGTACCCTGGGGTGCAGATTGTCGGGGCCGGCTGACTTGAAGGTATCCAGCATCTCAAGGTGTTCCTTCACGGGGTCAGCATTGATGGAGGGTAGGGGATCCCCATCACCCGGATCTCCCTGTCCCGTAGCAGGCATGGGCATCCCACGGGACTGATGAAAGACTGACGCAAAGTACCTATTTAATAGGTTGGCTTTTTCCTGGGCGTCAGTTGTCAGTTGCCCCATCTGGTTTAGCAGGGGTCCAGCGTTGCCCTTGCTTTTCCTCCGGCTCCCCACATATCTGAAAAAGGACTTTTTGTTGTCCTTGATGCCTGAAGCTAGTTGGAGTTCAGTTGCAGCCTTGGCTTTCCTGAATCACTGAATCATGGAAAACAGGGGTTGAAGGGACCTCAGGCGGTCACATCTAGTCCAGTGCCCTGCTCCAGGCAGGACCAACCACAACTACATCATCCCAGACAAGGCTTTGTCTACCCAGGTCTTGAAAACCTCCAAGGATGGAGACTGCACTACCTCTCTGGGGAGCCTGTCCCAGTGCTTCACCAACCTCCTAGTGAGAAAGTTTTTCCTAATATCCAACCTCAACTTCCCTTGCTGCAGTTTGAGCCCATTGCTCCTTCTGTCATCTGCCCCCACTGAGACCAGCCCAGCTCCGTCCTCTTTGCAGCCCCCCTGCAGGGAGGTGAAGGCTGCTATTCAATCTCCCTCGGTCTTCTCTTCTGCAGACTAAATCAGCCCAGTTCCCTCAGCCTCTTCTGATACATTATGTACCCCAGCCCCTAAATGATTTTCATTGCCCTCCACTGGACTCTTCAATTTGTCTATAGGATGTACTGAGAGCAGTGTATTGATTTGGGCCTGTGTTAGTGGGTAGGCCATGCTGCTGTTTCCCTCTGGGGATGCTAAATCCAGATGTGGATGTCATATACCTCTGGGCACATACCAGTGAAGTCATGGTATGTAGGTAGGGTAGACTGGCCCACAGGTGCTTTCTAGCCATGAAGACTGTAATATTGTGCTTAAAACATGTGACATTACTGGGGCATATTCCAGGCTGGTGTATGACTTTGGTTTGGATGTAGGGTTTATTTTGTAACTGGCTTTGGTTGGCAAAGGACATTATTCCCATGGCATTTGTGTAGATGGTTCTAGGTGATGATTTGGGCCCATAGTTGATCTGTAGATGATTTGGGCTCGTAGTTTTTCAGAGGGGGGTCTTTAGACCTCCACTGGAAGCTTACCAAATCCATGTGTTGAAAGTGAATCTTCAACCATGTCCAGCCATTTCTAGCATGAGGATGGCTTTATAATGTTAACTGAGACGGGATGGGACACAAAATAATGACCTTAAATTACAACAAGGGGAATTTAGAGTGGATATTTAGAAGAACTTTCTCACTCTGAGGGTGGTTCAGTATTGAAAAAATTGCCTTGGCTGTGGAGCCTTTATCCTTAAAGTTGGACAGAAAGTTGGACGAGATAGTATAGACAGGGATGATTCTGCTATCACTGGGGGTTGGGCTTGGTTATTATTCTGTCAGGAGAGACAAAGCAAGGAGTTGTGTGTTGCCTGCATTAAAATAAAGTGGTATCGGATAGTTTTTTGGGTGGCTAAACGCGGGACTGTCTACCCTAGTGATGGTTGCACCCATGTCTTTAGAAAGGCTCATAAGTCCCTGACTCCCAGTTTGGGACTCTATAAACACTTAGCACCTAATAGTGTAATTACTCACCTTGAGAATCATATATCCCTCAAGCTGCAACGTAAAGAGGTATCCAAGCAGGTTGTACCTGAAGCCCCTTTTTAAAAACTCTCACAACCAGGGTTTTCATGTCACTCACCCTTCTGCCTAACGCGCTGTCCTTGATTATGGAAAGTTGCTGGTTAAGTAGGGTTGAGATCCCTGTGTTGAGTCACCCCATCTAATGCACGTTTCTCTGTCTGGATGGCTTGTTCGCTAGGAGAGAAGGAGAAGGCTTGCGAATCCACTGGGATAATCTGAAAGAACCATCTTTCCTGTCCCGCTGGAACCCGTGGTCCACAGAGGTCCCGTATGTCACATTCATGGAGCATCCCGTGAAGGGCAGCAGTCAGAGGTTCACTGACATCTGCCAGGTAAGAAGCATTAGCCCCTCAGGGCAGCAAATAAAAGCCATGGTTGTGGGACCCCAGGACAGTGACAAGCTTGTATGTAGGGGGACCAAGAGGCCAGAGGCTGATCTCATAGCAGAGGCAATGGGCTGCCTCCCATTGCAATTCGGTTATTACCCCAGTCCTGCACCCCAGACTTGTGCGACTGTCTGTGCAGATGGAGCCATTCCTGTGTGTGAGGACTACAGTGAGAGGGGCCAAATGAGAATTAAAGTGAACCAAATGAACCAGAGCATTTGAGGTTTCCTGGCTTGTTTTCCCTCACCCCCATCTTGGGATCTAGGCCTCTCAGTGCAACATTGGCTCTGAACATGGTCCCGTATGCAGGCAATGCACTGTATCCACGCATGCCGCCTTTGTCCACCCCTGTGCACGCACAGACACGTAACTGTTGTGTAACATGATATACATGGAGCCTAGAAAGTAGGTTGCCTGTCCTCTACCGTGCTGCAGCCAGGCCAGAGGGTGGGCTCTGCAATTCTCTTCCTTTACCAGGGTTGATGGTTGTAGCCATATTGGTCTAAGGACATACTTTGGGTAGACATGCTATCTTTTATTAGACCAACTAAATAGTTGGAAAAATTGTTCAATGCAAGCTTTTGGGCACAAACACCCTTCTTCTGGCATAGAGAAAGCGTGCTGGTGAAGATATCACATCTACCCAAAGAGTCTTGTCTGCCTTCCCTTGCCAGTGAATTCTGGTCTGGGAACAGAGAGTGCAGCCACGGAGAAATGTAAATAGGAAGTGAGCAGTGGCCTCTTACCTCTGACCGCAGACTGAAACACAAACTCCTGAGCTAGGGTTTTTAAAAAACTGTGGGCACCCTGTAAGCAATGGCAGCTCCCAGAAAACCCACCTCTCTCCCTGCTTCCTACATCCAGGGCTTGGTGCAACCCGATCCTTTTTTTTATTTGGAAAACTGAAAGCTCTGCAAGGAAATGGGCTGCCAGTAGCATTTGTTTAGCCCTCTGGTTGAATTCAGCTGTTGGAAATGCATGGTAGTTGCTCCAGCCCCGTCTCAGCTTATGGTGCAATATGCTGGCTCAGTATAATGTGCACGCGCGTGTTTTTACAGACAAAGTAGTCCGCTCTTGCAAATAGAGTATAAATAATTTCCAGTAATGCTTCCACTACCGTGGGTGTGAAACAAAGTCTGCGTTTGGGCAGTTCAGAGTCTAATGGGACTGGCCTGAGAGTCAGACAGTGATGAGGGGGAGGCTAGGGACTGAAACCATTAGTGAATACTGCCCTGGCTGTGCAGGAGGGAACCTGCAGATGTTTAGAGAGAAAAAGGTGCTGCATATACAGGGGGTGAGCGGCCTGAAAGCGTGCTAGCATCTTCCTCTGTGGGCACTGTTCTCGTGTATGTGGGCTCCCGACCTGTATACAGAGGCTCATGCATTTCCTGCTGTGTGTTCCTTGCACGCTGCCATTGGAGGTGTCTTTGGGTTTTAAAAGGGTCTGCAATGAGGAAGGCTGCCTCTCTGGGTGAAGTACTGTTATTTTAGAGGCCTAACAATAAAAATGTTTTCTTCATAGATTTCATAGACATCAGGGCTGGAAGGGACCTCGGGAGATCATCGAGTCCAGCCCTCTGCCCAAAGGGCAGGAAGTCAGCTGGGGTCATAGGATCCCAGCAAGATAAGCAAAGGTAGCATCTGAGCACTGGCACTAGCTCATTACTTGATGAGCCTGGGTGAAATTCTCAGTGTAATTGCAGAGACGCCAGAAATGTCTCTGCTCTGGATGTGGAGATTTAAGTTGGATATTAGGAAAAAGTTTCTCACGAGGAGGGTGGTGAAGCACTGGAACGGGTTACCTGGAGAGGTGGTGCAGTCCCCATCCTTGGAGGTTTTGAAGATCCAGGTAGACCAAGCCTTGGCTGGGTTGATGGAGTTGGGGCTGGTCCTGCTTGGAGCAGGGGGTTGGACTGGATGTGACCTCCCGAGGTCCCTCCCAGCCCTCATTGTCTATGAGTCTATGTGAGATAGCAACAGGTGATGGACAAATCATTGCATGATGATGAAAGACTTTTCACTCCATTAATCACTTTGGAGGATGTTCATTAGCAGCTTCTGAAGTTAGGCATTTTCAAGTTAACTAGGTCATTTTAAACAGAGTTTAAATTAGTGGTCCCAGGGGCTTTCTGGCCCCTAACTGGTGATTTTCATTCAGTCTTGGGACACTCGGGAAGTTCTGGAGAACTGAAAGAAAACAAAGATTATACAGATATCAAAAAAGGGCAAACAGAAAGATCAAGGTAGCTCTGGGCCTGTCAGCCTGACACTGTTTGAGCCAAGCTAAGGGATTAGTTGATATGGGAGGGGACTCATCAAGTATTTTTAAAGGAGAGTAATAACAGTTATACAAGTTTATACATAAATATATATATCTCATAGGAGCATTTGTGATGATCTGGGAACTTTTACACGTACTCTGGGGATTGTGAGGTAGGTGCTTTAATTTGAGCGGCTCTGAGAGCTGCTTGAATTAAAGCACCCCAGCGTCTCATATCAGCATCCCAGCACGATGGCAGCAGAGGCACTTAAACTAAAGCTTTAGTTCAAGCACCTCTGCCATCATTTTGAGGCACAGGGGCGCTGATGCACGAGACACGGAGGCTGGCTGGTGTGCGGTAATTGCGACTTCCCAGTAGACTCAATTAATGAAGTCTGCTCTGATGCGCTATAATTACAGCACATCAGAGCAGCTTCTGTGCTCGTGGATAGGCACCCTTTTATAGCCTTTTATGCATATTAACTAAAAAGCACAGTTTTTAAGTGGTGCTTAATGTGCATTAACTTATTTTAATGTGCATTAACTAAATAGCACATTTTTTAGCGATGCTTTAATGTGCATTAAAATAGGCCAATGCGCATTAAAGTGCACATCGATTCATTGATTGTAAGGCTGGAGGAGATATTGGCAAATGGTCAGGTCCAGCCCTCTGCACCAACCAAGAAAAATATTTGGGGTCAGGCAACCCCAGCCAGGTGACCGTCGTCTCCTCTTGAAGATGTCCACGGTCAGTGATTGTACCACCTCTGGAGGGAGTTTATTCCAGTCTGGACAATGAAGTTTTTCCTAATGTTGAGCCTGAATCAGTCTTCCAGGAGTTTGTGGCCATTACTCCTGGTTTTCCGCTCAAGTGCCCTGGTGAACAGTTGCTCACCGAGCCCTTGATGTGCTCCCCTAGTGTAGTGGTACCAGGCCCGCTCTCAGCCCCCTTGTCCTCAGGCTGAAGAGTCCCAGATCCCTCCGCCTTCCCTCGCATGGCTTGCTGTGTAAGACTCTGATCATACAGGCAGCTCTTCTTTGGACTCTCTCAAGCTTGTCCACATCCATGTTGAAGTGCAGTGCCCAAACCTGGATGCAGTGCTCCAGCTGTGGTCTCACCAGTGCTGAGTAGAGCAGAGAATCACCTCCCTGGTTTTGCTGGAGATGCATTGATTGATGCACGCCAGAGTATTATTTGCCCTGTTGGCTACAGCATTGCACTGCCAGCTCATATTCATACTGTGGTCCATTATTACCCCCAGGTCCCTTTCATTCGTGGTGCTAGTCCATTTGGTGCTGTTGGGGGTTGCTCATCCCGAGATGCAGCACTTTCCATTTCTCAATGTTGAACTTCATCAGGTTCCCACCTGCCCAACTTACCAGCCTGTCTAGGTCCACCTGTAACTGTAGCCTATCGTCAAGCGTGACCACGCTCTCCCATAACGTGGTGTCGTCCGTGAACTTGGCCAGTGAAGACATGTAGACGCTCCCTGGGTTTGGTGTGGTCCATATGTGTCAGGTGTGCTCTGAGGATGGCTATATGATGAGCCATCTCAGGGGGTTTGGGAGCAGGGACACTTCTTCTGCTTGCGAATCCCACGTGGCCCAAGGCATGAGATATCCTGACCACTGGTATAATGCTCTGTCCAGCTCTGGTGCCCACAACTCTAGAACAATGTTGTTGAATTGGAAAAGATTCAGAAAAGAGCCAGGAGAATAGAAAATATGTCTTGGAGGGAAAGACACAAGGAGCTCTATCGGGTTAGCTTGTCGAAGAGTGGGTTAAAAGGTGACAGTCTGTAAGTATATGTGGGGAAACTGAAACTTGATAATAGAAAGCTTCTCAGTTTAGGAGACAAAGAAATAACAAGAAGCAACTGCTGGAAATTGAAGCTAGAAAATTTCAGACTCCAGATAAGGCATGCATTTTTTTCAGAGTGAAAACAATTAAACATTGGATCATCTTACCAAGGATTAAGGGTGAATTCTGTAGCAGTTCTTACATGAGATGGTATATTTTTATTCCTAAAAGATATACTGTATACTGTAGTTCAAACAGGAATTAATTCAGGGAAGTCTCCTGGCCTGTGTTATGGAAGAAATCGGACTACTCAGTCCCAGCAGTCCTTTCACTCTCTGAATATAAAGAGCTCACAACCTTGGTAAGAGATGAGTCTTCGAATGCGATGCCCAGCGTGTCGGTCGGATTCTGGACCGCTCTGCCATCGAAAGAAACTTGAAATACTGTCCGGCCAGAGAAGCAGGGATTGGAGATCTTTGGATGCCAGATTTTGGTTCGGGTGGTAATGGCCTTGGCGTGCAAAGGTGAATATCAGATCTGGGGTCAATCCTGACCTGTTCCCATGCCGAAGCTTTGCAGGGAGGTCAGGGCTAGAGGTTAGGTCTGTTTCTAGAGCGGTGGAAAGCTGCTGCCCGTGAGGGCGGCTCAGAGTCGTCTGTGAAGTGAGTGGTATCTCTTTGCACTGTAGCTCAGGCCTCAAATCTGGGGGTGTTTCATTTCCTGTTCGGCTGGTCCAGATGCAAGGCAGGGCCCCTATCCACTTGACAGTCTTTCCCCTTGTCCTTGTTTGTCCTTCTTTGCTCTTGAACTTTGCAGTCAAGCACACAGAGCTGATGGATGTCCCCAGCTCTGAACACGGCCCTGTTCACAGCTTGGATGGTAAAGCAAGCAGCCCTCCCTTCCAGGGAAGGTGCAGCTGCTTAGTACAAACCCCAAATCTTTCAGTAATCCTCAGTTCCTTTCCGTGTGGCTTCACTTTCCTCAGAGTCTCGTCCTGGGCTTCCAGATCCTGCTATGACTGTGACTGAGTCTGTGTTCCTGATATTCCTAACTTCCTCTTCCCCAGCTCCAGGGTCACCACTTCCACACCTATTTTGGCTCTCTGGGTCAGTGCTTCACGCAGTCTGCCTCTCTCACTTGATGGTTATGCACCTTCTTGGGCTTCTTTGCATGTTCGGGATGGCTCCATGTGCAAGGACCTGATCACTCTAGTCCTTGACTGTACAGAAAGTCCCCGCATCCCTTGCATGTGCAGGAAATGGATCCTTGAAGTTTGGCACCTCCACGTTGGAATTAAAATCTTTTAACCCTTGGACCACTGCCATCTTTCCACTTGGATGGAGAAATGTTATTTAGCAGTGGTGGGGGGTGGAGGCGAGGTGGCAGAGAGATAAGGGGAAATGCCTGTCTATATGCATCCGCAACAAGCCAAGGATTGGATTACAGAAAAGGTCATTTGCCACTGATAGTTGATTTGTTCGCTGCATTTAGCAGCCAGGTTGCTTCTCTTGCAGCATCTACAGCTTAGAGGAAGGATCCCAGCCTACCTCTGGGGAGTATACACTCAACTAATCCTCACTCCTGTTGTCTCCTCCTTCCACAGATGTCCACGTTCAGTGCTCAGCTGGTCCAGGCGATTCAGAAAGCCCAGAGGAAGAATCCGCCACCAGGCAACCCCATTGGAGTTATGGTGCTCAACCAGCCCCTCTTGATCGACACCTACGTGGGGCTAATGTCTTTCATCTGCAACAGCAACAAGCTGGGTTATGCCATTGCCCGTGGGAGCTTTGGTTTTTGAACACCGTGCGTGGTGGGGGAGAGCTTTGTGGGTCCCTTTTGATTTGCTCACTTTTTCCACTGGTCTTTTCAAGTCTGCATAGGGCATCCTTCCTTAAGGGCTAAGGTTATGAAGCATCCCTTCACTAGGCATGTACCAAGAGGCACATGCCCATTTAACCCAACATAGGTGCTATTTTGAGGACGTAAAGATTTGAGGACCTAAAGATTGAGGACATAACAGGCTGGTCCTGACCCCATGCTCAGGTTTTCCTGGGCCGCTTGGGTCCTGCTACATTAGTTATAACCTCTGTACAGTGTGTGCTTTAGAAGTGGATCAAAACAAGAAGCCAAGACCCAAATGCTGCCAAATCTGGTGGGGTGCAGCTTTTGGATAGGAAGTTAACCTTGACAGCTTTTGCCCGTCCATTGTGTGAACCCTCTCACTCAAAGTAGCCTTCCACATCCCTCTGGCTCATTGCTAATGGCAATACAAAGATAGGGCTCCTTAGAGCTGAGGGTACCTTAGTGCAAGGTAGACGTGGGTCCTAGCTAGCATGATAAACATGGGTCCTAGCTAGCAAGGTAAACATGGGGTCTAGCTAGCAAGGTAGACATGGGTCCTAGCCAGCAAAGTAGGCATGGGTCTTAGCCAGCAAGGTAGGCATGGGTCCTAGCTAACAAGGTAGTCATGAGTCCTAGCCAGCAAGGTAGACATGGGTCCTAGCCAGCAGGGTAGACATGGGTCCTAGCCAGCAAGGTAGACATGGGGCCTAACCAGCAAGGTAGACATGGGGCCTAACCAGCAAGGTAGGCACGGGTCATCGCAAGCAAGATAGACATGGGTCCTAGCCAGCAAGGTAGACATGGGTCCTAGCTAGCAAGGTGACACGCGTCCTAGCCAGCAAGGTAGACGTGAGTCCTAGCTAGCAAGGTAGACGTGAGTCCTAGCTAGCAAGGTAGACATGGGTCCTAGCCAGCAAGGTAGACATGGGTCCTAGCCAGCAGGGTAGACTTGGGTCCTAGCCAGCAGGGTAGACTTGGGTCCTAGCCAGCAGGGTAGACTTGGGTCCTAGCTAGCAAGGCAGACATGGGTCCTAACCAGCAAGGTAGACATGGGGCCTAACCAGCAAGGTAGGCACGGGTCATCGCAAGCAAGATAGACATGGGTCCTCGCCAGCAAGGTAGACATGGGTCCTCGCCAGCAAGGTAGACATGGGTCCTCGCCAGCAAGGTAGACGTGAGTCCTAGCCAGCAAGGTAGACGTGAGTCCTAGCCAGCAAGGTAGACGTGAGTCCTAGCCAGCAAGGTAGACGTGGGTCCTAGCCAGCAGGGTAGACGTGGGTCCTAGCCAGCAGGGTAGACTTGGGTCCTAGCTAGCAAGGTAGACTTGGGTCCTAGCTAGCAAGGTAGACTTGGGTCCTAGCTAGCAAGGTAGACATGGGGTCTAACCAGCAAGGTAGGCACGGGTCATCGCAAGCAAGATAGACATGGGTCCTAGCCAGCAAGGTAGACATGGGTCCTAGCTAGCAAGGTGACACGTGTCCTAGCCAGCAAGGTAGACGTGAGTCCTAGCTAGCAAGGTGACACGCGTCCTAGCCAGCAAGGTAGACGTGAGTCCTAGCTAGCAAGGTAGACATGGGTCCTAGCCAGCAAGGTAGACATGGGTCCTAGCCAGCAAGGTAGACACAGGTCCTAGCCAGCAAGGTAGACACGGGTCCTAGCCAGCAAAGTAGACACGGGTCCTAGCCAGTAAAGTAGACATGGGTCCTAGCCAGCAGGGTAGACATGGGTCCTCGCCAGCAGGGTAGACATGGGTCCTAGCCAGCAGGGTAGACTTGGGTCCTAGCTAGCAAGGTAGACATGGGGCCTAACCAGCAAGGTAGACATGGGGCCTAACCAGCAAGGTAGGCATGGGTCATCGCAAGCAAGATAGACATGGGTCCTAGCTAGCAAGGTGACACGTGTCCTAGCCAGCAAGGTAGACGTGAGTCCTAGCTAGCAAGGTAGACATGGGTCCTAGCTAGCAAGGTAGACATGGGTCCTAGCCAGCAAGGTAGACGTGGGTCCTAGCTAGCAAGGTAGACGTGGGTAATAATCAGCAATGTAGCCAGCAGTCCCCACTTCCTCTAGCCAGCGAGGGGGCTAGCTAGCAAGACCCCTTGGGTTCCTAGCCAGCATTCCCCACTGCCTCTTCAATAACCAGGATGTTCTGTAGTCTCTTCCAGATCTCAGGGCTTTGGGCACCTTGGACCACAATAAGATGCCCTTGCTTCAAATCTTAGGCCCTATATTAACCTGGCCAACACAGAGACATTACTGCTTGACCAACCTGAGGGCATTTATTAATGGGGCTCTGAACTGATGCAAGCATTTTGCTATCTGTTCTACCTTGACTTGCCAGACAGATTATATTGTGGTTGCATCTTTTGCATGAGCTTGGAAAAGGCATCCTGCACGATTCTAAATATTACTCTTTGTTAAGGCATCTTTTGTTCTTTAAAAAGCGTCCTTTCTTGCAGTTCAGCTTGGAGAACCCGGGGAATCCTTGGAGCAATTTGGTAATATGTCTGGAAAGGACGTTCCCTTTTTTCGGAATAAACTGTTCACAGGAGGCCTGATGTGAAGCCATTGAAAGCCAGTGAGAAACTCTTTGTGGCTTGATTCTCTTCAGTTGGGGCCCAAGGGAAAAAGCAAGAGTGAAATATCTTGAAGCAAATCTTACAAGATAAAAAACCCCTGAAACAATGTCTTTCCTCGTAGCAAAACGTCTTTATATTGCATATGCAGCATCAGCATCAATTTTCTTTTAGTGGGGGTGGGTGGGGAATCTAAGAAAAGGAGACGCAGCATTTTCTAGACAGTACAAAATATTCTAGCTCAATAGAATAGTATCATAGAATAAAATAAGAATATAATATTCTAGCTCCACAGAATAGAATAATAGATTATTCTCACTCAGTAAAATAAGATAGTATAACTGGATCTTGGGGGGCTTTATTTTATATGGATCAGAACTGGCATATATTTTTACTGGAGATTTCAAAACTTCATTAAACCAGTACCCTCGGTGGTTTTGTTCGTTTTTTGAGTGCCAGATGGGATAAATGACACATGAATAAATATATCTTTCTTTTGGGATTTGGATGTCTTTGGGGTTCTCCCATTCTCCCCATATACACGGACTTCATGTCTCTAAACTCTGCCTCCCTAGGATCAGAAAACCTGCCAGGGTCTCCATCCAGGTGCGTGTGTGACATCTCTGCAATGCTTTCAGCTCCTCCGGGCTCCTGGGATGGTGGGGAGAGAGAAGAGAAGTGGACATGAAATCCAAGTTCACGGCCTGGATCACCGGACAGGTCCTAAAGGGTTGCATTTAATAACGTGCTTTGATTAATATCGCTCATCCTTTAAGGAATTTTCATCAAAAGCCCACGAATACCTAATGCAAACCACAAATGTACCATGTAAGTTGTAACGTCCTGTTTGCTTGGCATGTCACCAATAGAAGAAAGTGGATGAGACTCTCGGTCACACTGGGCTCTTTCTTCTGCATACAGGGCTTCACAGAGTCTGGGATCCTCAGGTTTTCTGTTGCCCTTAATGGGTCCGTTTTAGCTCAAAATACGTCAACAAAAAAGTTCTGAGATCCTACAGACCCCAGTCTGTGCAGCGGTTGAACATGGGAATGAAGCAAATCTGTGTGTGTGTTTTCCCTCTACATCCGTTAAAATCCTTCCCCCCCACCCCCCCCCGCCATTTAATTCATTATGTCAGTTAGCGTGGCTGTCCCCAAGGCAAAAAACTTTCAATTCATGCTTCAGGAGGAAATGTTGGAAGGAGGTGGATGAGATAGCTGCTGCATTGCTTTGGCAGCTGTTCTTAGGAAAGCATCATTGGCAAATTATCACAATCGCTTTGCAGAAGAAGAAGAAGAAAAAAAAAAGAAACCTGGCCCAGAAACGGGGAATTTTGCTGACGAGGCATTAAGAAAAGACATATCTGCTTGTATTTTGTTCTCTTCCCTACTGGGGTTTCGTGTTTTGCTCGTGTCGCCCTTTCCTAGCAAACTCCTTTTCAGAGTAAACCTGGCTCCTTTGGTGATGGGCTCTTAAAGGCACAATGCAGCTCTGTTTCCTAAGCTGTACCTGGAAAGTTTTGAATCTGTTTTTGTTTCTGAGCTTCGGAGCCTTAAAAAAACGCTGGTCCTTGTCTCAAGTATTGCCTCGATCATTAATGAACAAAGGTCACTAACGTTAATCAATGGCTTGGGAGCTGCTGCCACTTTCCGGCCCTTTACCAGGACAGATGTACGTGCGGCGCCTACCACGGCTGCCCTGTCCTCCAGACTATTTGCAGTTTCCAGGTAGAGGCCAAAAGGGCAGTGGAGAAAGACCCTCCAGATCCAGGTAACGGGCCTGGATAAGGCGACATCTTTATGCTCAGATCCGTCCTTTGAATCCTTGACGTGGTTTTTCAGGGGATCTGGGGCCAACCGTGCAGCTGAGCAGGTTGGGGCTCCCCGCTGCATTGCGGTTGTGTTGCAGGACGCTTGTCTGGTAAAGAGCAGGGCCCCGAAAATGAACCTTTGCATGGGGCCTCCAAAAGCTAACTCCTGCCACCACCAGGCAAGGTCTGCCCACACTTTAAATGAGCGCTGGAGATTGATGAGGGTGTTGTATAGCTCCATCCTTGGTGTGCGCTGTCTGCACACTGTTCAATGCACAAACCTAGCTCCAACCTTCTTCGGGTGAGGCGGGCCTGCTGCTTCTCATGTGGTTTGTGTGTTATGGGCTAACCTCATGAGTCTAACAGCAGTGCAGAAAGAGCAGCCGCCCCTTCCTCGCCATATTTTTGGCAAGCTTCTTTGTTTTGCAGTCTAGTTTGGTTTGCACTGGTTGATGCTGTTATGCACTGGAGCTGCCCTGCATGCGCAAGGTGTGCTTTGTCTCATTGCATCTGCTTGGAGCCACAACAGCATGGACAAAAACTAATGCGTCTTCATGAACTTACTGCTGGCCTCCTTTGTGTCTCATTCAGGCTCGATACTGGATGTTTAGACACTGCTTTAGATGCCTATTTTCCAGGTTGCTTTTAATGCCTGGTAAATGCTGTGCTCTAAATGAATGAAGGGGTGATGTCTCAAAATGACAGCCAGACAGTTGGGTTTTCTTCTTATGTTGCTGGGGGATGGATGGTGGAAGTGGCTTCTAACTGTAGGTGTCCCTCCTCGGGGGGGCTGGAGCTGTAGGTCCCGGTGTAAGACTTACGGTGTTCGAGTTATGGTCTGTGTAACTCTAACACTGGAGAGGACAGGATAGCAGTCTTCAAACATGTGGAGGGCTGCCATAAAGGAGAGGGAAAGCACTTTTTCTGTCTTGCTGCAGAGAGGCAGTTGCAGACCAATGGCTGGAAGTTGTAAAGTTGGTTTAGATTGGATATCTGGAAAAACTTCTTCACAGTGAGAATAGTGAGGTAGTGGAATAGGCTACCCAGGGTATCCTCAGGGTTGAAAAATGAGGTATTCCCAAGTAGAGACCACTTTTGGAAGTGCAAGCCCAAACCTCATGAAGTGTCTCAGTGTCCCCAGCTCTGTAATGGGCATAAACATGTGCCTGACTTCTTTATCATGCAACCCTACTTCCTATTCCGAACCCTAATACAGTGCTAGGGGCCCATGTGGACTCTGTTTCTTCATTTGCCCATCAGCCCCCTGCTCTCCTCAGCTGTGCCCTCAGGCGCCTTCGCTCCTCTCTGAGCAATTCCCTAAGCAGTCGCTGGGTAACTCATAACTGTGTCGAGGCAGCGAGCGACGCCGGGTGGCAGCAGGAATAAGGAGGCTCTGAATTCACGGCTTGTTTGCAAAGCAGTGGCAACTGCAGGGCCTTGGAGAACAGGAGGGCTATGGCTCAGCCTGCCAGATGTAGGGAGCAACATCCTCACCCCTCACTGCCCCGGGTCTCCGTGTGCTGCTAGCGAAGCCCCGTCACCCTGGCACCATAGCAAAGAAGCGCGTTCGTCTCTCCCACCATGCGATTGCTTCCCCTGCAGCCCCCTGGCAGAGGAGCTAAGCTTTCCCAGTGACCCCTACCCTCCACCCGGCCCCGTGCCTGCAAAACGGTGAAGCCAGAGCTCCCGGGGACTCCCACCAAGAGGTGCTGGTGCAGCTCAGGGCTCTCCCCGTTCACGGCACCTGCTCTCCTTCCCCGCCCCGCAACTGGGCTGGTGAGGACCGCTCCTTCCCTCTCGCTGTTATGGGAATGAGCTCAACCTGAGTCATTCCCAGCATGAGGTGGACCCTGTTTCTCAGGAAATGGGGCCTTGCCAGCAGCTGCAGGGCTTAGCACCGATCTGACACAGCTTCTGGAGAAGGGCAGGGCATCTACCAAAGCATTCAGGGCAAGGCTGGGCCGGGCTCCAGTTTGGCAGGCGGCTCTTGCCTGAGTACAAGAGGCGGGGAGCGGAGGAAGGCGGAAGGGGAGTGGGTCCATTGCTCTCATTCTCCATCGCTCACTCCCATCTTTGCACCACCCACGCCCCATGCAAAAGGCTCACAACGGCGGTTAATTAATGACCGTAGCCCTTGTTCCAAGGCCTCGCATTATTGACTGCTGGTGGCTTGATGGGGCTGGCGGCGATTGTTGAGACTTGGTGGCTGGAGGAGAGATGTGGGGTCAGGCCGCGGCCCGGATCTGGAGTGCGGGGCTGCAGTGTGAACGTGACGCTGTTAATTGCTAGGTTTCAATAGCTGGCATGCCTCCCACCATCCGATTTCCAGCCCCATGGGCCAGATGAGACAGTACCATGCTCTGGATTCAGCCCACAAGTAGTGGCCCCTGTCCTACCATGAATGCCAGCCCTTCTGCTCTGCAAATTGTCCCATTCCTGCCTGTTTCCCCCTCTGAGTTTTGTGATTCCCCCGAGATCCCCTACGGTTTCATAGACTGGTGTCTTCCTTCCTTCTTCCCTTGCTTCATGAGCCTGCGGTCTTCCCTTCCCTCCAAGACCCTTACAGCACCCTACCCCAAAGCCATTTGCTTTAGTGCAGTGACATGCTGGGCAGCTAATGAACCCGCACAGCTGTGTCGAAGCATCCAAACAATGAATACGCTCTAAAATAGCATCCAGTAGCTGGGAACATGCAAACCCTTCATGTGCCAGAGACAAAATCCAGAGAATGCCGGGCTGGATGGCTGGCTTTTCACGCCTCTCGCTAATTAAACCCCATGTCTGTAGCTCACTTGACTATTGCAATCCAGCGTCGATGGCTTTCGAACGGCTTAATGGAGGTATTTCCATCTGAGCATCTTCCAGTAATGACAGAAGCCCTCTGGCCTCACCTTTAACGCAGAAGCACTTAATTAAGTCACTTTACATTGGGAGGTTGATTTGCTTAAAAGCTAATGGTCCACGGCTGAGCTGGTCCACAGAGGTTCAGTTGAACTTAATCCCTCGCCGGTGGCCTTTGCACTGGCTTCCAAGGAGTTTAAATGGTACAACTTAAATCTTTTTAAAAGGGAGGGATGGCATACTTGTCTTATTCATTCCAGCAAAAGAACCCACATGGGCCAGCCAAAAGGTTTTCAAGCCAAGCTGGGTGATACTCGAAACACACAGAGACTGAGTTGATTTAAGGATCCAATTCCAGAGAATGGAGCTGAGCTGGCTACTTCTTTTCCACCTAACCAATCTTGTAGGTAAAAAAAAAAAAAGGACATGACTTTTGCCATGTTGTCAGCACAAGCATATTGTGAATTTTGCAGTACTGGCTGCTTTTCTTTTTAAAGCCTCATTTCCAGGAATGTGTGATGAAAGAAGTTGGATTTCTTTACGCAAAAGAGAGTAGATTTCCAGCTCTTCTGATAACAATCAGAGTTGTATAGCCCAAGTGCATCCTCGAGAAAGGCCAAGACAACAAAAAGAGCTCCCAAAACTTGATCTAATTTTTTTTTAATTGTGTTTTTTAAACCAGCCTGCCTTTTTTTTTTAAATTTGATTTGCATATTTAGCAAATTTTGCATCTATTAGATGTCCCAAAGCAAAAGATCTGCCTGAGCTTGCCTTACAAGTGCTGCCGATAATTATCCCAAGGCAATAGTGTTGTAACCAAGAACTCGGTCCAAAGATCATCCAAAGGAGACTGGGTGGTGATTCAGGACATTTGGGTTCAGTTCCCACTTCGAAAGAGCATCACAGAAAGGACGTTATTATGCCAGGATTGTTATTATGCCAGAAGTTACCAAACAACTTTGGTGAGGAGAACGACGTGGCCGCATGGGACTTGGAGGATCTCCAAGCAGTCCTCTGCACTGTGATGAATTTTATCCTAAAAGGTGTTTGGCATGAAAGCTGTGTGTGAGGATAATCCCTATTTTGCTACCCGTGTGCAATCCCAGGAGACACAGCGAGCAAGGCATGAGTTTCCCCTTTGTGTTTCCCAAAACGTGGAACATGGTAGGGGGTGGAAATGCATTGGGAAGCCTGCATTTTTAGCTGGGTAAGCACAATGCACTGCAGGCCCTGCCATAAAATTGAATAATAAATTTTGGAATAATTGCAGTGGGAAAACGATTTCCTCCAAGTTGCATAAGCTGTGCATCATCCAAGCATGTGGTTTTAAAAGATTTTAATTGTACATGATCTCGAAAAGACCACAGGCTTCTGCCTGGTGATAAGGAGGGTTGAAATACAAACATGCACTATTCTCCAGAGACCCTTTCCCCCCACCACAGAGTACTAGCGACTCGCACAGCAGTCGATGTGAGTGGCTTATATCTTTGCCATGGGGAAAATAGGTCTGAAAAAGAGAGCAGAAAGCTGCTCGAACCTTTGACTTGAGTGGTGGAAAACAAGGAGTGGGATTTTTTTAGTCTGTGTCCATAATCTGCCCTCACATTTTCTCATAGCTCTATGCACTAAGAATTCTTTAATTGCACGGTGGATTTGCAGTGAAACACTCTGGCTATAATTACTTCTATTATCCAAAGCAAGAGAGACGTGTGCGAGTCTGAAAAAATAAAGACATAGCCTCAAAGAAAGAAAGGAATGCTTCCCTCTCTTGCATGCACGCACATATATTTGCATACCAACTACCATCTAGCTACCTATCTGCCTATGTTCCTATTCTCTTTTAACAAATTCATTCCTCTCCTTGCAGTGGCAGGATATTTCCAGAGCTCTGGTTCCCCTCATTTACCATGGCAAATCAAAGGATGTTTTTAAGATCATCAGAACTAGCATTGACTGGGTCAGACTTTAGGTCCATCTTGCCCCATCTTCAGTGTCACACGGGCAGAGAAAGGATGTGGACAAGTTGGAGAGAGCCCAGCGGAGGGCAATGGAAATGGTTGTGGGGCTGGGGGACAGGCCTGGTGAGGAGAGGCTGAGGGAACTGGGCTGATTCAGTCTGCAGAAGAGAAGACCGAGGGGGATTGAATAGCAACCTTTACCTCCCTGCCGGGGGGCTGCAAAGAGGCTGGAGCTGGGCTGGTCTCAGTGGGGGCAGACGACAGGACAAGGAGCAATGGGCTCAAGCTGCAGCAAGGGAAGTTGAAGATGGATATCAGGGAAAACTTTCTCATGAGGAGGGTGGTGAAGCACTGGGACAGGTTACCTGGGTGGGGGGATCTCCATCCTTGGAGGTGTTTAAGACCTGGGTAGACAAAGCCTTGGCTGGGATGATGTAGCTGGGGCTGGTCCTTCTTTGAGTCCAACAGAGAGAGAACTTAGGGTGACGTTATATGTGACATTTAAACCCTACCAAGAGCACTTATAATGCAAGAATCTGCATGTTAAAGCTCATTAACTCATTCTTGGAGGACGTTAAGACCTGGGTAGACAAAGCCTTGGCTGGGACGATGTAGTCAGGGCTGGTCCTGCTTGGAGCAGGGGGTTGGACTGGATGTGACCTCCTGCGGTCCCTCCCACCTTCATTTTCTATGATGTTTTGCTGGAAGGGAGAGTGAGCTGGGTTTCCCCTCTCCCTTGCAGCCTCCAGCATTGAAGGTCCAGGAAGTTCTGAGTCCGAGGCCGTGCCCCTCGCTCCCCTGCTCCGTAGTGACTGATGCTCCTTTTCTCCAAGCCTACATCCAGTCCCTTTGTGACATTTGGGGCATTATGTTGGGTCATTGCATGTGCAGGTTGTTCCCAGACTATTTAGGGATCAGGTAGACAAGCACCCATATAGGGTGGGTTAGTCAAGGATGCCCCTGCCTGCAGCAGGGGGTTGGACTAGACGTGCCTTCCAGAGGCCCCTTCTAGCCCTACTGTTCAATGATGGTTTGAATCTCAGTCACCCCATCACACATCCTGAGAAGGAGTGAAAGAAAACCTGATGCATCTGTAGAAATTCAAGTGATCCATCCTCCCATGCTCTGTCATTCACACCCTTTCACTGGCAGCAAGGCATAAAGATCTTTGACCCCGACTGACTTCCTGCCCCTGGGGCTGGACTTGATGATCTTCAAGGTCCCTTCCAGCCCTAACGTCTGTGAAATCTTCCATGATATTTGCTGGGAGTGGGTGATATCAATATAGCAGACTTGTACTGGACTCTTTGAAGGTCCTCTCTGCAGAAGGGTGGCTGGAAGGGCAGGGAGCAGAAAGCAGAGCAGCAGATCAGGCAGGGGAAGGGGATTGAAGTGCCACTTGGAGAAGGTACAGAGCTAATTTATGGCTTGCCTGCCAAAAAGGTTGGCCCCTCACTGCTGTATTGCATCTTATAGGACACCCAGCTTCTCCTCCCCTACTCCAGCACGCAGCTCTCCAGGGATACAGTCCCCTTTATGCATATGCCACCACCAAGAGCTCGTGGGTGCTCTTTGAGCTCGAGTTGGAGCAGAAGTGAAGTGGGAATGTTACAGCCTTTTTGTGACAAGTTTCTGCTGTCCAGAGTTTTCCACAGGGGTCTCCGCAGGGTGACACCAGGACTCTGCTTGTAACATCCTTTCCTTTGTGCACCTTGATGCATTCGGGCCAAGAAGCATCTTCTAGGCCTCAGTTTGTCTCCCAGGATTTTAGCTATTGGGCAAGACATTGACTACATGTGAGGAGGACTGAACTTCTAATCCCATGAGAAGCATTAAGTAATATTAAGGAAACGATTTCATGATCAGTATTCAGCTTTGACCCACTGCAGCCCACCTCCGAAGGCCCACGGGGGAATTCCTTGGCCTGCATTGGGAGTCACCGTTACTAGCACTGGAAACTTTAGCTAAAAAAGACAGCTTAGGGGCAGCAGGGTATTTTGGGCTTGGCATTAGATTGACCTTTCAGATGTTCTTCACCCCTTTTTTAGAACGAACATGGTCGGAGGAACAAAACAGCAACACATGGAGCAGCCTTGCAAAAAGGGAAGCGGCATGTCGAAATCTCACTGTTCTGCAAAGTGGTGCAGAAGGAGTTGGTATGTGGCAGCAATGTGGTGTCCTTTTTCACAGTGGTTGCATTTATCTCCCTGAGCCAGACACCAGGGGGAAAAAAAATATTCTCGTTTCCAACGGCGAGCAAGTAGTTACCTGATTGCCTTGTTTCGTACAAACACATGGAAGTTGCCTGGAGACCTCAGCAACAGTGATGATGACAGGCCTGCTTGGACTGAGATGCTGGGTGTTGCTCACAGATGCTTTTGTCATGCTGGCTCATTCGCAGCTCCATGGAGAATGGCTGTCTCTTCTAGCCAAGCCGGTGTCTTTTTCTCTGGGTGGCTAAAGGAGAGCAGCAGGGAGAGCTAGAAAATGGGAGGAGGGACAGTGTGGGTCACCCAAAACTAGCCTGGGACTTGCATTTCTCCTGTTTGACTGTGCACGTCATGTAGGCTCAGATCCTCCCACAGAGTTAGGTAGCTAAATCCCTTGGAAGATAGTGGCCTGAGTCTCCTTATGCCTCATGCCCCCGTCTGTAAAATGGGTATAATCGTGTTTCCCAGCTTTCTGCAGGTGTGATAAGTGTCTGTACAGTGCAAGAGTATGTGATGCTCAGATGGTTGCTGTGTTGTGCCCTCTTTCTGGGCTCCCACAGTTGTCAGGTCTCTGGGGGTAAGGTGGAAGTTGTGGGTATGTAATAAGTGCTGCATCTTCCAGCGTGTCTTGCATCAGAGGAGGTTTGTGCAATCCATGCATATAGTTCAGGCAGGGATAACCGGAGGTCACCTGGGTGGGGTTTGAGAGCTGTTCATATAACCAGCTGGATGCAGGTAAGAGAAACAGTCACTGTTAAATCTTGAGCGTACAACGCTGGTTTTATCAAGGTGCAGAAATGGTTATCCTGATTTGCAGCCACACTCCTGTGGTAGCAGTCCTGACACTACCAAGGGCTGCCCTTGCCTTGGCTTCTCTTTTTCACCCTCTGGGTTGTTTAGTCCTTCAGGACACAGATGTTTTCTTCAAACCTCTTGGCACCCTCCTGGGAGAATAAATAAAAGAAATATCCCTGGGAGTTCATCTGCTGTCAATAATTGGCCCATAAACTCCTTTTACCCAAGGATCTCAAGGAGTTTCAAAACGCAGGCGAAGCAAACCTCAAAAACATCATGGCTATCGCTGCAGCAAGGATCATCATTCCCGGTTTACAAATGGGTCAGCTGGGGCCCAGACAAGGCATCTATTCAGTGAAGTCCTGAAGCAAATGCTTTCATGGGTGTGCTGAATCGGGCTCCAATTGACTTTCCAATAGTCCAGCCAGGGTCCACAACTGGGAGCCAGTCGTTCTCAGCACTCCTAGCCCGGGACTAACGAAGACTAACAAACAGGCCAGCAGTAAATACCTCTTTCAACCAGGAAAGTGTTTTGGAAAAGGAGCATTTGCTTCTCTCCCCTTGCATTTCACGCCACCTGCCTTTCAGGTGATATTTGAACGAGCTCCTCGCTTCGAGAGGCGTGAGGGTTTTGCAAGCAGCAAAAAAAAAAATTTGGGGGGGGGGCAGGGGAATATCATGATTCCGCAAATCCCCGTGCCCTTTTAAGTACTAGTGGTGTGAGAGAAGACCATTTCTCTTGCACAGTTTTTCCTGTCTCACTGAAAACAAGGGCCCGATTGCACAGGCGGTCGGGAAGAAGGGTTTGGATACGCGGAAAGCAAGGGCTTGCCGTCTTCAAACAGACAAGTCTGTTCAGCAGCTTGAATCTTGGAACCAGAGACTAAAAGTCATGTAAGGGAAATACAGTTTGCAGCATTTTTGTTGCCTAAAAAAAAAAAAGAGTATTCCTGGCACATCCCACTGGCAGCTTGGCTAGGAGATTGAGTTAACTTCTGTGTGGGAAAGTTGGACGCGGAGCCGTAGTCTTGGCTGCAAGGTTTCTTGAATGTGTAAGGGTCACTGTGACCCAGCGGTTAGGTTATTTGAGGGCTTGTGTTCCTGAGTCCTCTTTGTCTTGGGTCCAGACAAACCTTCCTGTTGAGAAACACTGGACTCGTTCTCAAGACTCAAAAGCAAACAACATTCCAGCCATTTCCCTCGAGGGACAGCGAAAGGCTTTAACTGTTTCGTCTTTCTGCTGTCATCTGAAGAGCGCTCTCCGAACGACCTGTTGACAGCCCAAATCTGCCGCCTCCTTGCCGTCGGATCGCCTGCCCATCCCGGCGTCTATTGAGGCAGGGCTGGCTCTTGCAAAGCTGCAGCGGGAGAGGTGCCGCGCTAACGGGGCGCTGAGGACAGATGGACGCACTGCTGCTCTCGTTCCTTCTCTCTCTTGCAGAGGTCTGGGCCCAGATGTGCTGCACGCAACTCGCCTGGGTCTCTTCCCCGGGTGTCCCACCGTTCGGAAACCCCGCAGAGCTTGCAGCTTGGTTGAGAGCATGGAGAGTGATTTAGTCTGAGACCAAGCAGATGCTCATGACTAAAGCAGTAAGCTCCATTAAAAAGGAGAAGGTCCAACAACCTCAATGAAAGCTAGGAATAGAGCAAGGGCTCATATGCCAAGTAATGTGCAACTGCAGCGATGCAGGAAAATGCCTGGGCTATCCTGGCAGGCCAGTGGTGGATTCAATGACACGGACCCCCGGCTGTGCTCTAGGTCTTAGGAGGCACAGCCTAGGGAAAGACTATAAGCCAAGGGGATGGCGTCAGGGGGTTGTCACCTGCTAAATCCTGACTTGTTACAGGGCCCAGTGCTGTCCAAAGCACAAGTCAGAGCAACCCCAGGACTGCTTTATCATGCAGCAGTTTTAACAAAGCTTGCCTGTAGTTGTTGGATCCTTAAAACCTATAACACAGAGCACTGCTCATCCCAGCAGGCCCCCACCAGCATTGCAGGAAGCGCTAGGGGTGTGCAAATCTGCCTTTCAAGTAGGAGATTTTCATACCCTCCCAAGGGGAGTGTCCCTCCTCTCCCTTTCTTGCCTGTATATACCACCGGAGTGGCCAGATGCCGCCAGGGGGCACTTATACATGTGCATGCTTGTGTACCTATATTGTCTCTATTTGATTATCCATATGGAATAACACATTGGTATAATACGTATGCATGAATACTTTCATGCTGTATGTAGACTGGGGTCTGTGCATAGGTGTTTAAATTCATGTGCACACACACACCAGTGGCGGATAGCATTAGCATCATGATGTAACATGGTGTATAGGTTTTTTGCAGCACTGGTTTGGCATGCAGAGTTGCTTTATGGCTGCCTCTGCACAGGGGAGTGGAGTAGATGGCCAAGCCAATGGTTTGACAACGATGATGCAGCTGTGTGGAACTTGAACGATGGAAAACTCGACCTCTGTTACATGTAATATTTGCACACTGATGTCCGTGTGCTTGCACAGGAGCTAGCCATTCCTGGGAGATTACCGCCACCTTTCAGCCGGATTTGGACTTTCCCAGTTTCAGGCTTGCGGCTCAGCAGCAAAGACGGGGCCAAGCAAAGTCTTTCCACACATTTGGTTTCTGTGGTCTCATAATCACCAAGTGTTCAACCACGACTCCTTGGCTTTTGCAGATGGCATCCGGGGCTCCCAGGTGGTCTCCTACGTGCCCACGAGCCAGGCGCAAGCCTCCAAGATCAGTTTAAATGGGGTGTGGTGATTTTTCTTTTTTTAAGGGCAAGGAGAGGGTTTGGACGAGCCCCAGCACGTTTGGATGTAGGATTTCCAATTCATTCTCAATCCTCCAAGGGGTTCGAGGGCCTTGTTCTGATCCATCTCAAGCACAAGGGGCCTTTTTTGAAAAGCTGGTTTTGAACACTGAAAGTTAGCATCTTTCTTTCTTTGCGTCATTGGCATCTTTCTTCCTTTCTTCCCTTATTTTTTTGGATGGGAAGGTTCACTGAGATGCCAAGGGACGGCGGGTTGTGAACACAGGACGGCTTGTAACAGCGCAGGCCATAACATGCCGAGGCAATGGGGCATGGTGCAGAGAGCCCAGGAAGACGCAAGGGATTAGCGCTCACCGCTCACATTTGAAACGGAGTCTGTGCCATTAAACTCCTTGTGCTTTGCTTTGTTTAACCCTTGGGACCCTGGAGTTTATATCCCAGGGTCCCAGCACAAATCCATTTCTAAGCTGGGTGCCCAGATATTGTTGGCAACAATAGATATTTGGGGTGTTTCAAGTTTTGGGGTGAAACTTGATCATTTTAGGACAAGGCGATGCTAGAAAGGAAGGCTGTAGGTATCCAGCAGTGACTGCCACGGACTGCAGGAGGCCCTGCAGTCATCCAGATGGGCTCAGTCTCATCTCCATGGCTCAGCCAAAAGTAGGAGGAATAATGAAGGCAAAAACTGGGGGGTGGGGAAAGGTCCCATTCTCTTCTTTTCTCAATTCCTTCTTACATGCTTGTCATCACGGGCATGTGAGCAAATGCCCCTGGAGTGCGAGGCAGAAGGCGTTGCACGTGCAAGTCTCTGGTTCCTGGGGGAGTTTGTGCCTTCCTCTGAGAGCAGCCCCCGAGAACGGTCCGTCTCCTTGCACAGGTTGGTTTTAGTTGTGCTGCCAGGAGTTTCCCGGTGCCACGGTAATGATGCTGTCAGTCGGGTTTCCTCCTGAAGCTTCGGGGCTAGAAGAGACCATCCTTGTAGCTCAGCTCACGAACACCCCAGCGGCCAAGGCTGAGGGCAGTGGTGGGATGCCACCCCCTGCCAACCATCAAGTGAAGTGACATGCTCCCTTCTCCCCGGGTCTGCCGGCGTAGTTGTATTGTCCGGACAGGGCTGCTCATTCGTACTTCTAGCTGACCTAGCGTGGCCCGCGCAACTGGGTAGTATAGGTCTACTCTGGGCTTTGCTGAGTGCAGACCTCCATGTGTTTCAAAGACCAAGACCTTGAACTTTGTTGGTTGTAAGAGGGATCCCGAGTCTTTGGCGCAGGGACCTGCCTCTTGGCCGTGGCCTCGTTTCTCAATTCTCAGCTGCATGGAGGAGGCTTTGTTCCTCAGGGTCTTTTTGCCCCAATACAGGAGGTGCCCAGGTCTCCATGTGAATTGTAAGTCTGATGTGAATTGAGCCCCAAAAGCTTGCAAAGAACTTTTTTCCAGCTACTCAGTTGGCCTAATAAAAGATATCACGTCTACCCAAAAACGCCTTGCCATTGAATGATGCACACGGTTGTGAGTCATGAGGACTGTTGGTTTTTGTGTTGCCCGGCCCTCCTCTGCACAATGCCTGAGCTGATATCTCTGGATTCACTTTATCCTATTGCTCTCAGCACCATCCGGGGGCATCGGTCTAGCTTTTGGGGAAGTTGGGAGTTGTGTCCTGGGTCAGTAGTGAGGTGTCTGCAGGCTTGGTAAAACCCATCGCACTTGGACGCAGGCTTTGGGAAGTCATTAGGCTGGGAGCACGTGATTGTGTAACTCTGTGCATCTTCTTTCACTGGGTCTGCATCCTTCTTCCCACCCCCAACCTATTGTCACATTTGCCTTTTCACAGACCTGCATTTTTGCATGTTAACTTCAAATCTACACAGGAGAGCACCCAAACCAACAGCAGCCACTCTCCAATGCCTGATGAAGGGTGTTTGTTCGCAAAAGCTTGCAAAGAGCAATTTTCCCAACTATTTCATTGGTCTAATCAAAGATATCACATTTACCCAATGAAACTCCAGGGTACATGTGATAAATGTCTGCGGCTTCTTTGTATGGTTCCAGTCACTGCTGCCAAAGTCACCCCAGTTGCTTACCTGGTGCAATTTTTCTGGGTATACTTGGTGGCTGTGTTGGTCCAAGACAAAAAAAAGTGCAAAACTCTACATCTCTTGGTTCAAAGATGATCCCTTTTATTAGACCTACCAACAAAATGCAGATTTTGACCTTGTGGCCCTTCTGCCATTGCTGGGCGGACAGAGGAGAAGGGACCTGGCATCACCCTAAAGCTGAAGTCCTTCCTGACCCTCCTAGAGGCAGAAATCCTCATGCTTCGGGGCATATAGCCTCTTCTTATCAGTGGGGAAGGGAGAGCATTAATTATCTACCGGAGGAAAGTTCCTTTCTAAATCCTCACAACTCGTGTGAAGTGTCTGGCACTGGTCAGCAGCAAAGACGGGACCTGGGCTGGAGTGCTGGTGGACGGTGGGGATTGAGATCCCCACGTTTAGCCACCATTTGTCATGGCCAGATCTAATATATAAGGCTTTATATCAGCAAACTGGTTAAAACCAAGAAAAGCCTCTTTGCTGAGACCGTTTCATCTCAGCTCCTTGAGTCCCTAATTCCCTCTGTTTCTTAGTGTTTATTGATATGCTTTCTCCCTCTATCCATACCAGCATGACATCTAAGGATTTCTCAGCAAGGAGCACGCTAAATATTAATTTCAATTTATTGAGACTATTTTCTTGACTCAACCCCTTTCACATGACTATGTGCATTATTAATGACTGGCTGCCCTATGAGAAGCATATTTTTCATGATCTGCTGGTATTTAAATACCCTGTTTAACTGAAATAAAGCACGTAGCTGAAGTGTTTTTAGGGCATGTGATTTAAAGCAGTAACAGGAAGGCAAATGACTCTGTAGCCTTGTTTCCAGAGCTCCCAGACCCACCTCTATAAAGTCTGCATAGTTTATTCCCTTCATGGAGACCACTCAAGATGTCCCTCCTGGCTGTCTTTGACTGCCTTGCTGCCCTTTTGTGCTAATCCCCTGCTATCCCCTGGGCTTTCCACGGTCCTAAACTTAACATATAAAGTTATTTTTATTGAGGCAATAGGGTGTGAATGAATTCAGAGAACGTTTCTCAGCATGACTTGGTGTTTATAATTCTTCCCCTAACTTGATCGGAAAATATTCAGGTCCCGTTGCATGTTGACTTTGAGCATCCTCTGCTAAGGGATTTGCCTTTGTGGGAGACTCCTGTAGACAAAGGCAAGGGAATAAATGGACTTGGAGCTTGGACTCATGCGGAGAGGCAGGACCCAGAACAACAAGGAGGAAATCCTGGCTGCTTTTCCTCCCTCCTGACACCGATTCAGTAGTGCAACCTTTGGCACGTTACTTTGCTGCTTGTGTAAAAACCAGTTACAATAACATCTATGACTATTGTTGTTGCTATTATCATTATCGTTTATGCTCTGGTTGCCAGGGACTATAGAAATCATTTCAGTTTATGAGGGTTAGTTATTTAGCTTGGGATTTCAAAATAATTGTAAGGATAGAGGTCCCCTACTCTCACTGAAAGTTAAGGAGGGGGAGGAACCTCCCGCTGTGCTGCGAGACGGACTGTGGTGTCCATCGCTGTCCTCAGAGGTGTGAGTTCAAACCTGACTCTGGATTGGCCTCAAGACTGCCTGTGTCAACTGAGTTATAAACACATGTCTGATCATTAGAGGGGGGCATCCCACTCCCCTTTGTGCCATTGGGCAGGATGCCTCCCCCATGCTCACCCAGTGGGGTGGATGTTTCGGCAGGCTATGTAAGCTGCCTCTTCTGGGCTTCTTTGAAAGTTGGGTCCATTTGTGAAAGGGATTATTATCTGCAATAGGAGGGAATGAAGCTCAGGAGATTCCTCCCCACCTTGTGCTCCAGTGTTTGATAGGAAGCTCTTTGAGATCCTTGGAGGACAAGGGCTGAAAAAGGGCAAAGTAATGGCAGGACTGCCCATCAAGAGGTCAGCAGATCCCTAGATGACTACAGGCCCATGAATCAAACTAGCACTCAGAAGAGTAGTTTGTTGATTATACTCAGGACCCCCTGAGCTAGGGAGCGTGTGCTTGGCACCATTCATTACAGGGATAGGAGCAGCTCAGAGTAAGTCCCATCAGCTTGGATGCTTCATGAGCCAGGTCAGCCTCACTCCAGTGCTCCACTTGGCCAGGGTGGTTGTTTCAGAGACCCAGGAACCTGCACATGACTGCATAGCGTGCGGTTTAAACATGTCTGGAGAGCTGGCTGCTGCTAGGTGAACGGCAAGCATTGCCATGTACTTGATGCCTGGAGGAGTGTCTTCTTAAAGAGCCAGCGGGGCCAAATCCAGCTGGGTGCCTAGGATCTCCAGGGTGGGGGAAGCAAAACACCTGAAGTCTCCGGAAGTCCTCAGCACCTTGTTGCACCGTGTCTGCCTTGAACCGTCTGCCGGAGGGATGGGACTCGTGAACGAGGCAGCCGGCCGGACTTTCTCTCGGGTCAGCTTAGGTCGCAGGTAATGTGACCGGGATTCTTGCAGCCGATCGCTCTTCTTCTTTGAATGTAAACACTTCCCACCTGTCCCAAATATGCACGCCGCTCTCCAAGACTTCCCAGCATTGCTTACATTTGCAGAACTTTATTCTCCGCTCCCTTGGCTAAACTCTCCGCGCGCCGCATCTGTTCCTCTCACAGCTGTGGCCATCCCGTCCTGTCCCGTCTGCCTGACCCCCTCCTCCCCCGGCCCCGACCACCTCCCTTGCAAGATCAAGCTACTCTGTATTTATTTATTTACTCTGCAGCTGTCAGTGTTGTGTCTGGGTCAGTGCACCGCAGCTCGGAGGGACACACGAGCTGTGGAAAATCCTCAAAACTGCCAATCCCGGTTGTAACCAACATCACGCCGTCAACAAACATTCCCTGGGCCCTATGCTCACTGGAAAACAATAGGCCTCCGTGCCATTGTCAAAAACTGGTTTATAGCCTTGCCTGCAATAAGTCCCATTCCCAAGGAAGCGTGCATGGCCATGAGAACTAGAGGCAAGGGTGATACTATTGGAGAAATGCCTAGATCAACGTCCTTTGTCCTTAGGACACATTTCTTGCTGTAAAAGCCAAGCACCTCTGATTTTTTGCTATCTTGGGCTGACTTGGGACAAGTGAGCTGCATGCAGTCTGCCGTGTTTTGATGTGGCTTGTGGTGGCGAAACAGTGCGCGATGATTTGCAGGCACTTGTATAATGAACTATTTACAGTAAAGAAGTAGCAGTTCCGCTACTGCCCTTGAAAGGGTCCGGGACCTAGCCTCGTTGCTGTCCTGCTATACCAGGAAGCTTGTGCTGCCTCAGTCATGGGGACGGCTCCAGGGGGGTACACTGGTGCAATTGCACCCCTTTTGATTCCTGCTCCACCCAAATTTCAAACCAACCGCAGCACTAGTGGCAGTAGCATTTCTAGTCAGACAATACTGAGAGAGGCACTTGGTTTCCTGGCTCTTTGTCTTGTGCCTGATTCCTGCTAAACTCTTCAGTCCATAGGTTGTAATGACCCTCTCTGCTTTTTATTGGTCTTGATGCTCCACCAGTCAAACTACCCTTTGCTTTGCCCTGTTGCTATCGGTGAGCTGCTCCTGGTCATGAAGCTCCTATTTCACAACTCCAAAGATTATTTTTAACTCATTCCAATGAAGTTCTAATTATTGCTGCTTCAATCATAAACCGAATAATCCAGCCCTACATCTGTAGTGTGTTAGTAAAGCTTTTTAACTGTAGAAAAATGCGCTGTTTTTATATGAGAAGGTGCACCTCATCATGTGCACCCCACTTTTACAAACTTCTAGATCCACCCATGTTCACTCAGACTGTCTCCTGGGATGCCACACTTCCTGGACACCATGGGCATTTTTACACATGCAAGTGCCGCAGCACTGGGCACTTTGAAAAGCGCTCGGTGCTGCAATGCTTACAATTGCATAAGCAGCAAAATGCATATCACTGCAGAGAAAATGGTGGCATCATGCTTTTGAACTAAAACACATGAGAGGTGCTTTCATTCAAAAGCACACCACCGCCATTTTCTGTGCACTGATGTGCATTTTGCCGCTTACACAACTGCACATGGTGCAGCATGGTGCACATCAGCTCGTATGCAGAGCAGGCTCTCTGGTGCATTGTGGGATGAAAAAATATGTGTATAAATGCCCTCTGTGTTTTCAGGAGGACTTACTCTGTCACCCGGTTGGCCCTGATTCTGGAAACATCTTTTTTTCTATATTCTGCTTTCCAAAAACATGCTGCATGTCTTATTGGTAGGCATGTCGTATGTGAGAAAATATAGTAATCCGGTCGTTTCATGTCTCCTTCTGCAAAAAGAAGATACGAATAGGCTTGTGTATGAAACAGTGGGGTGGAGAGTGCATTGGGAGCGTCACACGGATTCAGTGTAACTTGGGAAGGGAGAATTGAAGGATCTGTGCATGAATGGACGAAGCAGTTGGCTTCTATGTGAAGCTTTGCTTTACTGCTTCTGTTGGCCTCAGTAGCAAGGATCCTGCTGATTTCCCAGGGGTAGTACTCAAGCTCAGCCTTGGTTTCTGTCAGAGAGCTCTGCTGGGATTTGCAGTGGGCCTTTCCTTTCCAGGTCATTCGTTGGAGCTTGTCCTGCCTTGGTGGTTATTAAAGGTCAAAGTGATGCCATAGCAGGGTGGTGCTCTGTTTGAACTGAGGATGTAGCTGGAGGGCAGCATCCAGGGTTATGACAGGAACAGCTTGGCTAGCCAGCAAATACTGCACCCGGTACAATGGGCTCCAGACTTTGACTGCTGCCCTTGGCACTGTGTCGTGGATGGTGTCTATATGATGGATATCCCTGTCACTGCTGTGCCCTTATCTGTAGCAGAATTGGGTGAGCTCCTCTTTGCCCTTCTTCCACTGCATGATTTGCAATGAAGCTAAGGATGAACAACGGGGAACCCATCCCCTTTGTACCAGGCGCTTATTGACTCTCTCTCTGAATCTTTCTTTTCCTTTCCTCTACGACCTGTCCACCGGCAGAGATGCTACTCTCTGTTTTCCTCAAAACTGTAGGTAAGCCCTCTGCATAACCCACTTCCAAGCCCCTGCCTTGCTCACAGCCTGTTTGTGTGGACGGGGGCTTGGAACTGGTGCTACGCATTTCATAGATTTCACAGACATTAGGGCTGGAAGAGACCTCGTAAGATGATCGGATACAGCCCCCTGCCCAAGGGGCAGGAAGTCAGCAGGGGTCAGATCACCCCAGCAAGATAAGCATCCAAACATTTCTTAAAAGTGTCCAGAGTAGGTGCTTGCACCACTTCTGGGGGGAGTCTATTCCGGACTCTGAAGACGTAGATGGTAAAGTATTCCTTATGTCCAGTCTAAAACGGTCTTCCAGCAGTTTATGACCATTAGGTCTTGTCTTCTCTTGGGGCGCTCTGGTGAACAGATGTTCCCCCGCTTCCTGATGCATACCCCTGATGTACTTATAGGCTGCCACCAAGTCACCCCTGAGCCTTTGCTTCTCCAGGCTGAAGAGTCCCATGCCTCTCTGCTTCTCCTCGTAAGGAAAGGGATGGTTAGTGACCCCAACCCTAAAACCCAGGGCTTTTGAGGGGCTCATCTGGGATGCTTATGCTCTGCTCTGCAGTTGTTTTTGCTCCCTGCGAATGACCAGCCTTTGATGACAAGGACGAAGGCAGTGCTATCACCTACAAAGATCCTTGCCTCTCGCATCCTTCCTAGACCACCGTGGCTCCAACATCCCCCCAGCAGTTCTCAAGCATTCACAGCAAATGCTTCTTGACCGGTAGACCTGGGAGGGATTTTGTGCTGTGCTTTCTGTGAAGCAGGCAGTGGGACTTGGTGATCCCAGAGATCCTAGGTGGTCCTGTGTTTCTGTTGTGTATCCTCAGGGCTTTTGTTTTCTGCAGGCATCCTTGGAAACAAGAGCCCTGCTCCTACATGAACTGGAGGAAGATGAGTTGGTGGGGTATCAGGGGCAGGATTTAAGGGGGTGCCTTGTGCTGCTATTCAGGAATACTTGTTTGAAGTATCTGCCTCCATTATTAGTCCCATGGAAGTGGCCAAAGACCACATGAACACATAGAGTGGCCTAATGCTTAGGACCTAAGCTTGGGAGCCATCCTTCCCTGGTTCATGCCTCAGTTTACCCATCTGTTTCCAAAAATTCATGCTCTGCTGGTCTGTTAGTAACAGCATTGTGAAGACAGCACCGGAGGTCCCATTTAAGACAGGGGACCTTTTCCCCCAGGTTTTGCACACATACAGCAAGAGACAACCCTGCTTAGGGGACCTGTACTCCAAATAGACAGAGAAGGAGCAAGGTAAGCCTCTGCCCAAGGTCACACCACAGACCTGGGACCAAGCCATGAAGCAAAGCCAGGTCTCTGGCCCCTCCCAGGCCCCATCCACTGGGCTGTATTGGTGCAAGCAGGCTGCCCTCCCACCCCTCCGACGATAAATGCTCAGCCCTGAGCCTGGACAGACATTAGCTGCTGCAGAAGATGGGTACGGCTCATCCCAGCCTTGTGGGGTTTGTCAGTCTCATTTGTCTCAGGTGCATAGGTTCATCGGCTGCTTGGGGAGCCAATGAGTCACATATCCTTATTTTACCTCTGCCGGTGGTTGTCTAGATGAATGGCAGGTGAATTCTGTGCTGGGGCTGATAGGTGTCCTGTTTCTGCATGCCCCCCAGCCTGTTGTTCGGTTGCAGCCACCTGTTGCATCCCATCACCCTCTCAAGAGTGGGATCTCTGGGACAGCAGCCATCCGCCCGCTGCGTGTCTGTCGCAGGCCAACTGCAACGGGGGCCTGAGCTGTCAGGGGCGCCCTTGACCTTGCTTACTGCGCTCAGTGCGTTTTCAGGAGTGCTATGCAAAATGGGACCGCTGCCACTCAACGCGGGGAAAGCGCTTACCTAGGGCTATTGGGCATGTCGTGTGCAGAGCTGGGATTAGAAGCCAGGTGCTAATGGTTTTTGCTTCCTTGCTCAGCCCAGTAAGTCCAGCTGCCTTTCCTTAGCCCCTGGCTGCCTGGTCTCTGTGGCACGGGAATGCAAACCCCCTGTAAAAAGCTGCAGCAGTCTCCCTGCCATGCAACATGTTCCCCATGAATCATGCCATAAAACATGTTGATCTGCTCAGGCGTATTACAGCCACAGCTCCCATCCGGAGCTTGTAGTTTCCAAACCCAGTGGCCGGGGCACAGCTGGACTTTCCCTGCACTGCTGACAACTGCTTCTGCAGCTGAGGGCAGCAGTTCCCTGCAAACGCTCCTCTGCGGCTGCAATCGAGACAGAGTTATAGCGGGAATCCTCTAGGCTAGGCAAACTGCAAGGAAACTTTAGGGGCACCCTTGCCTCCCTTGCTCTTTGCCTCTGGCAGTGTGTGAATTTGGGGGGGTTTAATAGGGTTGTGGGTTTTAATAGGCATTGTGTGGCTGTGGTATGTGAGGGGGGACTCTGACCCTTCTGCTTCCAGCCTTGTGTTTTCAGTTGTGCTTGGGGAGGTGACACCTGCTCCCCTATCATAGAGGTTTACAAAATATGCCATGGGGTTTCTGATTTATGATCCAGCACAGCACCAGAACTAGGGGGCATAAAATGAAGCCATTAGGTAGCAGGTTTAAAACTAACAAGGGGAAGCTCTTTTGCACCCTGTGGGCACATGTACACGTGATGCTTTCATGTGCATTAGCCTAAGTTAATGCACATTAAGGGTGCACGTCTACACATGCATGCCCTTAATGTGCATTAAAAATGGTGAATTTAGGCTAATCTCACCTTCATTTGATACCTGCATTTGATACCTGTACTCGCAGGTATCAAATTTAGGCACGAATAGTTAAAGCACATTAATGCCGGGTGTGTGGGCTGACTTGGAGCTAACTTTCCAAGTTCCAAGTCAGTCCACACGCAGCATTAATGCACTTGAATGCCTGCACATGTAGACACCTGCTTAAACCCACTTGATGCACAGTAGGCTAATGTGCATTAAATTTAGGTGTGCTGAAATGCTGATGTAGACATGCCTTGTATCACTCAGGGAGCTCAGTGCCACCGGTTGTTGTGGAGGCTGGTAGCTGAACCAAGTTCAAAAGGGGACTGGACCAATCCTTGGAAAGGAAAAGTCCGTGAAAGGAGGTATTGAGCTTGGTAGATCAGGGGTGGGAGCAGCCCCTGAAGGCATCTAAGGAGCCACTGGGCACCTCCCAGTGAACCTCTGCTTAGAGACATGTGCAAGATAGGATGCTGCACCCAGCAAATGGCAGCTCTTACAGTCCCCTCTTTGAGCCCCGCTGGGGTGTGGGAGGTAGTGATGCAGACTTCTCCTGGACCATGCTGGGAGCAAAGCACCAGGAACAGGTGTGGGTGGAAAGAGAGGGATCAGGTATCAAATGCCCTTGGGAGCAGCCGATCAGGGGGTCTTTCCAATGCCTGAGTCCAAGGTGCTCCACTCTCCTGGTGCCCCGTGCATCCTCCAGGATCCTGCTTTGCCAGCAGAGTGGTAAACTGAGGCACGGCCGCAGGATGAGTCCGTGGCCCAGCTGGGAGAAGGGAGCACAAGTCCTGGCTTGGACCGCTGCACCCCTGGAGGAGGACCCCAAGGCATCCCATCGGGCCGGCTCACAGGGCCCCCCCGGTCATCATCAGGACGACGTGCGCCCATGGTCCCGTGAGGACCAGGGGTGCGGAGGGTAGCTGTTTGCTGAGCTGCAGGATGCCTGCTGTCTGAAACGCGGCGCCCAGAATAGCAACGCGGGCCCGAATTAGAACAGGGCGTTCGATGGGGACATTCCAGCTCCGGGCTCCGCACCCGGATTCTTGCAGGGAACGAACTGGCACCAGCCTCCGTGCATCTGAAGGGCAGTGTGGCAGGGCAGGGTCCTGGAGGATGCACGGGGCACCGGGGGAGTGGAGCACCTTGGACTCGGGCATTGGGCCCTGGCAGCTGATGGTGCTTCTTAACACTGCTTTGCCTACCAGTCACCCAGCCCTGCGCCCTTGCCTGCACAATCCCTGTCTTCCCTTTGCCTTCCCCATGCATTTTCCAGCTCTGTGATATTAGGGAAGCCTCCTCTGCTTATCAGCCCTATTGCAATGATGTTTTGATAGCCCAACCCAAGCTCTTTCCAGCAGGTGCATGGCTGCCTGGTGGAAGGGCATTGCCTAAGGACCTGGGGACAGTGCCACGGGAAGCAACACCACGGCAGCGACACCCGTTGGGAAGTGAGACTTCCCAGAGGCGACAGTCCGTTGGCAGATCACATAGCAGCTCCTGGGGCACTGCTGTGCTGAAGCTAGGTGCGTCAGCTGTCAGAGCCATCCTGGTGAGCCCCTCGTTATCCATCTCAAATGTACCCGGGCTGTGAAAAGGATATGGGCTAATCACTGCTGCCGTGCATGCATAACTCCACTCCCTGGAATTGCAGGTTGGAGACCCACAAGCACTGGTTTAACTTGTGTCCTTCCAAGTACCAGGCAGCTTGCTCCGTGTGGGTTTTCTGAAGATCCCCGGGCATTTCTTTGTCAATCATTTCTAGAATAAAACCCCTCTCCTCCAGAGCAGTGCTGGGGTTAATTGCCCCTCTCCACCCCAGAGGTGACTGCCCAGCAGATTGCGAAAGGCCCTGCGATCCTCTTGAATGCAAAGCACTACGGGAATGTCAGCTATGATCTGAGTTAAATGATACCCCGAGCACACAGAGTCATATTCCCCTGAGCAGCAGAGGGGATGGAAATGGGAAATATTTACTCTGGCTGCATAAGCCAGTTGGATAAAAATAAGAACTGATGTGAACTTTTGCTCAAAACATAAATTGAACCTTTTCAGGGCCAGTCATCACTCCTGAGAGTACAGCACTACTGGCTTCATACTCACGATGGCATAGAAAATCGTAGACAATGAGGGTGGCAGGGACCTCAGGGGGTCCCATCTAGTCCAGCCCCCTGCTCCAAGCAGGACCAGCCCCAACTGCATCATCCCAGCCAAGGCTTTGTTTACCTGGGTCTTAAAAGCCTTCACTGTGTTTTGTGTGGAAAACCCCCCACAAAGTCAAAGGATGTCCGATTCATTTTAATACTGTCAAAGTGAAGAGGCTCAGCCTCAGATGGACAGTTTGCATTGTTGTTTTAACCTCAACGGACTTTTTTTCCTTCATCTGGTCATGCCCTGAAGTGGAGAGATTTCTAATTTCTCTCAGGTTTCTTTCTCATCAATTATTCACGGGTGATGGGGAAGGCCTGCAAAAATCCCTCTGGTTTGAGTGGTCTAATTGAATCTAGTCCAGTTTCATTTTTAACCTGGGCCTGTCTGAAGCACCTGGGCTCCTCGTAGTCCTGCTCCCCATCCTCCTTTGCATCTTCAATCGCTATTGACCGTGACAGCGAGAGATGAAGTGCTTGTGAATCAGGTTGGTCGCCTGCGTGTAAATCAGGGGGAATTATTCTCTCGTGCATTTAAGTAAAAGCCACAGCTACTTCTGTTGGCCGAAGATCCCTTCTGGCTCCAGCTGCTGTCATATCACCCAGTATATGTCTGTATTGCAGTAACTGCAGCTCATACCCAAGCTAGCTTTAAACTACTTGGCTCGGGCACTGCTAGCAGTGATGCCATGTTGGCAAGGGGCTTGCAAAGCTGCCTGGGACCCTTGATAAATATTTTGGCGGCTGTGTTGCTGCATGGTGCTGCAGTTACGCTGCTCTCCGTACCTGAACTCCTTAGCTGCAGTGTAGACATATCCAGACCTCCCCGCCGGGTGTTACAAGGACACTGTGTTCCTCTATAAGGTTAGGAGGCCTGCTGTATACGGGGTCTTCATAAAGTCTTTGTACACTTTTAAACTTTAATAACTTAGGTTGTGCACAAGGACTTTATGAAGACCCTGTCTATCTAACCCCTCTGTGTGCAAGGGAATGCAAAGGATAACCCCGCTGAGCTGTACCTACTGCATGGGGACCACCAGACACAGTTTCTTCACCATGACCCCTTTACTGTCACCTGCATCATCAAGGGATGGTTGATGGCTGGGACAACCAGGCATAAAGGGCTTGTGCATGGCTTGGGCTGGGCAATGTCTAAGACTGCAGATGGCAATTGGCATGGCTGTGCACGGCATGCCACCGAGGCACTAGCACGTGGCGGGTGGGGAATCCAGGTGGTGGGTGAAGGATTAGACAGGACAGTGTCGACTGGAGCCTGGAGCACCCTAGGCAGGGGTACAGAGCATCCTGTGTTGCATCCTGCTTATGGTTGGTGTCGGTCTGAAGGACCTGGCAGCTTTCTGGCTCTCATGGGGAAACTTTGTCCAGGCCTCCCATAGCCTCTGGCTGGTCCCAAAGGTTTGACTGGGACAGGGAAGTCCCTACCCCTGCCTTGCAATTCCTAAAAGAGGCTGGTGCCACCCGCAATGTGGGCAGGGAGGGCGGCATGCACCTGTGCTACCGGGAGTAAATTTCCAGAGGGAATTGCAAAGCAGGGAGGGCAATGCATACATCCTGCCTGGAGGATCATTGCTTTTGGTAGCATGGACTCTTTAGCACAGTCCTCTCCAGAATCAGGAGTGGGACGAGAAGGGCCAGCCCAAAAGGCTGGAGAGGGCTCCTTGGAGCAGGTGCTGCTTGGCGCACCACCTCAGCAGCCTGCTAGACACGGATGCATTTTGCCGGACTAATAATAATCGCAGGTCACGATCTTGCCCTGTTGTTCCCTGCCCTCTGCATTCCTCCCCTCTTTCCCCTTTCTCTCTCATGCTGCGATAGCTGCCCTTGGGCCCTGGTTCAAGAGCCGGACCCACCAACTCATTTCAGTAAAACCTCAGAGCAGCCCTCAGCAAAGTGATTAAGAAACATGAAATGCAACTTTGTGTGTTGTTTTTCCCCCACTTTGCTGTACCGAACAGCTGAAAACCTGTTGTGAAAATCAGGGCCTATTGTTTGGGCCAGAGAGCTTGAGAGCTCCTCTGCTGCACAATGCATTGCACGGGGGCAAGAGAATGCAAAGAGCAGAGATGGGGCAATAATAATACAGAGATGTACGAGAAAGCCTTGGCTGGGATGATGCAGTTGGGGCTGGTCCTGCTTGGAGCAGGAGTTGGACTAGGTGTGACCTCCTGAGGTCCCTTCCAGCCCTCATTTTCTATGATTTTATGACTCCTGCTACTTGGTGCTGTTCGATGCCTGCTGTAGCCAGTTCAGCAGCGACCAGGAAGCTACTGGCTTGTGGGACTTTCAGTGGTTTTCAGGGGGGATGGGAATGCCCCTCTTACTGGGTACATCTACACATGCACATTTACTGCTCAGTAACTGAAATAACTGCACAGGATGGACACGCGTCTACATGTGCACGCCCATATGGGGCAGTAAATATGGCAACGTACGCCAGCTTGAATGTAAATTTGATATCTGCACCATGCAGATATCAAATTTATTCCTGATTAGTTACTGCACAGTAATGCATGTGTAGATGCTTTACTGCACAGTAGCACTGTATGTGTGGACTGATTTGGGATTAACTTTAGTCCCAAATCAGTCCACAAACAGCATTAATGCACTTTAACGCCTGCATGTGTAGACAATGGAATATTCCCATTAACTGCACAGTACATTTAATTTAGTGTTAATGAGCTTTAACGCCTGTGAGTATAGACGCCGGCCTGTGCCCACTTACTGAACAGTAAGTTACTATGCAGTAAATTTAAGCTGGTGTAAATGCACATGTAGACACTCCCACTGCTTCTCTTTTCCCTACTGTCTCACCTCTGTCCCCCATCTATGGGGACAGTGGGGGACATATCTTCCCTGGGAAAGAGGAGCCCATCAGGGGTACTATAAGAGGCAGGCAGAGGCTTTGATACCTTCTTATCTCCAGTCAGTGTGGAGGAGGATGAAGGCAGAGAAGTAGAAGTGGTTCCCCCAATCTCATTCATCAGAGGGACGCAGCAAGGGATCAGAGATGCTCTGTTCACCGGGGCGCCTCTTGGAGTAACAAGGAACAATGGTCACAAACTGACAGAGAGCAGATTTTGGCTGGACATCAGGGAAAACTTCTTCATGGTAAGGGTGGCTAAAATTTGGAATGGGCTCCAAGGGAGGTGGTGCTCTCCCCTACCTTCAATCCTGGAGATTGCAAGGGAGAGGAACAGGGGAAAAACCCTGGTCAGACCCAGGTCCCTCTCTCTCTTCCAGGCTCCGCTGTCTGTCCCTGTGTGACACAGGGCACTGTGCAAGATGGACCTATGGTCTGACCTAGGCAAGAGCAGCTCTCATCTTCTTATTGACTTTTATGAATCTGAAAAAGATGTACATTTAATTCCAATGACAGCAGGACTAAAGAAACAGCATCTTCTGATTACTTTTGTCTATTTTTGTTGTATTTAAAACATTATATATGATGCAACAAATTAGCGCACATTCCTATAAAGATATATTTGGTTTTGCTTTGATCCTAAACAAAATAGTAGAGTCCCAGACCCCCAGCCTATTCGTAAAGCATCTAGTTTATTATTACTTGGAGAAAAGCATGCGTGGTGTTATATGTGATGATACACCTCACCATCTGCACCCCCTTTTCAGAACGCTGGATCCGCCCAGGCCTTTCAAGGATCCCACCGGGCCTGGCTCCATGCAGGTCCCAAACCCAGTTTTGCCTGATCTTTATCCCAGTTTGCTTAGACTCATATAATCATAGAAAATTCAGGTTGGGAGGGATCTCAGGAGGTCACATCTAGTCCAACCCCTGCTCAAAGCAGGACCAGCCCCAACTACATCATCTCAGCCAAGGATTTGTCTACCTGGGACTTCAAAACCTGCAACCCTTCACCACCTTTCTGGGTAACCTGTTCAAGTGCTTCACCACCCTCCTACCGAGATAGTTTTGCCTAATATCCAACCCCAACTTCCTTTGCTGCAACAAGAGCCCATTGCTCCTTGGCCTGTCATCTGCCCCCACTGAGACCAGCCCAGCTCCATCCTCTTTGCAGCCCCCCGGCAGGGAGGTGAAGGCTGATATCATAATCCCCTCTCGGTCTTCTCTTCTGCAGACTAAATCAGCCCATTTCCTTCAGCCCCTCCTCACCAGTCCTGTCCCCCAGCCCCACAACCATTTTCTTTGTCCTCCACTGGACTCTCTCCAATGTGTCCACATCCTTTCTGCAGTGGGGGGCCCACAGCTGGACACAGGACTCCAGATGTGGCCTCACCAGTGCCAATACTGGTCTCAGGGGAGCCAGGATGGGGGCCGCGAGGGGCCCTCATGTTGTGGTGTGTGCCCATCCGTCTCTTGGCACTGGTGGGCTGGCTATGCCTGGGACTGGCTTCCCTAGGGTGGGGGTACACAGGCAGGGCCACAGGCCCTACTGCTCGCCCTCCTGTGCAAACTCTGTGCTAACTCCTGCGCCAGACAGACAAGCGCACCTGTTTGCACAGCCTGTTCATGAGGCTCTGGTCGTGTGGCTCCCTGGGGTGTTGGGCAAAGTAGGGGCCGGGGCAGGATGAGATGGGGGGACTACCGCCACTGCTGGCCCGCTGAAGAACCCTTACAAAGCCAGCGGGCCAAGGCACTTAAGGGAGCCCACCCCTGCCCCAGCCCTGGGACAAGCTGCGGGCAAGGCAAGAGCCCCCAAGGGGACACTCGCCTGCCTGTACACAGATGCCAGGAGCTTGGGGAACAAGCAGGAGGAGCTTGTCCTCCTGCTCATTGCAAATTATTATGATGTCATAGGGATAACGGAGACCTGGTGGGACTCTGCCCATGACTGGACCACGGGTATTGATGGCTATACCCTGTACAGGAGGGATCGTGTAGATAAAATCTACACGATGAAATCTATGAAAAGGGAAGGGGTGTAGCTCTGTATGTCAAGGAGAGCTACACGTCCCTGCAAGCTGATGTTGGCGACCAGGGTGGACACCTGGAGACCCTCTGGGTTAAAACCCATGGAGAACATGGCACAGGGGACACAACGGTGGGGGTCTACTACAGACCTCACACTCAAAGTCCTGAGCTTGACCAGGAGTTCACCCGGGAACTGACTGAGGCCGCTTGCTCCAGGACCTTGGTTGTCATGGGTGACTTCAATTACTCGGACATCTCCTGGGAAGATCACTCAGCAAAATCTGAGTGGTCGCAAAGCTTTCTCTCGTGCGTGGATGACCTCTACCTGAATCAAGAAGTCTGTGGGCCAATGAGAGGCAAAGCGCTGCTTGACCTGGTACTGGCTATGGGGGACGACCTAATTGGCGACCTAGTGATCGATGGGAAGCTGGGTGACAGCGACCACGAGCTGATCACCTTCACCATCCACCGTAAAGCTGGCAAGTCAGTCAGCAACATGGAAGCCCTTGACTTCAGAAAAGCCAACTTTGACAAGCTCAAGAGGCTAGTCGGTCAGGCCCTCAGGGACCGTGACCCCAGGGAGATGGGAGTTCAAGAAGAGTGGTTGCTTCTCAAGGAAGCGATCCTCAGTGCACAAGCTAAATCTATTCCAACTTGGAGGAAAGGCAGCAAGAAGGCACAGCAGCCCCCCTGGCTCTCCAGGGACCTAGCGGACCTCCTCAGGCTAAAAAGAAAGGCCTACAAAGGATGGAGGATGGGATTCACCTCCAAGGAGGATTATTCTGCACTGGTCCGGTCCTGCAGGGAGCAAACCAGGAAAGCCAAGGCTGCAACTGAACTCCAACTAGCTTCAAGCATCAGGGACAATAAAAAGTCCTTTTTCAGGTATGTGGGGAGCCGGAGGAAAAGCAAGGGCAATGTTGGACCCCTTCTAAACCAGATGGGGCAATGATGCCCAGGAAAAAGCCAACCTATTTAATTGGGTACTTTGCATTGGTCTTTCATCAGTCCCATGGGACGCCCATGCCTGCTGTGGGACAGGGAGATTCAGGTGATGGGGATCCCCTACCCTCCATCAATGCTGACCCCGTGAAGGAACATCTTGAGAAGCTGGATACCTTCAAGTCAGCCGGCCCTGACAACCTGCACCCCAGGGCACTCAAGGAGCTGGCGAGCGTCATAGCCCAGCCCCTGGCACGGGTCTTCGAGAGCTCCTGGCGCGCTGGTGTAGTGCCCGAAGACTGGAAGAAGGCCAATGTGGTGCCGATCTTCAAGAAAGGGAGGAGAGTGGATCTGGATAACTACAGGCCCATTAGCCTGACTTCTATCCTGGGGAAGATCTTAGAAAAGTTTATTAAGGAGGCCATCCTTGAGGGACTGGCCCAGGCTAACATCCTAAGGGACAGCCAGCACGGGTTTGTTGCGGGTAGGTCTTGTTTGACCAATCTCATTTCCTTCTATGACCAGGTGACCTATCACCTGGACAAGGGAGAAGAGGTTGATGTCATATATCTTGACTTCAAAAAAGCTTTTGATCTGGTATCCCACGATCACCTCTTGGCCAAACTGGCCAGTTGTGGCCTTGGCTCCACCACGATCCGCTGGCTGGGAAATTGGCTTCGTGGTCGGACCCAGAGGGTTGTGATTGATGGCAGTCACTCATTGTGGTGCCCTGTGACCAGTGGGGTCCCTCAAGGCTCTGTCCTGGGACCCATCCTGCTCAACATCTTCATTAACGATGTGGACATTGGAGTTAGGAGTGGACTGGCCAAGTTCACCGATGACACCAAACTTTGGGGCAAAGCATCCACGCCAGAGGACAGGCGGGTGATCCAGGCTGACCTGGACAAGCTCAGCAAATGGCCAGACGAGAACCTGATGATGTTTAACACCGAAAAATGCAAGGTTCTCCACCTTGGGAGGAAAAACCTGCAGCATCCTTATAGGCTCGGCAGTGCTACATTGGATAGCACTACAGAAGAAAAAGACTTGGGGGTCATCATTGACCACAAGATGAACACGAGCCTGCAATGCGATGCTGCGGCCAGTAAAGCGACCAAAACGCTGGCGTGCATCCATAGATGCTTCTCGAGCAAATCCCGGGACGTCATTCTCCCCTTGTACTCGGCCTTGGGGAGGCCGCAGCTGGAGTACTGCGTCCAGTTTTGGGCTCCACAATTCAAAAAGGATGTGGAGAAGCTTGAGAGAGTCCAGAGGAGAGCCACGCGCATGATCAGAGGTCAGGAAAACAGACCTTACGATGACAGGCTGAGAGCCACGGGACTCTTTAGCCTGGAAAAGCGCAGGCTCAGAGGTGATCTGATGGCCACCTATAAGTTTCTCAGGGGTGACCACCAGGATCTGGGGGAACGTCTGCTCACCAGAGCGCCCCGAGGGATGACGAGGTCGAACGGTCACAAACTCCTGCAAGACCGTTTCAGGCTGGACATAAGGAAGAATTTCTTTCCTGTCCGAGCCCCCAAGGTCTGGAGCAGTCTGCCAGCGGAGGTGGTTCAAGCACCTACATTGAACACCTTCAAGACACATTTGGATGCTTATCTTGCTGGGGTCCTATGACCCCAGCTGACTTCCTGCCCCTGGGGCGGGGGGCTGGACTCGATGATCTCCCGAGGTCCCTTCCAGCCCTGATGTCTATGAAACCTATGAAGAATTAACCCCCGCTTGTCTTTACTGGGACCAGTGTCCTCTGAGCCAGGACTGTCCTCTGAAGCCTTTTATCCAGTATATTGGATAAAACACATACATCTCTTGAAAAGAAATGAGGGCTGGAGCCAGGGGGTTTCTGGAAAGGCTCTGGCCACATGTGGTAGATGGATAAGCTGAGAATAAGAAGCTGCCAGTCTCCCCCATCCCCTGTGACTCCCCGGGCGCACGGCCTTGGCGGAGATCAGGGGTGAAGGATACGCTCTTGGATAAGTGTCACAGAGGGAGGTGAGATATACAAGATCCCAGAAGGGGTGGTGGGGACACTGTTGAACAGGGTACAGTTTAGACAGAGCAGCTGCTCGACAGGCTTCTGGCAGAGGGGCTGCGATGGGAGTCACACTGCAACCAAAATACCTATTATTGAATGCTGTCCTCAGGTACCGGGAAAACACAACACGTGCTTTCAAAATGATATTGTATTTCTCCAGTTGCTTGCAAAAGCTATGGAAAGGGTCTGGGAGATGCAAGAAGCAAAATCAATGGCACGGAGAATAACCCCTGCCTTCTACCTTGGAGACAGCCATGCCGTAGGGGAAATGGAGATTTTCGTATCCACTTCACACGCCCCACCAATTCTGCATGCTTGTATTTCTACTTTCACTTGTGATATTGCCATGGGTTGGTCAGCTTTGTTTTTCTAACCTTGTGGAAAAGGCATATTTTAACTGTTAAAGTAGAAGAAAAAAGGAGGCTTGGATGCCTGGCATTGCCCATTCCTGCAATGTCTGAGGAACTTTGCAAGTATTTGGTGTTTTTCTTACTGTCCCAGGCCCTGGCAGAAGCTGCTTTCATTGAAATAGAAGGAAATTTGTTGCCCTTTCAGTTGCAGAAAAAAAAAAATAAAAGTTACAAATCTGAAACGGGTTACCCAGGACTGAGAAACCACAAAGCATAAAGCATAAAAAAACAAAACAAAACAAAAAAACAAAAACAAAAAAAATAAAAATAAAAAATAAAAAAAAGGTCACGATATATTGGTACAGTCATAAAATAACGAAACTCATGGTTTCTCACTTCCTGATACGTAGAACCCTGGGCTTTTTGCAGGGAACTATTGCTAGTCGGTTTTTTTCCAGTATGAGCTGCAGCTTTTACAATCAAGGTAGAAGACAGATGATTCAAAGATGTGAGTTTGAAACCAGGCATGGGCTGGCTTGTCTCGAGTTCAGCGAGCTTCAGTCCCAATGTTGGACTGGAAGTGGCTTGGGAGCATTTTACTTCAAACTAGTGAGCTGCGAGAGCCTGAATCCCCCGCCTTGCCCTTCAAAAGCAGCATGCCGAAAACTTCGCAGTGTTTTCATGGCCTCCAGCAGGTCCAAGGACAACTCGAGGGGCCTTCGCGGTGCCTTTTCCTTCCTCCTTTTCCCTTTGCTTTCACTTTATTTTCTTACTAATGGCAGTGGGTGAAAACTGCCCTGTCTCATTTGTTATATGAGAGGGTTTCTTCCGTTCCCAAGGGGCTGGGCAGACCTGGTTATTTCTGCAATACAATTAAGAATGGCTCTTCAGCTTCATTTCCTCTAGGGCTGGCATAAGCTGAGCATCCCCCCTTGGCAGGAACCTAAAGCCAGTTGCACGGTCCCCTGCAAAAAAGCCAAGCAACTGGAGGAAGCCAGTGACCCACCCCTGCTGGTGGACAACTGACCGGAAGGGGCAGGGCCTGCTTCCTGTAAAACTCCCAGGCTGAGGCCAAGCAGGCTGTTCCCTGCTGGCAGCCGCAGGGGAAGGAGCTGTGCAGGTGCGAGACAGGAGAAGAGGCCAAAATGCATGAGCACTTTGGTACAGGTGAGGAATAGAGCACCCTTGGGGGTGGCTCGAGTGATGTTTAGCTGGGGGCCAGAAATGTATGTTATAGCCTAGGGGCTTGTGTTTGCTGTTTAAACCAGTGGCTTGGGAGAGGCTATAAGGGGAAGGAGGAGGCCTCATAAGGGGATCCACGGCAGAGTGGGAACCCCAGCCCCAGACGAGGGGGCAGCGATTTCAAGACGAGGGCCATGGAAACCCCGAGCGCCCAGGGAGCTGCGGTGCAAGACGAGGGCTGCAAAGAGCCCGAGTGTCAAAGAGAGTGTAAGACCGAACAACATCTGGTACATCAGCAAGGCTTGGGGCGTGGGAAAGGGGTGGTTGGAGCCACGCATAGCCCATAAAGCTGGGGTGCACAGGAGCACCCATTACCGAAACAGAGCTAATGTACAGGAGAACGACCGTGTCCAGGGAGACAAAGAAGCAGCCTCCCTATCATATACATTTGACATCAAAGATGTGGCAGGTGAGAATCGAGGGTGCTTTGTAGACAAACAGGACATGGTAAGAGGTGCTAAGGGAGAGCATGGTGACCCTAGTATGCCCCCTCCTGCTACAGAGTCATTAGTGATGCCAAGATGAACATGGGCCGGCAGTGTGGGGACGCGGTCAGGAAGGCCAACCGCACCTTGTCGTGCATCCACAGATGCATCTCGAGCAGGGCCAGGGAGGTGATCCCCCGCTCTGTGCAGCACTGGTCAGGCCGCAGCTGGAGGACTGCGTCCAGGTCTGGGCGCCGCACTTCGGGAGGGATGTGGACAGCATGGAGAGGGTCCAGAGGAGGCCACCTGCATGATCAGGGGGCAGCAGGGCAGGCCCTACGAGGAGAGGCGACGGGACCTGAACCTGTTCAGCCTCCACAAGAGAAGGCTGAGGGGGATCTAGTGGCCATCTACAAACTGGCCAAGGGGGACCAGCAGGCACTGGGAGAGTCCCTGTTCCCCTGAGCACTGCTGGGAGTAACAAGGAACAATGGCCGTAAGTTGGCCGAGGGGAGATTCAGGCTAGACATCAGGAGGCGACTTCACAGTCAGGGCGGCTAGGATCTGGAACCAACTTCCAAGAGAAGTGGTGCTGGCTCCTACCCTGGGGGGCTTCAGAAGGAGGCTAGATAGACACCTTGCTGTCATCATCTGACCCCAGCATCCTTTCCTGCCAATGGCAGGGGGCCGGACTTAATGATCTGCTCAGGTCCCTTCTGACCCGACCGACTATGAAGGCATGCATATGATGTGAACAACACCAGGCATCTAGGAGATGAATGAGCAGGACGGGGAACATCCCAGCCTTGGCCACCTCTTGCAGTCCCAAACCTAGATGGGGAGAATAACCCCAATGCTCAAGCAGAGGCTGCAGCAGCCCCTGCCTTGCCGACAGTGCACTGGGAGCAGGCGTGCTGACTTACCTGCCTCTGCTTTGCATCAGCGTGCAGTGGTGGCACCAACCCCTGTAACAGGGGATGCTCCTCTGCGCCCCCCGACCTTGGGTGGCTGAGGATCAGGTAAGAGTTTCTTAGTGCATAGGGATGCTGTTTCTATGTAGCAAAATATACTTCCATGTGATAATCCCACTGGTTTCTGGAGGGCTGTAAAGATGAGACGGCTTGAAAGAGGGGCTAGCTGCAGGTCCGGCTACTGCTGTGCAGTCCTTCCTGACGAGGGGATGTGGAAACGAAAGGGAGGGGGTAGTACTGAGTTTGAGCTTCAGATCTGTTTTTTGCCCTCCTCTGTCTGCTTCAAAAGACCTTCGATATCTTAGCTCCGGGTCTTACTACTGATTGTATGGAGTCCACCAGTGCTACATGTCCCTGGGTAAAATACAGACCTAAAAATCTCAGGGGTGGATGGATATGATGAAGGACAAAACTGGTCTGGCTTCTTTAGTGGGGGGAAAGTATTCTTTTTCTGTTTATTGCGACCCTGGGTGGGCAAAAAAAAGGAGAAAGGGATAGTATAATCTAGGAATCGGGTCTCGTGGTAGAAGTGATCTCTTTTATTAGGCCAATAAGATTTTTGCAAAAAAATTTAAAAATTAAAGCAAAATTAAAAATTCTTAATTTTTTTACATTTTTTATTTAAAAAAATTAAAGAACAATTGCAAAAAAATTAAAACATTTAAAGAAAAATAAAAATTCTTTTAACTTTACAATTATTTTTGCAATTTTTATTTAAAGAATTTTTGTTTCTTTAAACATTTTACAGTTTTTGCAAATTTTAAAATTTTTTTAAAGAAATTAAAAATGTAAAAAAATTAAGAATTTTTTATTTTTCTTTAATTTTTCAATTTTTTTGCAAAAATCTTGTTGGCCTAATAAAAGAGATCACCTCTACCATGAGCCCCGATTTGCTTTTTCCTCTAGACTAATACGCCTACAACCTGGATACCTGATGCCGTATAATCTAGGAGGCATTTAAAAGCCCCTTAGCAGGCTATTGGAACTTTTTGGCCACGAAGCGAGAAGGAAGATGCTGCGATGGGTTTGAAATGGGGTAGGAGTAACTGGTCCATTCTTGACAAAGCAAAAATGTAATTGCAGGCGCTGCCGGGTTCTGTGTGATATCAAATAACACAAGGCAATGATCTGGGAGAAGAGATGGACTGTGGGGAACCAGCCTGGGAAGACTGTGGCAGCTAGCTGAGTTAGTAAAAATAGGAGTAAGAGTAGTAGAGCCACGAGGCACTTTGAGGGACTGAGCCAAGCTGCAATGGTCCATAATCTGAATATATGGAAGATCGTGGGCTTTGGGAGGAATCGTTTAACTACATAATGCTGGGTTTTAGGGTAAATGTAGTTGTTCAGGCCAAACAACCATGGATGGCTGCACAATTTCTGCTGGCTGTGCAAGGGCAGTTGGACAAGCAAACAGAATAGAGGAAGCGGTAGAAAATTTGTACTTGAAATATCTCCTGTCTTTGTAGAAACCTGTGGAGTGGCCTCCACAGGGGTACTCAACACTATTATAAGATGGCAGGGCCTGTAATAATTGGGGTGGACTGAGGAGACCAGACTGGTTTGGGTTTATAGAGAAGGCCAGGAGCTCAAGATGAATAACAAAAATGGGTCAAAAAAATAAAGGCAACGAGGACACTCATTTCCCCTTGATCCTTATCCTCTGAGAAGGGGATATACAATGAACTCACAAGCCATCAAGGGCATCTCTTCTCTCCCATGCTGTGTAGTTAATTAATGAAGTTCTTGACAACCAGCTGTCACCAAGTCCTCATTTTTGTAGGATCTAGGGAAAAGCTCAAACACTGCTATAGATAACAAAACCTAGAGGAAGTGCAGGTATTTTGGGGAGAGGTGCCAGTTTTTTGCAGCCACCGACTTAGCTTTGGGGACTAGGACGCGCCTCCTGTTGCAGGCTGGGTACATCATAACCGGTCATTGGGGTGCTTTGCACTTCATCCTGAAGCCGCTGTTACGGGCTGCTCTAAATAAAGTGAGCAAAACCCAGGGCACAGTCCTAGAGCCATCACGGACCTCTGAAACCAGTAGTTTTGCGATTTCCAGGCTCAACTAAGTGTTGCAGATAGGCTGATCATCTCTGCTGAGTTACCTGCTGCTTCCCTCCAAACCAAACAAGTCATATGCATGGGGCACCAGGCAGCACCAGCAGAACTGGGTTTCACATTCAGGACAAAAATCCCCCTTCAGGGCATCTTCATGGTCATAGGCCTGCAATTTAGGACTGCCCTTGAAATTGCAGCCACTTTAAGAAATTTAACCAATCTAATCTTAAAGGATCTGTTAAGACTATGAATCCAAAACTGGCATTGAAATTTCCCAAATATAGCATTTGCAGAGGGAGGCGATGCAAACAGTGTTAGTAAGCCCCGGTTCCCATGCTGAACTATGTGACTATGGAGAGAGACTTGCCAGGGAGGAGTAAGAATGACCTTGACATTTAGTATTTAAGTACAATTCAATGAATCCATATAATATGTAGCGTAGCATTTTGCTGAGAGCTATTCACTACCTCGTAGTTCTGCTTTATGGCATAGATTCAATATTATCCTGGATTTTTGATGCCCCTTTGGCAGGAACGAGGGTCTCCTTTTCTCTGAGTGTAGATATCATATCATCTGTGCTGAAATGCAGCTGAATCTGGGGAGGGGGCATGGCACTTGTTGCAAAGATGCTGACGAAGCCAGCTCCCTGCTGCGCACGGGTTCAGAGGCGAGGCAAAGGTGGTATTTGGGTAACTCTTCCTCCTCTTTCACTCCTTTCTGCCTCCATTTTCTAGCCATATAACATCCAGAGCAAACTCTCCTGTCCTCGATGTGCTAACGCAGGCTGTGGAGGGGGCCAGTGAGCTCCTCCAGATGGAAGAAATGTCTTGTCTTCTTCCCCTCACCAATGGCCTCTGTGTGTTGATGCAGGAGGGAAGGAAGGAAGTCTTTAGCAAAGCAATTCACTGCTGTCATTGCTGCTTTTCTGCCCCAAGATAATTGAGTGCCGTTAAGTTTGGTTTTGAAATGTGGTGATTATCTCTCTAATTACTTAGATGCATCTTGAATACTAACCACGTCTTTTCCCCGCCTGGAAGAGCCTTTCTGCACCACGGCTGAGCTGATAGCATTGCTCTTCCTAAAGCGCGCAGCTGGCAGGAGGAGATTGCGGGGGAAGTCAGGTCTTGCTGGTCCTTTCTAACAAAACCCTGGGTGAAGGCTCCAGCAGGAGCTGGGCTGGGATCTCCAAACCGATTATGCATTAACTGCCCGCATGGTCGGGTACTAAGGTGGGGAATATGTTCCCATTCCTCATGGTTGGGCATGTGTTTGTCCTCTACACGATGAGCTATCCCTGAGTTTCTCCAGTCCAGCCCCAGCTACTGAGCATTAGTATATGTGTGTGTGTGTGTGTGTGTGTGTGTGTGTGTGTATATGGGGGTGTGTGTGTGTGTGTGTATATATAAATATATATATATATATATATATATATATAATGTGTGTGTGTATATAATTTAAAGGGCAAACTACTTTCTGTGCAGTAACCATCTCTATTCCCCCTTTGGTTGTGAAGTAGCTAGGAAATACATGATGAGAAAAGGTCTTTGTGGGTAATATGATTAGACCAACAGCAGAGTTGGGATGACCAGGCATATCCTTCAGAAGCCAGTCTACGCCTATGCCAACCATGCAGTTGGCCCAATTAAAGATGTTGCCTGCAAAAAAACCTTGCTTTTCCATTGGCAGACGAGCTTCTTTGGGTAAATGTGATATATTAGATGAACTCAGTAGTTGGAAAAATGGTTCCTTGCGAGCTTTTGGGCACAAACGCCCTTCTTTAGGCATCGGGAGAGTCTGCTGGGGTTGTGCTCTCCATGGTGGAATAGAAGCTGAGATGCAAAAGGAAGGTCTGTCTTGCTTTGCCATTAACCCTTATCAGTCAAGGAGACAAGCGCCCAAAAACGACATTGCAGGGGAGAGCACAGGACCTCGGATTGCCCACTAGAGGGCAGCCCAACTAAAAACATGAGCAGGTCCGAGTTCTTCCCGCAGCCCTGGGTCTTCCTGCCCTCTTCCTGCCTGGCCCTTGCACTTGTGGGGGACCCTGGTGCTGGGTGCTGCACAAACACCTAGACACGGCCAACTTCTCTGTCCTGACACAGTGCCAACCGCCTAACCTCGTGGTTCTCGTCCCGAGGACCCCTTGTAACATTTGTGAACTGAGTGACACCCACATTCAAACCTGACTGCACTTACCTGCCAGCAGTGGGGACGGGGGATCATACAAGCAGGCACAAGCCTCTGATTGCGTTGTATCTACTTGGCTTATCTCCTCACACCCTGGCTGAGAATTGCTGATTTAAATGGGCAAGGCAAGGAGTATGGGAGGAGCCAGATAACCTGTCCCCAGTCAACCTGGGATGAGCAGATTAAGAAGAGGGCCCTGGTTTGCTGGCTTCTAGTACAAGGCTCTCTCTGCTGTATCTGATGGCTGCTGTAGTCGCAAGCTCACTATTTCACGTATTAAATGCAGCCACATGCAAGGCTTGAACCCCACTGGGGATGGGCAGAAGGGACCTATCCTCGGGGATTGGACTAGATGACCTCCTGAGGTCCCTTCCAACCTTAATTTTCTATGATCACTGCTTCTTGATCATCCAGGGAGTTGCAGGCGAAGTCCCATGACATCCTTTTAAATGTGCCTCAGGGCGCCACAAAACATTAGGTATGCAAACACCTCCACAATTCACAAGGTAAACCATATAGGCCTCCAGAAATAGGCTACCTCTTCAGTCAGTTATCTGGAGTGTCACGCATGGTCTGCCCTGCTGTGGTTTTTCTAATTTATTTGCAATAAAAGAATGGCAACAAAAGAATTATTATTTTTTGCCGTCAAGAAATAAGAGATTGCTTGCAGCTGGCATTTTCCTAGAGTCTAAAAAACATTGAGAGCCACCTGCCTCCTGGTTCAATGCTCAGTGATATTTTTTTTTCCAGCTAGGTCTGCAAGATATGGGGGTTTTTTCTTTGCTCTTGGGATGAGTCTGTCCATCAAAGGGTTATTGGGTTAAAAATACCAGAGTACATGCTGCCTCTTTCTTGGCCTTTGCCAGCTTATTCACAGCTCTGCATACACTGGCAGACAGTCCCATGTAACACGACAAGGCCTGAAAATCCTTCCAGTATATGAATGGAGGGAAACTAGAGCAGTCTCACTTAAGCAGCAAAGGTTTTAAAGCATTTACATTTTAAAGCATGCTTCTGGAGCCAAAGGTTAGTCCAGTGCTGTCTTCCCCTGAGCAAAATCCCCACCGGGGCAGTGCATTAACGTTTGAGACCTAAAAATACAGCTGCATTCGTGGGTTATAGTCATGGCACTGTGGTGAGCACATGCTGCCAGGATCAGTTTTGACGATGGAGAAATTGGAGAGAGTCCAGTGGAGGGCAATGAAAATGGTTGTGGGGCTGGGGACAGGACTGGTGAGGAGAGGCTGAGGGAAGTGGGCTGATTGAGTCTGCAGAAGAGAAGACCGAGGGGATTGAATAGCAGCCGTCACCTCCCTGCAGGGGGGCTGCAAAGAGGATGGAGCTGGTCTTGGTGTGGGCAGATGACAGGACAAGGAGCAATGGGCTCAAGCTGCAGCAAGGGAAGCTGAGGTGGTGAAGCACTGAAACAGGTTACCCAAGGAGGTGCTAGAGTCTCCATCCTTGGAGGTTTTGAAGACCCAGGTAGACAAAGCCCTGGCTGGGATGGTGGAGTTGGGGCTGGTCCTGCTTGGAGCAGGGGTTGCATTAGATGTGACTCCTGAGCTCCCTTCACACCCTCATGGTCTGTCATCCTAAATATGTGTGTCTGATGCACACTACAGTGTCTGCCTCCTACTCCTTTGAACTGTAATGCGTCATGGATGACTTCAAAGGTGGGTTTCACTGATCAGCACGATGCTACAGGGGTAGGAATACATTACACTGAAATGTTTAACTTGGAGGAAAGAAGAAAGCCAATGCTTGCAAAGCTTTTATCATAGTCTCGCAGGTCACAGGATTGTTAAAAGCAGTGATTCTCAACTGGGGTGCCTTAAGATGATGTCAAGGGGAGCTCAGGGTACCATGCAATGTTAGCACTATTAGGTGTGCAGACATGATAGGGACAGGATAGGAAAGAGGGGCGGGGGCGTGGCGCTCTCTATTAAGGAGGAATACGCATCCTCATCAATTAGCAAGGAGCCAGGGGAGGGGCACTCCGAAGTGCTTTGGGTTAGAGTACAAGGCAGTCGAGGGTAAAGGGACTTAACGGTGGGGGTCTACTACAGACCCCCCAACCAGGGAGAGGAGCTTGACCAGGATTTCTTGGGTCAGCTCACAGAGGCAGTGAAGGCTAAGGATGTGGTGGTCACGGGGGACCTGAACTTCCCGGACATCTGCTGGGAGGAGCAGTCAGCCAGGTCTGACCGCTCACGTCGGTTCTTGGCCAGAGTGCAGGACCTCCATCTAACCCAGGAGGTGCACAGCCCCACCGGGGAGACGCCTTGTTGGACCTGGTGCGGGCCACGGGTGATGGCCTGGTGAGGGGGCTGCGGGTGCTCGACCGCCTGGGCGACAGCGATCATCGCCCGCTGGGATTCACCATCCAGCACAAGGTGGCAAAGGCATGCAGCAAGGCAGCAGCCCTAGATTTTAGGAGGGCAGACTTCAACGAGCTAAGGAGGATAGTTGGAGAAGCGCTGAGGTCCCAGAGGGGAGGGGAGCCAGGTGTCCAAGGAGAGCGGTCGCTCCTTAAGGAGACGACCCTCCAAGCCCAAAGGAAGGTAATCCCAACGAGGATCAAAAGAAGCAGGAGAGCACACAAGCCTCCGTGGCTCACCAAAAGCATCCGGGAATGTCTCCTTGCTAAAAAGGAGGCTTACACCCAATGGAAAGAAGGGGTCATCACCAGGGAAGGCTATTCTGCAGTTGCTTGGGGATGTAGGGGGGTAGTTAGGAAGGCCAAGGCAGAGATGGGACTGGGACTAGCTTCCCAGATTAAGGACAATAAGAAGTCCCTTTTTAAATACGTAGGGGGTAAAAAGAAGGTCCCGGGTAATGTGGGGCCCTTGCAGGACGCGTTGGGAAATTTGGTGATCACACCAGACGGCAAAGCTAACATGTTTAACGATTTCATAGACATCAGGGCTGGAAGGGACCTTGGGAGATCATCGAGTCCAGCCTCCATCTTCCTAAGTAGGGACCTGAACAGCCACCTCCCTGCTGGGCCCCCCTCGGGCCCCGGGGGAGGCACACCTGGGCCACGGGTTAGCGAGGATTTAGTCAGGGAGCTTCTGGAGGGGTTGGACGTATTCAAGTCAGCCGGCCTGGATGATCTCCACCCTAGAGTCCTAAAGGAACTGGCCGAGGTCATTGCAAGACCCCTGGCACGGCTTTATGAGCACTCGTGGTGCTCGGGTGAGGTACCAGAGGACTGGAAGAGGACCAATGTGGTCCCCATCTTCAAAAAAGGCAGGAAGGAGGACCCGGGAAACTACAGGCCGGTTAGTCTCACCTCGATCCTAGGCAAGCTGTTCGAGAAAATTATGCTGGCACACATCCAGGAGGGGCCAGCAGGGGACTGCCTGCTTGGGGACAACCAGCACGGGGTCATCAGTGGCAGGTCCTGTCAGACCAACCTGGTGCCTTCTACGATCAGATCACCAGGTCATTAGACGCAGGGGGAGCAGTGGACATTGTTACCAGATTTGCCCACTACTTTGGGGTGTGCTCATTTATTAGGGATAAGGTCTTCGTAATTCTATCAATGTGCTGCTTGTGTTACTTGTGTTTCTGTACGGAGCTGCATCTCTCCCTTCTGCAAGCCCTCACCCCCAGTGGAGCTATCTTGCAGGACTCAGTTCAATGGGGCTGGGTTCCTCCAGTCCCCAAATCAGTCATACACAGACACACACACACAGATTAACGTGACACGCCTGACTTGGCCGGGTTGATCAGCATGGACAGGCTGACACCCTCATACGCCAAGAATCAGTTCCTCAGAGCAACAGTAACCACAGTCAGACACAAGCACACAGTTAAACAGAAGACCTCTGCATCCGGCTGGGTTTCCAAATGACAGGGTTCAGTTCATCAGGGCACGTCTGAGCCAAACTGGGTCAATCAGCCTGTACAAGCTGATCCCCTTATGCGTTTCGAACTCAGCACGTCCCAATCTTTTAGTCTCTTGATGAGCAGACCCCACAGTATTTCTAGGCTTCACAGGGATCTTTAGCTTAGGTAAGAGAGGCGTTGCTGCAGAGCAAGTGGGGAAAGAGAAGTAAAGAAGGCAAAATATACCCAGTTACCACCAGTTTGACTATCAAAGTTATTTATTGCTAAGTAGATGAAATATATATTGACACTAGTAGTGATAGACATGCAAAGGAAAAACAAACAGAAACAGTCACAGTATACCCTGGTTTCACTAAGTATTCGGGGAAACTTAGCTCAAGCTTAACTAATACAGTTCGAGTTCAGAAGTCTATGCTTAGAGAGAGAGAGAAGAGAAAAGAGAGAGAGAGCTGGGATCTCGCCAGTCCAAGGCACTCGGGCTGCAGAGCCGACAGGTCGAAGTTCTCAGCACGATCCTTGAAGGGAGACGATCTGCCTCCTGCCGCCTCTCCAGAAGAAAGCGGGTGGTGTCAGCACACACCGCTGCTTCTTTTACAGATTTTTATACCCCCAGTTCAGTTTCTTTCAAGCATTCTCAATAGTGTAAATCAAATTGTCTTTTCTATTGACGAGGGGTTATCTGGGTGGAACAGCTCAGGAACTTGATTGATACTCAGGAAACACCTACTTGGAGCCAGCTTGATAGCAGATATACTTGATGGGCTCTCTCTTGGTGTCTTCAGAAACAATAGATTGCAGCATCAGGGTTTTTGGATTTTTACTTGCTGTGAACAAGCCTCAGCTTAGCATGACTTTTCCAGATCTTACTTTTGTCTTTTAACAGACTTAAGGCACTTACTGGAGTGTTCATAACCTGTTGTGGAGAGGACTTCCACCAGTCATCTGGGGAAAACTATGACAGCACTTGTGGTCAGGGCTCCAATGGGCTGGACGCTGTGATGAACCCTGTGCCATTGTTCAATGTTGCCCGTACCGCCTCGGACTCGGTTATTGCCTCAGCACTCCCTGACCCGGCAACCGCGTTGTAGCCGATTAAGTTTCCATCGGCCTCCCCTAGTGGGACCGGGGAATGGACGGCCCAAGATGCCTAATAAACTTACTTTTGCTTAGAGGTGGGGGGGGCGGGGTGCGGAGGGAAGGAAAAGTCCTTTGTAAATCCAGATTGAACTGGTCTGATAAATGCTGAGCTGGGTGTCGGGGTTGATTAGCATTAGGAGCACAGCTCCCCCGCCATGCCGTGCTCCCCCGCTTCGCTGATCCCAGGATTCACTGCAGTCTCTGCTTCAGGCTTTCTGTTCTCCATCTCTCATGCAAATGAATGGTCATCTGTTCCCATCTCAGATGCAAATGAGACCTAGGGCACTTGTTGCACTTTTGTCACCCTGATCTGGAGGGTTTTAGATGTGTCTCTCACTGCATCTTCATCAGTTTCTGTTTAGGTGAGGGGGGGCGCGATTCTTTGTGAGTCAGACAGTCTGCGTCCTGTGTCAGGGGTCCCCAAAAACATGGAGCTGACAGGTAACAACATAGCCTTTCTGGACTTCCAGAAGGCCTTCGACACTGTCTCTCACCCCGCTCTCATTAAGAAACTGGGGGCTGTGGTGTCGACACCCACAGTCAGATGTGTCGCCAACTGGCGGGAGGGCCGCACCCAGAGAGTGGTGGTGGATGGGTCATGTTCGACCTGGGGGGATGTGGGCAGTGGGGACCCTCAGGGCTCGGTCCTCGGGCCCGCACTGTTCAACATCTTCATCAGCGACTTGGATGAGGGGGTAAAAAGCACCTGCTCAAATTTGCTGATGACACTAAGATGTGGGGGGACGTGGGCACACTGGAAGGATGCAACAGGCTACAATCAGACCTCGACAGGTTACGGGGTGGGCGGACGAGAATAGGATGGGTTTCAGCACTGACAAGTGCAAGGTGCTGCACCTGGGGAGGAAGAACCGGCACCATACCTACACGCTGGGGAACTCCCTACTCATCAGGGCAGAGGCAGAAGAGGATCTTGGAGTCATCACTGATGCCAAGATGAACATGGGCCGGCAGTGTGGGGACGCGGTCAGGAAGGCCAACCGCACCTTGCCCTGCATCCACAGATGCATCTCAAGCAGGGCCAGGGGGGTGATCCTCCCCCTCTATACGGCACTGGTCAGGCCGCGGCTGGAGTACTGCGTCCAGTTCCGGGCGCCGCATTGCAGGAGGGATGTGGCCAGCATGGAGAGGGTCCAGAGGAGGCCACTCGCATGGTCGGGGGCAGCAGGGCAGGCCCTACGAGGAGAGGCGCCGGGACCTGAACCTGTTCAGCCTCCACAAGAGAAGGCTGAGGGGGATCTAGTGGCCTGTTACAAACTAGTCAGGGGGGATCAGCAGGCACTGGGGAGTCCCTGCTCCCCCGAGCACTGCCAGGAGTGACCAGGAATAACCGTCACAAGCCGGCAGAGGGGAGATTTAGGTTAGATATCAGGAGGTGCCACTTCCCAGTCAGGGCGGCTAGGGTCTGGGACCAACTTCCAAGAGAAGTGGTGCTGGCCCCTACCCTGGGGGGCTTTAAGAGGAGGTTAGATGAACACCTTGCTGGGGTCGTTTGACCCCAGTACTCTTTCCTGCCATGGCAGGGGGTGGGACTAGATGATCTGCTCAGGTCCCTTCCGACCCTAGAAACTATGAACTATGAAACTATGAAACTATGTTTCACCAGATAAACCTTGAGATTTCGAATAGGAATCTAGAGCATTAAAACCATTCTGCCCTGCTGTGGGTGTTGCAACAGAAGAACTGCTCTGTCGTTTTTCTGTTGTCAAAAATCGAGTGAAAACTATGACCTGGCATATGCAGAAGGGAGATTTGAGTCTAAGGAGACGTGCCTTGAGTTTGGAAAGGTTAGAGACGTTAGTTTGAAGCAACTGCACTGTATCAGCCACATGTTGAATTCTGGCTGCAGAGCTATTTATTTACCTCCAGTCTACTGTTCCTTTGAGTCATTTTGCAGTGTTTTAATGCCAGGTGTCAAAGCCGTGTTCGGATGTGGGCAAGGGACTCTGTTACAACATGCCCTGAGAGCACCCTAGTGACACGGGGTGGCTCTGTTATTTTGGACAAAGCGCACCTTTAATTGCTAGACCATTGCAATGGCTCTGGTGATTGCCCTAAGCCCAGAGCAGAGGGTGCCATTTGCAGTCTTCTCCGTGCTAGCAGCTCCTGGCTGGTGACCCACCCAGGAAGGCTTTAATTTAAATGTATGGAAGAATGAGAAAGAGAGAGGCTGGGAGTTTCCCCGGCTGTGTGCCTGTTGTGGCTGCTTTCCCGTGGCCCCATGGCAGGGCTGGAGGTGAGCACAGCAGGGATACGCATGCAGCACTTCGTGTAACTTCTTGTTTCCCACAGTGCTCTTAATCATGTCCCTCAATCTGCTGGCACCACTCCTCCCAATGCAGCCCAGGACGCCGGTCGCCTTCTTGGCACGAGGGCACACTGCCGGCTCCTGTCCGGCTTCTTGTCCCCTGTCCCCCCAGGTCCTTCTCTGCAGAGCTGCTGCCCGGCCTGCACCAATGCATGAGATCGCTCCCTCCCCAGTGCAGGACTTTGCACTTGTCCTTATTGAACCTCATGAGGTTTCTTTTGGTCCCGTCCTCCAATTTCTCAAAGTCTTTCTGAATCCTAGCCCTACCTTGGAGTCCTATCAATGCTGGCAGGAGTGAAGGAATCCCCACCTCAAACCCCAGTTGCAAAGAACTATGTTCAGACCATCAAGGAGGCTCTGCAGTGTGCTAGACAGACACGGAGGAGGTCAGGGGCCTGCCAATGTCCTGTCATGGGCGGTAATTGTTTAATAGGTGCTCAGAAGAGCCTAGGGAAAGGACCGTGCCCGGGTAGAGTGGAAGACGACACTGCTCATGCCCCCTCTGCTCAGAGGGAGGAAGGAGTGTGTAGAAAAGAAAAGCATTAAATCACACACATACACACGCGCACACACACACAAAAGCAATCAGGACTCATAGTAGAGGTGATATCTTTTATTAGACCAACTAGATTTTTGCAAAAAGATGCCTTTAATTGCCAGCTTTCGGGCACAAGCACCCTTCCTCAGGCATCGGAGAAAAGGTTGTAAACATTCTCCTGGGTAGAAAGGAAAGTTCATATTTCGTAGGGGAATTGAAGGTGTGGTAAAAGCTCTTTTTATCTACCTTAAATCCCGGGTGCACACGCCTGTCCAGGAGCCAGAGGACACGGCCAGCCCGGGACCCTCGTGCTGTGCCGGCTCCGGGGGGCTCTGCCCTTCCTGCAGCCTGGCTCTGGGCTGGGGTCAGCCCTTGCCCCCGGGACATGTGTGAAGCTAGAAAAGAATTGCAGGAGGCTCTTCGGTGAGCCCCTTGCTGACAGAAATGCCCATTCACCAGATGGCAGTGTGGGTGTGAACAACTCCCCCGGGGCAGCTGAAACGGAGCCATTACAGTAGCATGGGGATTTCTTTTCTTTTTTTCCCCTTGTTCCCTCAGGCAACAAATAACTCCCTGCTTCTTAGCCCTCGGGCAGCCTTCTCCGTAAGCGCTCGGGGCTGGGTGATGGCATGTTGTGCTTTCCTACCCCCGACCTGACCCTGCCAGGGGAATGCAGCCTCGATCCACGGCGAGAGAAGGGGAAGGGGGGTTCAGAAGATGGAAGTAGTGGTGATGGGGGGGATCTATTTTTATTCCCGTATCATTATCTAGTTAAAATCCAAGACGCTGTTCCTTCATTGCCTTGCTCCCACTCTTTGCTTTGCAACACCCAAGTGTTTACCATTGACGAGCCGGGAGCAGATGGGTTGGCAAGGAGGGATAAATTTGACCCAAGACGATGTCAGTTGAGGAACAGCTGAAGCTAGTATTTCACCAGATGTCCCAGCTTTAACCCATTAGCGACTTCAAGAAGCTGCATATAAATGCTGCCAGCAGCTTTAAAGACATTTATTTATGGCAGCAGCCAGGGCCTGAGAGCTATTGTTTGAAGACTGCCTGATAAGCAGCGATTCTGGAGTTTCCCAAGTGGGCATAAGAGGGCATATGCCTCCTCCTCTTACGCCCACTTTCCAAAGTGGGTGTAAGAGGAGGGGTGGCATGAGAGGAGGAGGAAGAGGCCTCATGGCAGAGCTGGAGTAGGATCTGTTTCCACTTCAAGCCCATATTGGAGACCTGGAGCTGGTCAGTGCTCAGAGTTAGCCTGTCCAAGCTAACTCATAACAGAGTTTGATCGACATCCTGGTGCATTAAACTCAGTGGATTAACAGGGCAACTAAACGCAGGTCATCTTCCCCCGTCTGCACCCCAAGCCGATGGGTGACCTTGTAAAAGTGGTTGTAGCACTTGTGTATTTGGAAGGGGGTGAGGGGTGTCTTTCTCCTCCTCGGCTCCCTCTGGGCCAGTTACTCCAGAGAGCAGTGGGCTGCTGGTTCAGCGCCGTGTGCAAGTGATGGGCACCAGCCTATGTCACTGAGAGCACCGTGTCTTGTGATGGCATTGCTGGCATCTGCTTGTCCCCGCAGTGCTGTGCCATCGTGGGGGTAGGTGTGGACAGGACGAGCTGCAGAAGCACGCGAGGTCCGTTGCATGTGAACGGTAGCATCAACTGGAAATATATTGGCTGAACCAGTGAGGTACAATACCAGAATTAAGTATTACTAACTCTTACTTTCCTTTAAACACATGGTCGTACACAGGCCACGAGCCTCCGTGTTTCCCCTATTTAGCCGCCAGCTCAAAGCTGCTTTCATCCATATCTGCAACCAGTTTTCAAAGGTGGTGGATGGATAGGAAGCTGACGGCCCACCTAACAGCACGTTGCTCCATTTACAAGGTGGCCACCTCATTTCTTTAGCTCACATGTACCCTATGAAACGTCCCACTACAAATTTTCTTTTTCATGGGGCCTAGAGTTTAGCAAAACTGAGAGGAGAAATAGTGGTATGAGTAACACATGGGTGTCTGTGGTTATGGCTTGGAGGCATCAGACTCACCGTGGCTCTCATTGTATAAGTTTCAGGCTCTTCACAGTGGGTAAGCACTGGGGTTTAGCAGGCTGTTCCATAATTATGCGTTGATATAGGTATATTTTATCTTCCTGGTGTGGACGGTTGCTGGTTCACCCTGGCTTTGGATTCAATCCCTGTCTTGGCACCAGACGTACACGTGTGTTCCTTAGGCACCCTTCTCTGTAGCGTGCACATGGGGTGATCTGAAGTCTTCCTTTGTTGGGGAGATCCAGCACAGGATCTGGGGCGTGAGTGCTTCCTCTGGGAAGTTGCTTCAGTGTGCTTTTATTGATAGTGATCTCCGGAAAGACGCTAAGATCCAGGCCTACAAAAAAGTCCTCATCCCCACTATTGTGAAGTGTGGGTGACCTACTGTTGATGTCTCAGGAGCTATAAAATTGTCTGCATCTAGTGGGAAGGCCACCACACCAACACCAGCATCCTTGCTGAAGCCAAAGTTACCAGCCTGGAGTTGTGGATCCTGAAGCATCTGCCTCATTGGACTAGGCATTGTGTGTGGATGTTTGTCTCTCAAAACCAAGTGCTCGGCTTAGCTGTGGCCTGAGACCAGAGGAAAACCACCTCCAGAAAACAGATGCTGACCCCTGCTCCGGGTAAAGCATCTTGCAGAGGTGAGACAGAGAGGAAGGAGAAGGAGAGAAACCCAGCTTGTGGCCTTCTCTACAGAAAGACCTTCAAGGACTGGACTCTTAAGTCACCTCGAGGCCCACCAATGAGCTGCGGTGGAGATCATTCTCAAATCGTGAGATTGCTGGTGGCCATGACCTTCCAGGGAGAGGCATATCTCCGAATAGGATGTTATTTCCTCAAGCACTTGCCCTTTTAATGGCCTGGTTCCCCAGGCATTTGTGCAAAGAGTTCAGGGCTTGATCCTGCAGCACAAAGAAAGCATCCTCCGTCAGCTTTGCCAAAGAGAGCAGAGGGTGCTCAGTGCTTTCCAGGATCTGACTGTAAACCCTGATGCCTTCCATAATGGCCCTCTGTAGATACCTACAGGGAGGCTACTGCTTCAGATTTGTCCCTGCTCTGGTCCCCTCCAGAGACCTTTGGAGAGAGTCATTTTGAGGAGAGTTTTTGCCTTGCTCCCTGTTTTTCATCCAAACTATTTAGGGCTAGCTCTGAATGGCTGTGTCCTGACGTCCAAGAAGCTAGGCCAATGTTGACCAGCTCAAGATCTGGGCTTGATTTGGCTGCAGGTGCTTCTGTTGCAAGGACTCGTGATCCTAATGGGCCAGGCTGGAGATGTTCACAAAATCTTCCCTTTGCCTCTGTTTTAATTTGAGGTGGAGGCCAGGAGATGCCAGGGCTCAGTCGTGAGAGCTAAGAGCCCTTGACTGAAATGCTTGCGCGGCAAGCATGGCCCTCCTGACCATGGCTTCAAGGGGCAAGCATCCGATGCTGCCCAGCTGCTGCGGGACCAGGGTGCTGTTTTCATGCAGATCCCAGCTGGATGTTATGGGAGCGGATAGGAAGGGGAGGCCTAGTGCTGAGAAGCATTCAGTAGCTATCGGGAGTGAAGCAACATGGGTGCGGTGCAAGCTGGCTGGCTCCATCAGCAGAAGGCCAGCCTTCGGTGTCACCAAAAGAGGCATCCCAGGCACATGTCTACACGTGCATTTATGCCCGTTTAAATTTACTGCGCAGTAAGTGAGAATAGTCCAGCATCTACACATACGGGCATTAAAGTGCATTAATGCTGTGTGTGGACTGACTTGGGGCTAAAGTTAGACCCAAGTCAGTTCACCCACAGTGTTACTGCGCAGTAAGGCGTCTGTACGTGCACTACTGCGCAGTAACTAACTGGGCATAAATTTGATACCTGCATGATCAGAGTAGGCCTTGTCACCCTAGCAAGCAATACCTAATAACAACTGGACCCAACCCACACGCTAGACCAAGCTTGGTGAACTCAGGGACATTTAACATCTGAGCCCCACGTGTTCAGGACTAAGCCTAGGAGCTGGAGAGCATGCCGAAGCCTGGAGGTTATAAGAGCAGGAGACAGAAGCAATTCATCTGCTCTGGGTCAAAGAGGATACCTTGGTCGCCAAAACAGTACCCTCTCTAATAGATTTTCCCTCCACCAATGCCTTTTCACTTCCTGGAGAAATAACCTCATTTCTTTTCTGCCCCCTTGAACACCTTTAAAAATAGTGCCAACATGGACAGAATCTGGGCATTTACTATTTGGCCTGGAATGCCGGCCTTCGCCCTAGCTGGGGTCAAAGCCAATGAGTTTCTCATCCATCTAACACCCCCAGTCCCGGCAGCTTTTAAAATGTTGAAATCTAGATCTGTTTTTTGGGTCTTGGGGATCTTACCTAGGGTTGGGTAGTGTGTGGTGTGGACCTCCTGCTTTCCAATGAATGAATTTCTGCTCGTAGTGGGGAGTACCATATGGGCAAGCAATTTTTTTTTCTTTATTACTCAATAAGCCTTGCCTTCAACATCTAAAACCAGTTGCCATTCACACTTCCTCTTGTGTCCTTCATGGAGAAACCCACTTGAGTGCCATGACATCGACAGGAACCAATGCTTAAAATCCATTGAGCTCGGACCGCACTTTTTTCCTGATGGTCACCGTGATTTTTAGCAGACCCAGCTCAAAATAACCTGGGTCTGACTTGTCAGAGGAGCTCGGCCTTGGGAGCTACCTCAAGACGACACACAGCTATCCTAGACTGTTAATCTTTCAAAAATATATTGAACAGCTGCACGCATTCCCATCTAATTAGCATCTCCTCGATAGTGAAGCTCATCAGACTTCTCTTCTGGCAGAAAGAGGCTATTTGGTTGAAATGGGAATTACCTAGTGACAATGTCATTTTCCCCAGTTTTTTAAAGGTATTCAATTTTTTTCTGGGAGGGGGTGGTTTGAACATTTACAACTGAAATATATTTTGCTGGCTATAATTTGTTTTTGGCTGAAGACTGCCTGGCTGTCAGACATTTAAGCTTACAGGTGCATATATACACATGCATATAGAGGTATAATTGTAGGTATATATTTATAGGTATATGTATGTATGTGTGTCTAATATATGTATACAGACATGCATATATAAATGTGTATGTTTATGTGTGTCTATATAAGTGTATGTATATATGCACTTACACACGTGTGTGTACACACATATAGGAACGTGTGTGTATGTGTATATTTATATCTGTGTATACATGTGTATTTATATATATGTATATGTGTATGTCTAATGTGTGTGTCTATACACCTGCAAAATCATATATATACACACACACACACACCTATACCCACACATGTGTGTGCATGTGCGCATGTATGTATATACTTCCCCCACAAAAAAACATATAATTTCCCCCACAAAAATATGAAAAAAATAGCAGAAAAATCTGAAACATTTGTGCAATGAAGTTGGTAGCAGGGAAGAAAAGAAGTCTGTTCTGGGCAGCTGTACTGGGCAACGGTACTGCTTTTTGTCATTGTAAAGCTAATAATATTAATAATAATAATAATAAAGGAGGCTTGATTCTCCGTGTGTGTTCATCTACATTGGGAGTAAGTCAGTGCAGTGACACTGTGGTAAGGGCCTGGTCCTGGGAGGCGGCAGCTCCCACCGAAGTCATTGGAGGCTGGAGATCCTCAGCTACTCTCTGAATTGGGAGAATCAGGCCTGGTTATTACTCGTAGTTCCCAGTCCCAGGTAGATCTCTCCCTGGGCTAGGCAGGGGGAAAGCTAGTGCTGCTCTATACTGTAGATATTTTTAAACCTCTGAAGGCTGAAAGTGGGAGAAGCAAGAGACAACAAAGGAAAGATTAATTGTGGCTGGGGTTGTATTTCTTGTTCTTATCCTAACAAATTTTCACTGAATTGTAAATCTTAAACTGCTTCCCAAGCAGGGAGAGTTCAGGCTTTTTAAAAAAGAGGCCCTGGCCGTGGTGAAGTTGCACTCCTGGTCTCTGACTCAGCCCCCAGGAATCCCTGCTGGCTTCATTACTTGCTGACAAGCAGGCTGGCAAGAGCAGAGCGGATCAATGGTGGTGTTTTGAATCTAGCCATAAATCATTCATGACACCATGCAACAGATTGGCCAGCCCTGTTCTTCTGCCCTCTCCAGCACACGCTGACCTCACCCTGCCAGGGAAGTGTCAGCAAAGGTCAGCGGTGACTAACACAGCAAACGGACAAGCCTTGGCCCCCTCGGCTGCAGAAAGTCCATGGAGGGCCTCTGAAGGGAAGGGTTGGATGACTACCTGGCTAGCCTGCTGGACTATTCAGAGGCAAATGCAACTCGGTCTGACTCCTGCCATGTCTTGGGGCAGCTATTCTGCATCTGTTGACTCCTCTCTAATGCCCCAGTGAGCCTGTAATGCCCCTGACTACCTGTGTCTGGAGCATACACGTAGTACAGACATCACACTCGGCCATGCTGGCTGCAGTGATGCTGGGCATCTCTGGGCACATACACACATGTACTAAGTTGACTTAAAATAAGGCAACTTAACTAAGTCGACTTAGTTGTGCCATGTTGGAGCATACACATGTACAGCTCCTTGGCATGGTGGCAACCATCTTGTAAGCTAAGTTGACTTAACTAACATGACTGAAAATAATATGGTGCCGATCATCTTGTGAGCTAAGTTGACTTATCTAACGTGACCACATTTAAGTCAGCTCTTCTCCATCTGCATGTGTGTGCTTTGACCATTAAGTCAACTTTAAAAAGTTGAGTCAGCTCAACTGTCAGAAAGTTAGCATGGGTATATGCACCCTAAAGCCACAAAGCTGACAAGACTCTAAAACAGAGATGTTCTTTTCTTTGTTAGAAGTGTGACTTTAGCACTGGACTACTGGCCACTTTTAGCAGGAGTGCAGAGCTGGGTGACTTCTGGATGAATAATTTAGCCCTTACAAATGCAACACTATGGTGACTGAAATTCTCGACAAACGTGGGTTGAATCTAGTGAAGGGATTTCTCCCCTTACCAAAGACTAGGGATATATTTTTTTTTTTTATGGAACAGTTGAAACCTTTAAAAAAAAAAGTTGCTACTGTTAATGTGAACTAGTTTGAGATTTTTTATTTTTTTGCAATGGTGCTTTTGAGACTAGAGTTACCTATATGGAGTTAGTTCTCTCAGAGTTTAAAGGCATTTGATTCACCCTGACAGGTGGGAGCAGGTAAAGGGTGACATCGGTTTTTGACCACCACACTTGAAAATCAATTATTCACACCACTCTAAACAGGAATTGCACCTAATTTGCCTTTGGAAGTCTCCCCCTTAAGGCAAGTGTTCAGATCTGAATAAAAGCTTTCCCGGCTTACATAGAATTTGCTCCTTCCCTGTAGTTCAGATGACTCAGTGTGGTATGCAATGATACGTAGCTGGTTTTGCTTCTGTCCAGGTAAAAGCTTAACAAAACTGGAGAGGAAAAAATATATGTATTTGGTGGGGGGGGTAGGCGAAATTGTTACCACATCTTGCAGAACAGACCCCTTTTTTGTGATTGATTTCACAGAATTTTCAGCCAAAACATTTATTTGAACCCCACGATGATTTTATTGTGTTTGTCAAAATTCTCCACGTTTGCTCCCCCCCGAAGACTGTGTTTTTGGTAAATGGCACACTTCAAAACTGTAATGGTTTCAAAAATTTCTCCTGGCACTTGTTTTTTTAAAATCAAGATTTATCCTGACTTTTTTGCAGGCGTTTTCAATAGCTGTCTTTCCATCCTTCATTTGAACAGAGACAATGATTTTAGTGGGCCATTCTCTTTTATCGGATTGCCTTGGTTGGGTTAGACAGGAGCAAGGTTTTACAGGGAAGGCATTCTTCTTGGGGTCACTTCTTCATTTTTTTAAAGGCATTTTTTGATCAACTAACTCCCCATTCATCTGCACTTAATTTCAACTTGCAAGTAGTCAGCAGCCTGTTGCAAATGGGGCACTTCAGTTTAAAAACTAGGAAGCATTGATGATTTAGTTTAATTTCTTTTGCACAGTATAGGCCAAAGTGTTCAGTCTTCTCTGTTGTTGGTAAAACATTTGGCAGGAAGGCTCTGTTTGTCATGTTAGATAGCAACATCAGCATGGCTTTTCCAAAGCCAAGAGAGAATTCCCAAGTGAAACCAGTTTTTCCTTGTGGTGAACATAAATGTATATCCTGCCAAGTGCAAAACACTTCTCTTCCCCCTCCCACACTCTTTAGCCACAGCCATATCTGACGGGGAAAGCTTCCAGTTTCAAGTAGGCTGACTTGCCAGGCTACATCTATCGATTTGAATCCACTGCAGTAGCCACAGGCTCCAGAAAGTTGGCTAAGCCTGTTCTGCTCATCCATCATCATCTCTGTCCCTCCCTATCACCTCCGCCCTGCCATTTATGCAAGGGGGAAAGGAGGTTGGGGGCGGGGGGGGGGGGAAGGCTACACTGAAGCTCTCACATGTCTCATTAATTCATGCTGTTATCGCCCTCCCCACCCACCTCTGGTGTGCCTGGAGGGGTAGCTACATGGGGCCGTGTTGAAAGCAATGTGGTCCCTTGTTTGATGGATCCTGATGCAAACTTGCTCGGAACTGAAATGTACTTCGTGGTCCAAGATGATGAAGCAACAGGAGCTGCACGAGGCCCTGGCTCTCTGAGATAAGAACACAGACTTGGGGACCTGGGAACATGGGTCTCAGTTACTATGTGCAGCACCCTTTTGCTTCCAGGGTATCAAGTGTCACCAAAGAGGTATCCCAGGACGTGTCTACACATGCATTTATGCCGGTTTAAATTTACTGCTCAGTAAGTGGGAATAGTCCAGCATCTACACATACGGGCATTAAAGTGCATTAATGCTGTGTGTGGACTGACTTGGGACTAAAGTTAGACCCAAGCCAGTTCACCCACAGTGTTACTGCGCAGTAACTAATTGGGCATAAATTTGATACCTGCATGATGCAAATATCACATTTATGCTCACGTCAGCATAAGTCACCATATTTACTGTGCAGTACGGATGTGCACATATAGATGTGCACCTGTACTGTGCAGTAATTTTGGGTATTGCACAGTAAATGCACACATGTACAAGTACTCCCAGAGGGTCTGGCTTGCAGAACCTGAAGGCTGTGTTTTCACCCACAGCTGCCCTGTAGCTCTGCCTCCTATGCATGCAGGTCTTCTCACCCCACTTCACTAGCTTGCTGCCTGCTCAGTAGAGAAAATGGAGCCGTTGTGTGTATTTTCCAGCCTAATCTCAAGCATGTAGGCCCAAGGCAGATCCAGGACACTGTAAAAGAGGCCCCGGCCCTTCTTGCTGCTGTTTCTTTCCCTTCTGAAGTTTGCCATCCAGTGGGAGGCTGAGATGGGCAAACCCAGAGGTGGCTCTTCGATAGCTGGCTTCAACGGGGAGGTATTAAGGCTTTATACAGGGTGAGTGACTGCTGTTGGTTGCAGCAAACGTTCAGCTGGAGGTGGTACAGGTTCCTCAGACAACCCCTGTGCTTACTTCGGGGAGGAAAGATCGAGTCTTTTACACTGTACACTTCCAATGCCGTGCCACGTGTCTGGCTTGCAAGCCGCCTCTTGTTAGCGGTAGGACCAACCTGCAAAACTTGGATCAGTTTTGAAAGTCCCACAACGAGTGTCAGATATTGGGTGCCTCAGGCTGGATTTGGTAAGTTCCTCCTCTTGGTATCTTAGTCTCTCCTTAAAGCTCCATGAAAAGTGACCTTCTCAAGCTCAGTTTGAATCCCAGAGGTTAGACTGGAACCACTGAACATCACAGAGCCATCTGCTCGGGTCCCAGTACCACCACTATATTGACATTAGATTTTCTTACAGGTTTCCTGTTTCTCTTAGCTTGGAAGCCCCTGTCCATGGAAATATTATTGACCACAGACTTTGAGCTTTCTGCTTGATATCTATTTCTGTAGCTGGACTGTTGTCTATGAGATGGGGGAGACGCCGGCATTGTTAAATCTTCCTCCAAAGTACTCTGTTCCTGCTCCTATTGCTAGAAAACTAGAGGCTTGGGATAACTGTATTTGTTTATGTATTTATTTATATGTGCAAGTGTAGATGTGTGTGTAATATATTACACATGTGTATACACAAATATATTATTTATGTGTGTGTATACACACGTGTGTATACAGAATAATGTATGTATGCGTAATATGTATAATACACACATATACATATATATACACATACATGCATACATATATATACACACACAGGTGTAATATATATAGTACACATGCATATGTTCTATACACACACGTATGTGTACATATACACACATATATAATACGTATGCACACGTGTGTTTATAGAATAATGTGTGTGTACTATATATATTATGCACACATGTGTGTGTATATATGTATATGTGTGGTATCTATATTACACATGCACACATTATTCTATATACACGTGTGTGTGTGTAATATATTACACACACATCTACACATGCACATATAAATATATAAATAAATAAAGTTATCCCAAGCCTCTAGTTTTGTACCAATAGGAGCAGTAACAGAGTACTTTGGAGAAAGATTCAAAAAGGAAAACTCAAAAAGAAAAACTGATTTTATATACACACATATGCACACACGCACACACGTGTATGTATGTGTGTGTGTGTGTATATGTGTGTATATATATGTATGTATATATGTGTGTTACATATAAAATCATTTTTTCTTTTTGAGTTTTCAACTGACAGTAGAAATTATTCAGCTGGAGTATAACTGCTCCAAAAAGTCAGTCTGTAAATATGGCTGGTTGTGGCTCAGCACATCTGTTTCCCATATATTCCATGGTACTTTGACTTGCAGTGCTCCCTTGATTAAGATGTCTTTTCATGTAATGTGTGTGTCTGTTTGTGTGTGTCCATGTGCTCTCACAATTTTACAAACTATTCATAATATCAATAGGTTTTTCTCAGACTTAAAAAAAACAAACACTCTGCAGACTGGAAGTCAGTATGGGGTTGTAGAACCATAGGGCATGACTACACATGTGATTTAATGCTCATTAGCCTATTTTAATGCACATTAAAGCATCACAAAAAAGCATGCTCTTTAGCTAATGTGCATTAAAGTAAGATAATGTACATTTTTCCAGTACCTTACAATGGATATATTAGATTTAATGAGCATTCTCTAAAGTCTATTAATTGAACATGTAGACAAGCCCACAGTAACCAGAGGACAGGGAAGACCTGATCAATTAGCTCATGGATCTGTCCACTTGCCAGACCAAATTTATCAGGCTAGAGGATGTATCGGGTGTTAGGATGTGTTCAGTCTTGTTGCTGCGTTACTGTAGAGCCCCCATCAGAGTACTGTTTTGCTGGCTGTTGGATGAAGTGAAGAAAGACCCCTTGTTCTAAAGGGCTCACCTCTCAGCTAACAACACGATGAAGTGGATGACCAGGATCAAGGTCCTGAGGAAGTGAACAAGGAAGATAAGTTAATAATGGAGATGAAGGAGAGGAATATGAGTTTTAGCAAATTGTGGCTTTGTTCCAAAAATGTCAGCGGGAGGAGAATCAGGGTTTTGCAGAAAAACTTGAAACGAATTCCTATTTCTGGTAATAGCTGCCATGCTTGGAAAGCACATCCTGAATTTTCATGTAACCAAAAATGAGATATTTTACCCCAAAACTGGTTAAAGATTGCAGTTTTTAATTTTAAAAATATGCAAATGTTACCCCAAAGAAATGGAGTCCGTTGCCCCCCGCCCCAAATAATCATCATTTACCATGGAAACATTTCATTTTGGTCCAAACTCCCTTTTTCCTTTTTTTTTATGGGGGGGGGAACTCAGCCAGGTCTAATCCATGCTCTGAGGAGCAGGTTTTTCCTGTGGAGTAGCTGAGCAAACAACTGAGCTCGCTGTAAAACATTTTTGTGAAATTTTTGTCACTTTTTGTACTTCTTTTTCTCCCGTCTTTCCAACCCATTTCTGCTCACCGTGACTTTCGTTTTGTTTAATGACCACTCGGTGCTGTCCCCTTTACCCAGGGGTTTGTGACGGGCCATCTGGAGCCTTCCTAAAATGCTCTCATGTGCCCACACTTGATCTGTCAAGGGCACCAACAGGTGATTTTCCTCCCCATCGTGTCAAGGCTCGAAAAGGCCATTGCAGGGGGAGTGCTTACAAATATGGTCAGATTTGGTGGATGAGGTCCATGAAGCATTTTCTTATTTATACCCACACATGCACACTCACGTGGACGGTACAATGACTTCAGGGGCCTGGGTTGGGGGGGACTTTCCACGAGGATTAGCAAGATGTGCCTTAAACAAGGTAACGCGGCAAGCCTGCTGCTCTGTGCTTAAATAGGGCCTTGCATCAGAGAGGGAGCTTTTCAGAAGGGTTTACGTGGTTATGGAAAAATGTCCTGTGTGGAGGACAGGGGAAGCTGGCTTACCGCAGGGACAGCTCCTGTTGGCTTCAGTGGGGACCCAGGCAAGGCTGAGGGTGCTCTGCTGATCCTAATGCCAATGCTAACGCAAGTGCATCCCTGCTAGATCCATCCCTTCATAGTGCTCCCTGTTACACACGTGGGAAAAGTCCCCCTCTCAAAGAATTAAGTCCAAGAGGTGGATGATGGATGCTCTGGGGGTGGGAGATCAAGGGCACCATTGGAATACACGTGCCGTTTTGTGTGGCAAAAAGGCAATGCTGCCTATTTGCCTTGGCCCTTCAAGCTGCTGTTTTTGAGCTTGTTGGTTTGTCACGGGCATCGTGGCAGAGCTGGGCCTCCAAATCCCAAAGAAGGGATGCAGGGCAGTAGCCTTTTTTCAGTCTTCTCAGGAAGGGCATTCGAGAGTGAAGGTATGGGGAAATCTATGCATGAATTATAGGGCTAGTAGGGACACCAAAGGTCCTTCAGTCCAACCCCCTGCATGGAGGCAGCATGCACAGTTCCTAATCCAGCCCAAGCAGATGCCTGTCCTTGAAAACTTCCAGGGCAAAAGTTTTCTCCTCCTGCCCCACTCTCCTCCCTTCCCTGGGCAGCTTGTTTCATAGTTTCATAGCTTGTAGGGTTGGAAGGGACCTGAGCAGATCATCTAGTCCGACCCCCTGCCATGGCAGGAAAGAGTACTGGGGTCAAACGACCCCAGCAAGATGTGCATCCAACCTCCTCTTAAAGCCCCCCAGGGTAGGAGCCTGCACCACTTCTCCTGGAAGTTGGGTCCAGACCCTAGCCGCCCTGACCGTGAAGTCGCGCCTCCTGATATCTAACCTAAACTGACCCTCTGCCAGCTTGTGACCGCTATTCCTGGTCACTCCTGGCGGTGCTCGGGGGAACAGGGACTCCCCCCAATGCCTGCTGGTCCCCCCTGACTAGTTTATAACAGGCCACTAGATCCCCCCTCAGCCTTCTCTTGTGGAGGCTGAACAGGTTCAGGTCCCGCAGCCTGTCCTCATAGGGCCTGCCCTGCTGCCCCGACCATGCGAGTGGCCTCCTCCGGACCCTCTCCATGTTGTCGACATCTCTCCTGAAGCGCGGTGCCCAGAACTGGACGCAGTCCTCCAGCTGCGGCCTGACCAGTGCCGCACAGAGGGGGAGGATCACCTCCCTGGACCTGCTTGAGATGCATCTGTGGATGCACGACAAGGTGCGGTCGGCCTTCCTGACCGCGTCCCCACGCTGCCGGCCCATGTTCATCTTGGAGTCAGTGATGACCCCCAGATCCCTTTCCGCCTCCGTGCTGACAAGAGCCTGTAGGTATGGTGCCTGTAGGTATGGTACCTGACCAGCCTGTAGGTATGGTGCCGGTTGTTCCTCCCCAGGTGCAGCACCTTGCACTTGTCTGTGTTGAAACCCATCCTGTTCTTGTCCGCCCACCCTTGTAACCTTTCTAGGTCTGATTGTAGCCTGTTGCACCCTGCCAGTGTGCCCACGTCCTCCCACATCTTAGTGTCATCAGCAAACTTGAACAGGGTGCTTTTTACCCCCTCGTCCAAATCGCTGATGAAGATGTTGAACAGTGCGGGCCCAAGGGCCGATCCCTGGGGAACCCCCCTGCCCACGTCCCTCCAGATAGAGGAAGTTTCATTCTTTTGCTTTTCTAACAGGCGGGGCATTTGGATTTACACCTTTACGTAGTAAAAACTGCAGGCCAAAATTTCTCGATATTACTCATCCCCAGCATCTGCAAAGGAGGCTGTTGCCTACACAAGCCCATGCCTCTCTGAACCAGTGACTGCCTAAGATGCTACCTGGTCCTGCCTTCTGCCTGACCTCAGACTAACACGGGTAATCACCTCTATCCTCGTTTTCATTGCAATTCCCACTTGCTCCTGCCTAGTGAAGGCCTAGAATGGGAATGTCTGCTTGGCGTCGGGTTCCTGCCTCTGGCTACCTGTAGAGAGACTGAATTTTGGGGTACAAAGCAGCCACTGGCTGTTCTCATCTAATACAGCATTTCTAGCCCATTCACCGCCTTTAATATCTGAGCATCTGGTCCAGTAAGCAATGCATGATGGAGTTATGCAGTAAGTGTCATCCCATACCAGCAAGACCCTAATTGCTTTGGTAGTAGTGTGGCCAACAGATTGAGGGCAGTGATTCTCCCCCTCTGTTCAGCACTGGGGAGGCCACATCTGGAGTCCGGTGTCCAGCTGTGGGCCCCCACTACAGAAAAGATGTGGACACATTGGAGAGAGTCCAGTGGAGGACAGTGAAAATGGTTGTGGGCTGGGGGACAGGACTGGTGAGGAGAGGCTGGGGGAACTGGGCTGATTCAGTCTGCAAAAGAGAAGACCGAGGGGGATTGAATAGCAGTCTTCCCCTCCCTGCAGGAGGGCTGCAAAGAGGATGGAGCTGGGCTGGTCTCAGTGGGGGCAGATGACAGGACAAGGAGCAATGGGCTAAAGCTGCAGCAAGGGAGGGAGGTATAATTTGGATATTAGGAAAAATCCTCACAAGGAGGGTTCTGAAGCATGGGAATGGGTTCCTTAGAGAAATGGTGAACTTGCCATCCTTGGAGGTTTTGAAGCCCCGGGTAGACAAAGCCTGGGCTGGGATGATGTAGCTGGGGCTGGTCCTGCTTGGTACAGGGGGTTGGACTAGGTGCGACCTCCTGAGCTCCCTTCAACCCTCATTGTCTGTGATTGTATGATACATGCTGCTGTTAGCAAACCCTTTGTACGGCACCCCAGTTCCACACCCTCCTCCCATTTGGGTTGGAAAGTCTTTGATAGGGGCAACTGTTCTTCCAAGTGCTGAATCCTACTTACAAGAGTTAACTTCACCCCCGAGGAAGTGGGACCAAAGTCTGTCTGCAAGTCAGTGAAATACAAGCTCCTCTGGGCGTCAGTCACTTCTGCAAATGGGGCTTAGGCTCTGAAAGTCTTGCCCGGGGGACTTTGTCTTGCAGCATGTTTGCCGAGGGTCTAGTGCAAGCTGGCTAGTAAAGGCAAATTCAAAACCCCTTGGCTCTGTTTGGACCAGCAGCCGAAACATGAAGCAGATCTCACAAGAACAGCGCTGTGCTTGCCTAGAATCGGATTCAAATGCATGTTCCAGCATCATCCAAGAATTACAAGCTGGGTGAGGGGTGGCCTATGAAGTTCAGGGGAGTTGAAAATCTGCTGTTGTGTATGTCCACAGCACATGTTTGCTCTCCTCCCGGGTAAGGATCTGAGTCACAAGCCCATTTGGGCCTGCTGCTCTCACACCCGGGTGGTGCATAACATGTTATTGCTCAGTGACCGGGCAACACGTGCAGTCTCCTGCTTTCTGCGAGCTGCTCGAGTTCACCTGTCCTTGTCTGGCTGGTATTTAGCAAACAGCCTTTCCACTGCTATGGTTACCAGCATGCATAGCTGAGAGCCTGGGGGTCTTTTACCAGCATCTGAGGCAATACCATAGCCGTGTAAATGCTGCGGTGCCCGTTAGGAATGCAACGTGTGAGGGCTGGCCGGAAAACGAGACCTCTGTCTTGCGGGGGGATGTCGAGGTGCTGAAGTTTGCGCTGCGTTGGGATGCAAACCAGACCTTAACCAAAAAAAGAAATGAGAGAGAAAATCGGGCACATCAGGGTCTGAGGCTTGGATGCCACTGCTCTGATCACCAGCAAGGCTTCCTCGGGTAGACAGAGTGGGGCAGCTCCAGGTGGAGAGATGGAGAAGACCTGAGCTCAAGTCCCTGCTGTGCAAGGGTGTGAGCAGAGTCCCCTTGCATTACTGTGGGATGACACTTTCTGCTGCTTCCTCCCCTTTATTTTTGATCAGAAATCCCATCCCACCCCAGAGAGAGGCTCCCAGCAAAGCATTCATCAAAGCAGAGAAACTTCTTTCAAAAAGGTTTGGTTCTAACTGACTGGCATTTTCCAATGGAGAACACCTAGCTGGGAATCCCCGGACCTCTCCTGCCCCGTCTTCAGTGACTACGCCTCTAAACCCTTGGTTTTTAAGCATTTGGAGAAGGTTTGGGAGTGAGGCTGGACAGCACTGATGAGACCCCACAGCAGGACCAGGAGATTATACAATACTTCTGCTCCCTGAGGATGCTGATCCCATCACCTAATGCTCAAACGATGCAGTCCCAAAGCGACTTTGCTTCTGGTGCACCCGTGAGAACTAGGCAGAGATGCTCTTCCCTTTTGTCCTGCCTGTGCTCAGACGCTGAAATCCTTCGCTGCTGCACTGTTGCATGTAGGATTGCAGCTCCTTTGCCTTGGCCAGAGAGATGAAAGGCAATATGCTTTGCGGAGCCAAGGACTGGATTCTGCGCCATCAGTGCAGTAGATGATGGTGGGCTCTGCATAGCTTTTTAGGGCTGCTGGGGCAGCTTGTGAGGCAAGGATGCAGACTCCAGTCCAAGGTCAGCCTGGCCTGTAGGGTCCCTGGTTTGAGGCAGGGTCATAGCCAAAGGGCTCAGCAGGTTTCCCAGGGGGGAGAGCCATTTGGAAAACACTCAGCATTGGTCTTCCACTGCTGTTGATGATGGACCCCCTGTTGTCTGGAGGCCATCTCAGGCCTCATAACAATATCCCCAGCAGTCACTAGCTAGGAGGAAGAGGAGCAAGGGGGTCAGTGCAGATGGACCCTTGCCTGGGGCTCAGAGGAGGACCTTCCCCTTGCTTTGAAGCCTCTTTGCTTCCCTCCCGCTCTTGTTCGGCGCATGACAAACCACACATTTGTCCTCCCCATTGGAAATGCAACTGGAAGGGACGCAGTCCTGCACATGAATCCTTCCAGGGCTGCAGTATCGGACCTGTGGTTGAAAGGCAGGCCTGGGACCCTTTGGGGTCTATAAGACCCCGGCTGTTTTGTTTGCCAAGCATGGCAATTTTCCTTGGGCTCCTCGGTCTCATGGGGCCTTCCCCCCAGACCCTGTGACCCCTGCTTGCCATGCTCAATTTTGCTCCCTTTTGCTTTGCACCCGGGGGTCCATCAGCTGCTTGCCTGCACTGATGGATGGCGGCGCTGCCTGGGCAACTCGGTGTACCCACCTCCCCCTTCCTCTCATCTTTCACCCACTGCTGCCATTACACGTGCTCCCCAAACGACTCTCGTCGCAGCTGCTGGCTTAGCAAGAGAGCTAACGAAGTGGTTATGTGCAGTCCTGGAGGGAGGTGAAAAGATCTGTTGGCCTTGGTGAAACCTGCCTCCCCTCCAAACTTACATTTATTGGCTCAGACTCTTTCTTTCTCTCATTCAAGGGGCTGGGAGGCCTCTGAGTGGTTCAATGCACAGATGCAATTAGTGCCGGGCTGTTGGAGGAGCAGAGATTCATGGCTCCTCTAGCCGCTGCCCTGTGCTATGTCCTTCTCCTGGCTGCAAGGCATATTTGTGGTCCGTGCATCTCTGCCATCAAGTATACCCATCCTCTGAGCCTGTGTGAATATGCAAGGAACCCTCTTCTGCAAGCCTGTCCAGAGCCGGATTGCATGTCCCCTTATAGCTGGTGAGGAGTAGCGTTGTGGGGTCGGGCGGCAGGGATAAACTGGGGCAGAGGATGCCTAGGTTATCACTGGACCACACCCAAGACCCTGTTTCAGATGCACGCTCCAGCCCTGGCCTCCGAATACCGATGAGATGCTTGTATGACATGCAGTGATTTACTGTCCCTTTGGTTCCTGCTGGGCCGCTAATAACTCCTTCTCTTCTCTTCAGATGTGTGACTTAGAGAGAAATGCAAAGTAAAGCCACTACACTTGAACCCCCTTGGGATTAAAATCCCAGTCCCATTTTACAAACTCCCCTTTGTCATGACATCTCCACAAGCCTGAGATTCGTACGCTCCAAGTCTGGGTCTTATAGCTGGAGTCTGATCCTAATTCCTGCCTGAATTTAAGACTGGTCCCTGTATCACCATACTTGTTCTATGGGGCCTGAAAAAAGCCTTAAAAAGTCTTTTTGCACATGCTAATGCTTTGCACCACTGTTGACATGTGATGCTACACAGGCTGTGGAGTTTCCCAGGGGTTTTTAAGTTCAGACACTTGGAAATATCACCTCCCCTGGCAGCAGCAAAGGCTGGTCGAGACATCAGAGGAACTCGGTGGGATTCACCTAGTCGGGCAGAACATCTCCCATAGGGCAGGAGACATCTGCGAGGCCCCAGCTTTGGTTTCTGGCTGGCCTTTGAAATGGTCCGGTAGATGGTATGTAAAGGGTTCCTATCTCAGTGAGAAGCATGAGGATTTGGTGACACTGTTCATAGTTTTAACTTTTGCACACCAGTTGTGTTTGGTGTCCTTCCTGCTCCATTTAGGTGATAGCAACCTACTACTGCTGCCCTCTGATGGGGTCATGCCTCCTAATGTGAGCAGCAAAGGCCTGTAGTACCCAGTGGGGTGACTGGGGCAGCTGACTTGGGGTGAAGGGTGGAAAATGTGTATGGCAGCTGCTCTGGAGGCCTGAATGAGATGGTTTAGAAAGGGATGCTCTTGCCTTGACGGGCTGGACTAAGGGTGACCACCCAAGTTCAGCCCTCTTTTTCTGAAGTGCTGCAACCCAAATCTGGCTATGAGGTTTGCATTTGGATCTGCTCGGTCCATTCAACCCCTACTGGACAATGAGCCCGAGCTGAGTGGTCTGGATGTAGGTACCCTAGGACCATGTCATTATAGCTATTTGGATGCACTTAGGAGCAAATTCCCATGTGTTGCTAAAGCTGCCTGAAGTGAGCGGTGTTTTTCTTGGCAGAAACAATACGGGGCTACATGCCAGGCCCTTGTGCTGAGACCACTCTTCTCGGGTGGAGCTCACGCTTCTCATTTCCAGGGGCCGAGATGGTCTCTCCAGATGTCCAGCTGGAAAAAAAAAATCCTAACAGCACTTGGGCAGGGACCTCTGAGAGATGAAGTCGTGCTCTTCCATTTAAGAAAAAACTCTTTTAGGTTCATGACAAAGCCAGGCTGGAACAGACCTCACCAAGTCATCTAGTCCAGACCCTTGGCTACGGCTGGCTCATCCCAGCCACCTCCTTTTCCTGGACCAGCTCCTATAAAAAGGTTAACAAGGTATTTCGTGCATCGTTAGCCTCAATAGTATCAACCCCGGAAACACGTGAGAGCAGATGGTGCTTTACTACTGTTGATATTGGAATTTTTTCACAAAGGGTTGGTTTCTCACAAACTCTGCCCTACACTCAGTGTCTTGAGTAATTACGAGACACAGTTTGCTGATGTGGTCTGATAAGCAGGCTTTATCTCCTCCCTGGTTGCACACCCACCCTGCAAAGTTTTCAGGCTGGGTGCGCTTTCATTTTGAGTGTCCCCCCGTCACCTTTTTCCCCCATCCTCTTGGCAGTCTTTTTCAAATAGAAACCAAAAAAATGTTTTTTAAATGCCTTTTAACTGAATTCTCATCAACTGTTAGAGTTGCTTTCCCCTGGTTTGAGGGCAGTGTTTATAATGGTTTCTGCAGCCTGGCCAGGGTGGAGCTTCGAAGGCTTTTGAGGTGCCAAAAATGCAAAACAGCAACTTTGTGAGATTTGCCAAAGGGATCTCCACAGGAAGGCAAACACTACCAGGGGGGTCTTGTGCTGAGTCGGACGAGGGAAACAACCTAAGGGAAGTTGAGATTGGACATTAGGAAAAACTTTCTCACTAGGAGGGTGGTGATGTGTGGGAACAGGTTACCCGGAGAAGTGGTGGCTTCTCCACCCTTGGAAGTTTTGAAGACCCGGGTAGACAAAGCCTTGGCTGGGATGATGGCGTTGGGGCTGGTCCTGCTTCTGACTAGATGTGACCTCCTGAGGTCCCTTCAACCTTCATGTTCCATGATTTCTATGAATCACCCAGGGGCTTGCTACTGCAGATGGACTGGCCTAGCAAAGGGGTCAGTTCTGGGGTGGAAACACATAGTTTCATAGTAGCTGGGGTCAGGAAGTACTTGATCAGATCATCTAGCCTGGCCCCCGGCCACAGGCAGGAATGAATGCTGGGTTCACAAGACCCCAGATGGGTGACCATCCAACCTCCTTTTGAATTTGCCCAAGGCAGGGGCAAGGACCACTTCCCTGGGAACTTGGTTCCAGATTTTGGCCACCCTAACTGTAAAATATTGCCTCCTGATCTCTCACCTAAACCTATTCTCCATCAGCTTATTACCACTGTTCCTTGTCACCCCAGGTGGTGCTGGGGAGAAAAGGGCTCTACATATTTATCCCATTTTTGTTTCTTCTCTGCCATTTATTTTAGCCTTCCAGGGACTCCTCCAGCATTGTTATCTCTGTTTTAATGCTTCTTGGGAGCTGCAGACTCGTGCCCTAGCCTGTGTCTATGCACCGGGTTTTCCAGCTGGCCTTGCGCTGAATTTCAAGGTCAGATTTCCTTTGCCAAGGTCAAGTGGAGAGTCAGTAGCGCAGCTGGGGTTACAACGGCCCCAGCTCTCATTCCTGAGCTTGAATTGCTCGTCTCGCTCCTCAGCTCCAGGGTAGTATGAAAGACATCCCGATGCGTAAGTCCAAAAGCTTCTTGACCCATCAGCATCTTTCAGCCGATCTCTAGCTAAACACCCGGCAGGTCTTAATCATCCTTTCAGGCTTATACAGACTGTCCCTTTCTTCTGCCTGATGAGGTTGCTTTTAAATTTTTCGATCCCTGGTACTTTTTGCCTGTACATCTGTTGGGTTTCATGTAACTGTCCTGTCCAGATCTGCCCCCCGCCTCTCATCTCTGCATGTTAAAAGAATGGTCTTGAAAAGACAGTCCTGTTTTTCAGCCCATCAAAGAGAGCCTTTTTAAAAAAAAAATATAGAAAGTTCACCACTCTACCCAAAACTAATAAGAAGGAAAGAAAAGAGTAATCTTCTAGCACTTAGATTTTCTGCTACTTTCAAACCAGTTTGCAAGCACTTTTTCCCCTGTTAGGGCAGAGGTTCCCAAATGTGTTCTTATGGTGTACCCCCTTCCTGATTTTACCAGCTGCCTGAGTACCCCTATCAGCATCTGTTTTATATTTTAACCCCTGAAATGCAAATTATAATGCAAATTATATTTACCATTACACAATTTCTCCCACGTAGCCCCCCAGAGGTGTACCCCAGGGGTAGGTGCACCACGGTTTGGGATGGGAGGAGCTCTGTGCCATTTTAATGTTTCTAGACTTCTTTTTCTCTTTTATTGTAAGCGGCCCAGATGCTTTTTGTGAAGGGCAGCACATAAATCAGAATATTTATATGCATTGAATCTTGTGACCAGTGACAATTGGCCTGCTGGGGCCAATATTTGCAAAGCTTTGCTGACGCAGAGAGCCCGAGGGCGTAGAGCAGAGCCGGGCCCTGTGATGCGCAGGTCGGAGGAGTCATGTCGTGGGCGTTTGAGGGGACAGGTTGGGTGGGTAAAGCCAGGCCGGTGTCTAACTGCTTCGCGGAAAGAAGTTGGCATTCCTTTGAACCCTGAAACCTTGGCCATTGCAAGAGATGGAGTTTAAGGCCACCACAAAACTGAGATTCCCATCTGTCCTCATGCCTGGAGCACCCCAACTCATCCTCCTTCTCCTTGTCTTCATGCTCACCCCGCTTTTGGGAGAGAGGAGCACTCTCGCTCCCATTTTCCAGTGCGAACCTGAGGCTAGGTGACATGCCAGAGGTTATATGGGAAGTCTAAAGCAGAGCAAGGCCTTGAGTTCAGATCTCCTGGATGCAAAGCTGTTGCCTCTTGCCACCGGACCAACCGAGGGCCTGTTTCCACGTGCAACAGTGACGTATGTTCTGGTTTTAACCTGGTGCGCTAGGAAGAGGGGAGTCGGCACTTCACCTACGCTGTCCGTGTCCTTTGTGCTGTGATCATAGCTCAGTATTTACTACGCGGGATATTTTTATAGCGTATCCATGACCAAACTGCAATGATACCCTTTCTAGGGTTACCGTAGGCAGGTTACAGATCCAAGCTCAACATCTGAACATGGTATCCAAGCATCTTTGCTTACTACTGGAGGGAGATTGGCTGTGGAGGTTTCCCTCGCCACCCAATCCCATCAGCTGCTGGGCTGGAGGTCGCAGTATCTCGGTGTCTGAATATGAGCTGCTGCGGGGGTTTATGTCATACCCTATATTTCAGAAGTTACAGAATCTGAAAGATATTATTACCTAAGATGCGTGCTGCTGAGCCAGCTTCTCTGGCCTCATGACATCTTCTTTTTAAAGGTTTATGTGTAATGCAAATTAAAAATAAGGACAGCTGAGTGGGTCTTGTTTTATGTGGGATAAAATGAAGCAGAGGCTCTATCTCCATCTTTATGGACAGACAACAGGAAAAAACTGGCAGCAATTTCAGGAAAATCCATCTAGGGAGGAGTCTGAGCTGCAAGTTTCAGATCCAGTTTAGCGCCTGATGCAGTCTGGAGGTGGCCTGGGGTTGTGCTGTTGTTTGCAGGATCGATTCTCCCTTCCAGAAGTGAAGCAAAGCAAGCATTTCAATTAATAATTAATTAAACTGTGCAGATCTTGTTGCTGATTGTATAGTCAGTGGTCCCACATATACTATTGTTGCTGGAAGCCCAGATGTCTTCGCTAATAGCCCAAGGTTGCCAATGTCTTCAGAGGCGGTGTCCTCTGGGAATGGAGTCTCACCTAAAGCCACATATGTGGCACACTGAAATAGTAACCACCCCCAAATTTAATGTGTTGTGCATGGATCTGGGCAAGATTTTTTTTTAGTGTGTGTGTGTATTTGTATATTTAATGTATACATTTTTAATGTGTATATATATATTTTTAATGATACACACACACACACCCTTTTTTGGGGTAAGAAATAAAGGTTTAGTGACACCTTAATGTGTTGTATTGCAAATGCATGAGGTTTGCTGGGGATTTTTTATATTTTTTTGGGTTTTTTTTACATGCCTCCAAAAATTAAGACCCTGCCTCAGCACTTCCCAAACAAATACCAAAAGATGTTTCTGGTTTTGTGAGGATTACTTTGTTTAATTTTATTTTGAAAGTTAAAACACTGGGTTAAACTGAACACTTCCATTTGGCTGAACTGTTTCAAATGAAAATCAAGTCCTTTATATGGTTTTCCATTCAAAGAAAAAATAATTAGCCTTGTTTTTATTCCACAATGGAAGTACTTCATTTTGTTGAAAGTTTGAAATGACCAATGGAAAACACACACACGGGTGTGTGTGTGTGTGTGTGTGTGTGTGTATAGAGTATCTGTGACCATATATATATATCAAATATATGTGTGCGTATGTATGTGTGTGTGTATATGTGTGTATATATTTGTTTAAATATGTATGTGTGTGTGTGTGTGTTATGTATGTATATATATATATTCCATTGGTCATTTCAAACTTTCAACAAAATCAGGTAATTCTGTTGTGGAATAAAGACAAGGCTCATTATTTTTTCTATGAATGAAAAAAACATATTTCATAGATTTCATAGACATCAGGGCTGGAAGGGACCTCGGGAGATCATCGAGTCCAGCCCCCTGCCCAAAGGGCAGGAAGTCAGCTGGGGTCATAGGATCCCAGCAAGATAAGCATCCAATTTGCTCTTGAAGGTGTTCAATGTAGGTGCTTGAACCACCTCCGCTGGCAGGCTGCTCCAGACCTCGGGGGCTCGGACAGTAAAGAAATTCTTCCTTATGTCCAGCCTGAAACGGTCTCGCAGGAGTTTGTGACCGTTCGACCTCGTCATCCCTTGGGGCGCTCTGGGGAACACACGTTCCCCCAGATCCTGGTGGTCACCCCTGATAAACTTATAGGTGGCCACCAGATCACCCCTGAGCCTGCGCTTTTCCAGGCTAAAGAGCCCCGTGGCTCTCAGCCTGTCATCGTAAGATCTGTTTTCCTGACCTCTGATCATGCGCGTGGCTCTCCTCTGCACTCTCTCAAGTTTCTCCACATCCTTTTTGAATTGTGGAGCCCAAAACTGGACGCAGTACTCCAGCTGCGGCCTCACCAAGGCCGAGTACAAGGGGAGAATGACGTCCCGGGATTTGCTCGAGAAGCATCTATGGATGCACGCCAGCATTTTGGTCGCTTTACTAGCCACAGCATCGCATTGCAGGCTCATGTTCATCTTGTGATCAGTGATGACCCCCAAGTCTCTTTCTTCCGTAGTGCTAACCAACGTAGCACTGCCGAGCCTATAAGGGTGCTGCAGGTTTTTCCTCCCAAGGTGGAGAACCTTGCATTTTTCGGTGTTAAACACCATCAGGTTCTTGTCCGCCCATTTGCTGAGCTTGTCCAGGTCAGCCTGGATCACCCGCCTGTCTTCTGGCGTGGATGCTTTGCCCCAAAGTTTGGTGTCATCGGCGAACTTGGCCAGTCCACTCCTGACTCCAATGTCCACATCGTTAATGAAGATGTTGAACAGGATGGGTCCCAGGACAGAGCCTTGAGGGACCCCACTGGTCACAGGGCACCACGATGAGTGACTGCCATCAATCACAACCCTCTGGGTCCGACCACGGAGCCAGTTTCCCAGCCAGCGGATCGTGGTGGAGCCAAGGCCACAACTGGGCAGTTTGGCCAAGAGGTGATCGTGGGATACCAGATCAAAAGCTTTTTTGAAGTCAAGATATATGACATCAACCTCTTCTCCCTTGTGCAGGTGATAGGTCACCTGGTCATAGAAGGAAATGAGATTGGTCAAACAAGACCTACCCGCAACAAACCCGTGCTGGCTATCCCTTAGGATGTTAGCCTGGGCCAGTCCCTCAAGGATGGCCTCTTTAATAAACTTTTCTAGGATCTTCCCCAGGATAGAAGTCAGGCTGATGGGCCTGTAGTTAGCCGGATCCACTCTCCTCCCTTTCTTGAAGATCGGCACCACATTGGCCTTCTTCCAGTCTTCGGGCACGACACCAGAGCGCCAGGAGCTCTCGAAGACCCGTGCCAGGGGCTGGGCTATGACGCTCGCCAGCTCCTTGAGTGCCCTGTGGGGCAGGTTGTCAGGGCCGGCTGACTTGAAGGTATCCAGCTTCTCAAGATGTTCCTTCACGGGGTCAGCATTGATGGAGGGTAGGGGATCCCCCTCACCTGAATCTCCCTGTCCCAGAGCAGGCATGGGCGTCCCATGGGACTGATGAAAGACCGACGCGAAGTACCCATTTAATAGGTTGGCTTTTTCCAGGGCTTCATTTTCCCATCTGTTCAGCAGGGGTCCAACATTGCCCTTGCTTTTCCTCCGGCTCCCCACATATCTGAAAAAGGACTTTTTGTTGTCCTTGATGCCTGAAGCTCGTTGGAGTTCAGTTGCAGCCTTGGCTTTCCTGGTTTGCTCCCTGCAGGACCGGACCATTGCGGAGTAATCCTCCTTGGAGGTGAATCCCGTCCTCCATCCTTTGTAGGCTTTCCTTTTTAGCCGCAGGAGGCCTTCATATAAAGGACTTCATTTTTGTTTGAAACATTTCAGCCAAATCAAAGCATTCAGTTTAACTCAGTGCCTTAAGTTTCAAAATAAAATTAAACTCTCTCTCTCTCTCTCTCTCTCTCTGTCTCTATATATATATATATATATAGGTGGAGCGGTAGGAGTGTGCTCCAATTTCTATGCACCGGCCAGAATATGTACTGCTTCTCTGTCCTGGATGGTATGTTAAAACCTACAACAGTTTCTTTTACCTTCTTCTGCCTAAAACCCATATGAGCCAGTGCCTATAACATTGAAGGGAGATTTTACCTAAGCTGATGAAGCAGAAAGCCTGGAGGCATATTCCACCTATTGAGTGAGAAGTCAAAAAAGACATTTTACTGCGTAACTCAGGATCTCTGCTTTTACTTTCTGTGCAGACTAATCCATCCCCATTGTTTTCCGAACTCTAATGGAATGATTCACGGGATGTGAGAGTTCAAGCACGCCTTTTTTTATTAATGCAGTAGACTGCTCCAAGGTACAATCTGAAAAAGAGAGGCAAATATAATTAGGGTAAAGTTCGCTGTCCTGCGTTCTGCGCTGCAAAAAAGTGCTAGGCAAGACATTAAGAAAGCAACCCAAAAAGAGGGTTTTGAGATTGATCGTGAACACTTGGCTCTTCCACCTTCACTATGGCTTTGCGCTCCAACCCTTACAAGTGTGGTAGTGGGTAGGTCAGGATGAAACAAAGCCAAAGCTTTCAGAAGTTTCCCTTGTGTGCTGACTTGGGTGGCTGTGTACCAGAAGAGGCTACTACCTGCAGCTCCTACTGACCCAGTGTCTGGTTCTGCAGAAGTCACCCTTTCTCATAGGAGACAGACATCTTGTGTCCCTGCCTGCTCAGGACCCTGGCAGATCTCTCAGCTACTTTTTTTGGAAAGAGGAAGAGTGAACAGTGGTAGTGTAGGCAAATTGGAGTAATGCCCTCGCTCTTGCTGAGCTTGTGGATTCCTCCCCCTCCCTAAAATACGTTTTCATAGAAATCAGGGGCTCGGTTGCACTACAAAAGTGGCTCCATTTTGGTGGGAGAGGAGCAGTGCCCTCCAAAGTATTTGGTGTCCCGTCTAAATGAATGCACTTAAAGCATATCCTTGTTCAATGTGCACGCGGCACTTCTGGTTGAATCGGTTTTATTTCTTCATTTCAAATGTGTGGGGGAGAGGGTTAGTTATGTGTTACCCTTACACCTTGCAAACCCTCCTGGAGAAGGAAGAGGTTTGGTTTGATATAATCTGAGTGCCTGGCTTGGATACGAGGAGTCTTTGAAGTTGTGTTTATGAGTCTACTCATTCTGGTATCCTGATCCTGGCAAATGGTGCCAGGGATTGTCTGATCTCTAGCCTACAAGGAAGCAAGAAGGATGGGTGTAGGCAACCATACAGACAAACTGTGTCCTTTTATGGGAAGAGGCATCATGCATCAGGAAATGTGGGCTGCATTAGTCAAAGAGGAAAAAAGAGGCAGGATCAGAGAGCTGGGACTTCTGGGTTTTGTTTCCCATCTGGCCATGAATTCATTATTGCATTATTTCTCTGTGCCTCAGTTTCTCCTGCCTGCAAAGCGGATTCAGTAAGGCCAACCCAGAGCATCTGGCAGACGATTAGCCCCATCCCCAGCAGCAATTTCTCTTGCACAGCACCCCAGTTGGCTTGTGCATGGGGGCAGCTGCAGGATGAGGCTGATTGCGAAGGGATGGGAAGTTTCCCAGTAATTAATTGAGGTTGGTAAAGCACTTGGAGATTCTGGGGCAAATGGAGCTGCAGAGGACCCTTGTGTTCTCGTTCCCACCCTTGCCCCCCAACCCTCCCCACTTGATTTTGTGCTTGTTAAAGTCAGAAGCATCTCGTTCCACCCACACACAAGTACAGTGTTTCGTAACCCTTCGTGGGTTGGGATCTTTATGAGAAACTGGTATTTCACCACTCTCCAAGCGCGCCATTTGCTCTTGCCCTGCCGCAGGGCCGTGTGTCCGTGTGCTGCGGACGAGGCTCGCCATGTCTCTTCGAGGGCGCTGCACCCAGCCGGTTGCTAACGCTGCAAGGGCAGTTGGCTCGGGTTTGGCGATTGGGAAGATGCCTCGGTGTTGGCATTTAGGTTGCTCACAGGTTTTAGAGTAAGGTTCAACTTTTCTGTCTGAGGGGCAATAGCGTATCGGGCCTGCAGCGCTGTCCAGGGTCGGTGACCCTCTTGCCATCACCGCCCCTTGTCTCACATTTTCTGTGGTCTTTTTAAGGCCATCAGTGATTCAGGGTTTAAGAATGAAGCCATTCTAGCATCTGAACAGGGCTGGGGAGGGCGGCCCAACCTTGGTCATATGCAGAGAGAGGCACTTGGCCTTGCTTCTCTGAAGGCAGGGTACAGTTGCACCTTATAGGCCAACTATACAAGAGATGCATAAACTTGTGTAAGCAGCAGTTTCATCCCCCATGTCTCATGCATCTGAACTGTTGATTTCTCTCTGGGAAAGAACCAGATCCTGTGCTCTGTTACACTGGCATGGCTCCATGGGCTTTCACGTGGTCGCTCCAGATGGGCGCATGATAATGGAGGCAGGTATCTTGCCCTCGGTGCATCAAAGCCAGTGATCCATCCCTTAAGTAACCCAGGACAAGCCACCTGTACCCAGAAATCAGCAACTGGACGATGCGATTCAGGATCTAGGATCTGCTTGTGCTTTAGATGAGGGACCCTGTTTCTTCAAGGGGGCAGAAGGGTCCCATGCATCTTCACCGTGAGGCATAAGAAATAGCAATGCTGATACACCTAGTGTGAGTTTATTGCATATACCTCAAGCTTCCCAATGAAGCTCGCTGCAAGTAGAGGGCAGGGGAAGCATGGGCTTGTGGGGTTGTGCTCGGAGCTGTATGTAGGGGACGTCATCTCCTGCAGCAGCCTCAGGTCACTGGGGTGCAGGAGGATGAGCCATGCTGAGGTGCAAGCCAGAGGCAGGCAGGTGATGGGGCCGCGAGCCCCAAGGCAGCGTGACGCGCTGGTGAGCAAGAGGCAGCTGCAGCCCAGAGGCTCTAAGCCTCAACGCTACCACAGGCTGCAGCGAGCAAGACTGAGTTCATGGTCCTCCCTTCCCTGCATGTCACTCCTCCTTCTACCAGGGAATGCATCTGATAGCGCTTTCTGTCTCTGCGGGGAATTGGCCCTGATCTTTGGGGAGAATCGCCGGTGTAATGGTCATTGAACTGAGGGCAGTCAGCTAGACACGTGCAAGCCCTGCCCGAGGAGCTGGAGGGGGAATGCAGCTCCGTGGGAACAGTGGGCTGGTGAAGGGGATGGGGCCATCTCCTTGGAGGATCATGAAAATGGTTGTGGGGCTGGGGGACAGGACTGGTGAGGGGAGGCTGAGGGAACTGGGCTGATTGAGCCTGCAGAAGAGAAGACCGAGGGGGATTGAATAGCAGCCGTCACCTCCCTGCAGGGGGGCTGCACAGAGGATGGAGCTGGGCTGGTCTCAGTGGGGGCAGACGACAGAAGGAGCAATGGGCTCAAGCTGCAGCAAGGGAAGTTGAGGTTGGATATTAGGAAAAACTCTCTCACGAGGAGGGTGGGGAAGCACTGGAACAGGTTACCCAGAGAGGTGGTGGAGTCTCCATCCTTGGAAGTTTTTAAGGCTCAGTTCAACAAAGCCTTGGCTGGGATGATGTAGTTGGGGCTGGTCCTGTTCGGAGCAGGGGGTCGGACTAGATGTGACCTCCTGAGTTCCCTTTGACACCTCGTTTTCTCTGATTCGAGGGAGATAGGAGTGCAAATACTAGGCCAGGGTTACTGCTCGCAGCTAAGCCGGTGACCACACGTGTGGAACAGGACAATGTGGGTGGACTCTTTTTCCCCTCCCTGTTTCCTCCCCTTCTCCTGTCCTGCATCCCTGCCCACGTACCCTCTCTTCCGTTCACCACCATTGGTTTCCACTGGCTTCTTGCACCTCCACTGTCCATCCTAAAAGTCGCCCAAGCTCTTGGTGCTTACCAAGCTGTCCAACTCAAGCGAAATTAGGCACAACAGGTCAGAATCCCGACCAGCCCAAGTCACCCATTTCAGTGCAACTTGACTGTGGCAAGCCACAGATCTAGGCTGTGAGGGCAGCCCAGAGGGATTAACCTCCCTTCAATGGACCCAGTCTAATTCCCCTGCTGTGCTTCTGTAACAAAACCATCCACATTCTCCTTTCTCCTCTCTACGAAGTTATCTCAGGTCCATGCAACCTCGTTGCGCTGCATTGTCCCAGGACCTGCAGGCGAAGATGGCCACTTCTGCTCCGCCACGGCTCTGTGCTCCATTATCTTCTGCAAGCTTGGGGAGCGTGTAGGTGTTCGCTGTCAGCTAGGATGACATGAGAAATACCTTTGCAAGGCGAGGCTTGGGTGCAGTGGGGCGTGACTCAGAGGAAGTAAATGTACGGGGATTTGTTTTGTGTAAGGGAGACCTATTCACATTAATGACACCCGGGTGGGTAACTATTTTTTTTTGTCCTTTTTATTTTGGTTATTAATCATTGTTGATATCTCCTTTCTTGACTGGGCTGATGGAGAGTTTGCCTGTAATTTTAGAGCCCAAGATTTATGGCATCCGTGTCTGGCTGGAGACGGCTGGGGGGAATCTGCTGGGGGAACGGTGTCATCTGGGCTGAAGCTGAGCGGTAAGCGAGAGCGGCTTGTAGCCTGAGGCAGGCTTCAGCCTTGCTTCAGCAAAAGGCAGTAGCAAAGGTGGTGTTTAACACCAGGCTGGAGGGAGGTCTCCTCCATTTGAGGAAACGCAGAGAGGAGCAATGGTGGAAAAGCAGAGGGAGCGGCCTGCCACAAAGGCCTGATCCAGTCCCTGACTCAAGTCCCGTTGGTGTCAAGGTGGAGACAGGCTGTGTCTCCTGGATCTGTTCCTCTGTAAGGGTGCAGTTAGGAACAGCTGCTGCAAAGAGCTAAGGCAGCACCTTGGGGTGCCTTGAAAACTTTTCAAGGGCGCTGCGGGGCGTTTAGTCCTGCAAGGTGTGCAAACGTGCTTCACAAGATGAATCCAGAGATTACAAACAGGGATCCATCACTGTGGTCTTCCTGAGTACTTTGCAACAGAAAAATATCTCTATTCTTTTTTCTGTAGGTAAAAAACCAGGGAAAACTCAGCACTGGCATTTTCCAAGCGGTGCCATGAGTACTCAGGGGTGCTGTGAGTCTGAAAAGGTCAAGAACCGCTGGGCTGAGGTTACTCCAGGGCTGTGCCAGTCTGCAGTATCCTTATCCCCAGTTTAGGTCCTCAGTGGTAGAAGCTGCTGCTAGGGCACGAGACTCTGTGGGCGCATCTACACGTTCATCAGTGTGCTTTCGCTAATGCGCGTTGAATTTAGTATCTCCAGTGTGAGGTGCTAGAAAGAGGTGCATTACCTTATTTTACTGAGCATTAGTGAAAGTGCATGTTTTTTGTGATGCTTTAATGCACACTAAAATAAGCTAATGTGCAGTAAAGTGCAGTTGTAGACGCACCCTGGAAGTGCTAAACTGATCTCCAGACCTGCGTTTCGAATGTTTCCAAAGCCTTATTCTGACTCTGGGCTAGATTCTCTTTCCTAACTCAGAACAACCCTGCTATAAAACAAATGCAAGTCGTGTGGAAATAGACCCAGGGCATCTCCCCCATCGGCTACTGTTCGAGCGATATACCACCAGCAGCAGGTGTGTCTCATCCGTTGGTATGGTGTCCCAACACCCCAGACAAACACAGGAAACCAGGACAACGCAAAGCTAAGCTTCCTGAGCTTATCGAACCTAGGGAAAGATCCTGCAAACAACACACGTCATGTTCCCTAGCGTGGAAAGAGAGCAGGTGTTCCTATGGGTCAGAGCCCAGACTAGGGTCCAGGAAAGCTGTGTGCTCCAGGATGGTTCATTTTTCCTTTTGTAACATGGGGGAATAAATTGCCTGTTATAGGGAATTCTGATCATTCGGCTACAGACCTCCAAAAAGCCCGAGGCAGAATCAGTCTAAGTTATGCACTTTCCTGTAAGTGGAGTAGTTTAGGTTGATAACGAACGGAAAGCACGTTCGCCCTTGCGGGGAGGAGGTGAGGCAAATTTTAGACCAGGTTCTGCCACTTTAAAACCAGTCTATGTGTGCTGAATGTCTGTTCTGTGACGGGTTTCCGATTGCTTATACTGGTAAAAGTGTAACATTTGTACCTGGCCTCGGTGTTTGCTTTCACTGTCTATCGGACCCCAAAGTAGAAATGCCAAACCTTTTTGCAAGGACAAGGAGTTTTGGAAAATTCAGGGTTTTTGATTGAAGCAAAACATGTTTGATACCTTGGAGCAAAGGGTGGCTGTTTGGAAATGAAAATTTGGGCCAGAACAGTTAGGTCAAGTTGAAAGCATTTCAAGTCTGACGGTCAGTGTGGAACCAGGAGAAGACCCAAATCCTGAGGTTTTCTAATTGTTGTGCCAAGTGCATCCCGGTATCTTCCAGCCGTACATGAATGAAAGACCTAATGAGTGGCAAAATGGGATGGATGGTTGTTGCCAGGCTGCCTAAATGCTATTTTAGCTCATTCATCCTACAGTAACAGGAGACGCTGTCCTTTCTTTCATGTGCTCCCCATAAATAACACTTCTGGGATGATCGGCAGGTTTGGGTGTAAGGACTTGTGTCAGGGATGACAGTAATGTGTAGAGTTGAGATTATAGACTAATAGAGAATGAGGGTTGGACGGGACCTCAGGAGGTCACATCCAGTCCAAGCCCCTGCTCCAAGCGGGACCAGCCCCAACTACATCATCCCAGCCAGGGCTTTGTCTACCCGGGTCTTCAAAACCTCCAAGGATGGAGACTCCCCCACCTCTCTGGGGAGCCTGCTCCAGTGCTTCTCCACCCTCCTAGAGAGAAAGTTTTTCCTAATATCCAACCTCAACTTCCCTTGCTGCAACTGGAGCCCATTGCTTCTTGTCCTGCCATCTGCCCCCACTGAGACCAGTCCAGCTCCATCCTCTTTGCAGCCCCCCTGCAGGGAGGTGACGGCTGCTATTCAATCCCAAATTATGGATTGTCTGGGATGGTTTGGACAGGGCTGATCCTGCCTCAGTCAGGTTGGGCTGGATGGGAACTCTGGAGGTCCCTCGCAGCCTACCTTCTCTCTGATTCTCTAAGAATAAGGGAAACGGGAGCTAGGAAGAACAACAGAAGCCCTAGCAGGTGGCAGCATGGCAGGTCCCAGCTGGGGGTATTGAAATGGAAATAAAATCGGAAGGTGACTTGGAGTCTGGGGGACGCAGCATGCGGTAGCCGTGGCTTCAGAAACACGGCCTGCGGCCAGTGGGAAGGGCAGGGGGTTCATGCCCGTGGCTGGGAAACTGGTGCTTCTTATCAGCTCCTCTCTTTTTTCGTTCCTTTGTTTTCCCATTCCTCAGACTTTTGTTTCTCACTCATCCGTCACTAAAACCTAAGTGTGGTGGCTCAGAAGTGACCTGTTTTGTGGTCGTTGCATGGTTTGATGTCACTGGGAGAGCTCCTTCCTTCCTTGGGCTGTCGATGTTGGGCACGTGGTATCGTGGGCACGTGGACAGTGGTGGTGGACACGTGGACCAAGCTGCAGCGTTGTTCTGCTCAGGTCGTCGCCAAAGGGGAAAGGGAAGGGGAGGTTTATAGTGCAGTGGCTTGCTTGCCAGAAGCCACGATGGGGATATTTCCCGAGGTCTCTTCCGTGTTTGTTCCTGCACGCTGCTTGGAGATCCCTCAGCTTCTCGTTATAAACAAGGCTTGGATCAACACAGACATCTGTGGCCACTAGTTTAAAAAAAAGAAGAACAAAACCAGAAAAGGCAACTCAGCTCAAAAGCAATGACTGATCCCACCATTGGTCTTAGACTGGGAGCAGACACAAACCATGTGAAAGGAATGAGTCACGGTTTCCTCATTCACCTCGGCTTTTGTCTGCTCAGGAGAATCTCCTTTTTGCATATTTGTTGCAGCCTTTCCCCTTTTTTCCCCCTTTTGTCATCTCAGCTTCCTCGGTACAGAGCAGTCTCCCCGTGCCACGTCCCCCAACCGCGGGGCTGGCCCCTAGGGGAAAACAATTGCAAGCCGAGCGTCTTTGCAGAAAGAGCTCTGCCTCCTTGCAGGCTCCCTAGCCAAGGCTTAGATGGTGTCCTCCGAGCCCTTCTCAGATGTGTGGTGGGACCCTCATTGAAGTTCGCTTATTGGGAGTAAGGTTTGGGATATCACTTGCCTTCAAGTCTCCCTCCATTCACCCTGCAAACCCAAACTGAGCACTTGTCTGTCCCTAGAGCTGAATCCTGGCTGGACGAGAAGCTTATAAAAGTTTGGGGAAGTTTGGCTCACTTTTTTAGCCAGCTCCCTTTCTTGTCCAGAACTCTCTGGCCTCCTCCTGGCTTTCTTCCCTGGTTAATTAGTTGAACATCAGCAAGTGTTTTACCCTTTTAGCCACCCTGGGATGCAGGCTTTCCTGCCAGATTTAATCCTCGGATGACCACAAACCAATTTGTTCTGTCAGCTTTGCCTATGACGTATTAGATCACAGGGGCAGTTAGGAGGCATGTGGTTAGGCCACCCAGCCGCTGGATGCTGTTTGGTTGGATGTGTGGTTTGGGGGTGGAAAGCAATTTGGTCTTCCTCTTCTGAGCTCTCTCTGCCCAGCTGGAGCGGTGGCAGGATTTCTTTTCCCTTTCCTCGGCCCATGCATGGTTCTGGCATTCGTTTGTCTGTAGATGAAGTCTATAGCGAAGCAGCAACTGGTTGCACACTGTATCCCGTTGGATGTAATCCATAAGGTGACGAATCCAGGGTGGAGCCTAGATAGGACTGCAATCTTCTAGGCTCTCTGATTTTTGTCCTGGCATACAAACGGTGCTTCTTGTACTTGTCTGTAGTAGGTTTTTAATGCATCAGGATGTGAACAATTTGCTTGCTATTCAGTTAGTGACATAAAGCTCCCATTGCACAGGATCATCTTCTCTTTCTCTCCTGGGTGTTTCACTCTGGCTTAGGATGAAAAACTAATCTCCCTTTAAATGCTTCTAATACATGCTGGAAAACAACTCCTTGGGTGTTGCAAAAAGCAAAGGGAAGTTCTACGGTACGGATGGCCGCATTCAGAAGAGACTGGAGACCAGTTGTTTTATTCTGGTGGGTTCAATAAACCCATCAGCTTGTCCACCTCCGTGCGTGTTTTTTAACCACTAAATTCTTGCTGCAAAGCTGCGCTGACTGAAGAAGCTGCAATATGACTAGACTAGTGGACTAGTAGGCAGAGCATGGGCCTGGTTACGCCAGGAGCAGTGCCACTTAATGGGAGACTTGGTTGACAAATGCAACTGTTGAAATGTCACCGTGGGGTTTTGCGTTTTTATTTCTCAGTGGGCAGCCACCAGGTCGCAAAAGGTCCAGTTTCTCTAATCTCTCCTCATAGGGCTTGGCCTGCAGGCCCTTAACCATACAAGCGGCCCTTCTCTGGACCCTCTCCAGATTATCCGCATCCTTCGTGAAGTGCGGCGCCCAGAATTGCACGCAGTACTCCAGCTGCGGTCTGACCAGCGCCCGATAGAGGGGAAGTATCACCTCCTTGGACCTATTTGTCATGCATCTGCTGATGCACGATAAAGTGCCATTGGCTTTTCTGATGGTTTCGTCACACTGCCGACTCATGTTCATCTTGGAGTCCACTAGGACTCCAAGATCCCTTTCCACTTCCGTGCCACCCAGCAGGTCATTTCCTAGGCTGTAGGTGTGTTGGACATTTTTCCTCCCTAGACAGCACTTTGCATTTCTCCTTGTTGAACTGCATTCTGTTGTTTTCTGCCCACTTGCCTAACCTGTCCAGGTGCACCACGACTCTCTGGGTGCGACCCTCCAGCCAATTCTCCACCCACCGGACTGTGCAGTCATCCAAGTCACAGCCCCTTAACTTGTTCACCAGTATGGGGTGGGATACCGTGTCAAAGGCCTTCCTGAAGTCCAAGTATATGACATCCACCCCTCCTCCTGCGTCGAGGCGTTTTGTGACCTGGTCATAAAAAGAGACTAGATACTAATTTGTCCTGCCGGGCTCTCACAAATGTGAGCCTTGATGATTTTCTCAAAGATTTTGCCAAGGATGGAGGTGAGACTGACTGGCCTATAGTTACCCGGGTCCTCCTTCCTCCCCTTCTTGAAAATGGGAACCACATTGGCCCTTTTCCAGTCCTCCGGGACTTGACCCGTGCGCCACGAGCGTTCAAATATTCCCGCCAGTGGCTCTGCAATGATGTCTGCCTTCAGTACCCTCGCTCATCCGGGCCTGCCGACTTAAAGGCATCCAGTTCCTCCAAGTGCCACATTCCTCCCTGGGCCTTCCTTTTACTCCCTATATATCTAAAAAACAATTTCTTATTGTTATATTCCTCTTTGCTCTCCCTGTTTCCACTTTTTATGTGCTCCCCTTTTGGCCCTTAATGGGAGACTTGCAGTGTTGAGTTCGCTGAAATGCAATGTTGAATTGTACTCACTGTCCCCCAGATGTTGAAAGAAACCTGCGTGAGCGGTGGGACTGTCACCGTGGGGTTTTGCGTTTTTATTTCTCAGTGGGCGCATCTACATGTGCGCATTTACTAACTGCAATGGCTGCACAGTACAGCATGCCCATACTGCACAGTGAATATGGTGACTTACGCTGACTTGAGCGTAAATGTTATACTTGCATTATGCAGGGATCAAAGTTACTCCCCATCCCAGCTGGGGAAGCAGCAGCGGGATGGGAGACTTGGTTGACAAATGCAACTGTTGAAATGTCTGGGGTTTTGCGTTTTTATTTCTCAGCGGGCGCGTCATATAGACACGCTACTGCATGTTAACACTGTATGTAGGGATTAATTTTAGTCCCAAGTCAATCCACACACAGTGTTAATGTGCTTTAATGCCTGCACGTGTAGATTTCATAGACATCAGGGCTGGAAGGGACCTTGGGAGATCATCGAGTCCAGCCCCCTGCCCCAGGGGCAGGAAGTCAGCTGGGGTCATAGGATCCCAGCAAGATAAGCATCCAATTTCCTCTTGAAGGTGTTCAATGTAGGTGCTTGAACCACCTCCGCTGGCAGACTGCTCCAGACCTTGGGGGCTCGGACAGGAAAGAAATTCTTCCTTATGTCCAGCCTGAAGCGGTCTTGCAGGAGTTTGTGACCGTTCGACCTCGTCATCCCTTGGGGCGCTCTGGTGAACAGACGTTCCCCCAGATCCTGGTGGTCACCCCTGATAAACTTATAGGTGGCCATCAGATCACCCCTGAGCCTGCGCTTTTCCAGGCTAAAGAGCCCCGTGGCTCTCAGCCTGTCATCGTAAGGTCTGTTTTCCTGACCTCTGATCATGTGCGTGGCTCTCCTCTGCACTCTCTCAAGTTTCTCCACATCCTTTTTGAATTGTGGAGCCCAAAACTGGACGCAGTACTCCAGCTGCGGCCTCCCCAAGGCCGAGTACAAGGGGAGAATGACGTCCCGGGATTTGCTCGAGAAGCATCTATGGATGCACGCCAGCGTTTTGGTCGCTTTACTAGCCGCAGCATCGCATTGCAGGCTCATGTTCATCTTGTGGTTAATGATGACCCCCAAGTCTTTTTCTTCTGTAGTGCTATCCAACGTAGCACTGCCGAGCCTATAAGGGTGTTGCAGGTTTTTCCTCCCAAGGTGGAGACCCTTGCATTTTTCAGTGTTAAACACCATCAGGTTCTTGTCTGCCCATTTGCTGAGCTTGTCCAGGTCAGCCTGGATCACCCGCCTGTCTTCTGGCGTGGATGCTTTGCCCCAAAGTTTGGTGTCATCGGCGAACTTGGCCAGTCCACTCCTGACTCCAATGTCCACATCGTTAATGAAGATGTTGAACAGGATGGGTCCCAGGACAGAGCCTTGAGGGACCCCATGGGTCATGGGGCACCATGATGAGTGACTGCCATCAATCACAACCCTCTGGGTCCGACCACGGAGCCAGTTTCCCAGCCAGCGGATCGTGGTGGAGCCAAGGCCACAACTGGGCAGTTTGGCCAAGCGGTGATCGTGGGATACCAGATCAAAAGCTTTTTTGAAGTCAAGATATATGACATCAATCTCTTCTCCCTTGTGCAGGTGATAGGTCACCTGGTCATAGAAGGAAATGAGATTGGTCAAACAAGACCGACCCACAACAAACCCGTGCCGGCTGTCCCTCAGGATGTTAGCCTGGGCCAGTCCCTCAAGGATGGCCTCCTTAATAAACTTTTCTAGGATCTTCCCCAGGATAGAAGTCAGGCTAATGGGCCTGTAGTTAGCCAGATCCACTCTCCTCCCTTTCTTGAAGATCGGCACCACATTGGCCTTCTTCCAGTCTTCGGGCACTACACCAGAGCGCCAGGAGCTCTCGAAGACCCGTGCCAGGGGCTGGGCTATGATGCTCGCCAGCTCCTTGAGTGCCCTGGGGTGCAGGTTGTCAGGGCCGGCTGACTCGAAGGTATCCAGCTTCTCAAGGTGTTCCTTCACGGGGTCAGCATTGATGGAGAGTAGGGGATCCCCCTCACCCGGATCTCCGTGTCCCATAGCAGGCATGGGCATCCCATGGGACTGATGAAAGACTGACGCAAAGTACCTATTTAATAGGTTGGCTTTTTCCTGGGCGTCAGTTGTCAGTGGCCCCATCTGGTTCAGCAGGGGTCCAACGTTGCCCTTGCTTTTCCTCCGGCTCCCCACATATCTGAAAAAGGACTTTTTGTTGTCCTTGATGCTTGAAGCTAGTTGGAGTTCAGTTGCAGCCTTGGCTTTCCTGGTTTGCTCCCTGCAGGACCGGACCAGCGCGGAGTAATCCTCCTTGGATGCCTGCCTATTCCCATTTCCTCCGCAGTTATTCACTGTGCAGTAAATTTAAGTGGGCATAAATGCACATGTAGACATGCCCAGTGGCGCTGTGCGTTATGCTTGCTCAGCTGAGTAGTAAAAGTTGTCGTCTTCTTATGGCTGCCTTCACTATCTCAACCTGTAAGTCCAGCCGATGTCTGTCTGTCTGTCTGTCTTGGGCATCATTACAAGCAGCTACAGACAGTATGAGATGCTCAGTGATACCCCGGCAGCGGTACTGATGTCGAGTGACGCTCTAGCCATATGGGGCCTGCACTTGTTCTGCCATGCAAATGTTGCCGGTTGGAGATGAATCCACAGGTCTGATCCACTGCAGAAGAAATAACTATAGGAGAGTCAGCTGGCTCTTGTCTAGCAGACTTAAAAGCTGTGGGATCTTCTAGCCAGTCGATATGCTTCTGAAATGCAGAGGGTAGGCACATCCTTTGATGCCAGACCTTGGGTGGGCAGCGCTGCCCGCATCTGATGCCGAGCGGAGAAGAGCAGCTCATTGATGGACAGGAAAATCTCCTCCTCCTGTATTTGCAGCCAAACTTATGTCTCCTGCACACTTGTGGGACAAAGGTCCAAAACCCCCTGAAATGTCAACCAGTTGGACAACACTGGTACCACGCGCCAGCTTGGCCTGCAACCTCTTCACAGTACTTTCCTGAGCAGAGTGTGTGTAGGAGAGGGGCAATAGGGCTCTGAGGGACTTCAGGCCAGGCTTTTCAGGGATCCTTTGGCAGCCCGACACGGTGACGGCTGTGAGTACAGCGGGCAGCAGGCTGTTGTTCTTCCCTGCTCTTGGCAGAGCCCGGCTGGTTTTATCTGAGTGCTTGGTCTGTGTCTGTATTTGCCCAGCTATTGACAGTGGAAGAGTGTCAATATTTTTGTAAGACTGTGACATAAGTGGCTGGCCAACTCTAGACTCAGATGGGGATTACTAATTTCTTTAATAGCTTGTCAACAAATTTGTTGACACGTCAGCAACCAATAGCTTTCTCGGCAAATACAAACCGAGCACCTGTTTGTTCTGCAGGGGCACCGGGAGGTTAGAAACAGTCAGCCTGTTCCAGCCCCGGGTTATGCCAGAGCATATCTTTTCTAGTTCCCTGTGCCAGGAAGGAGGTACAGTTGCTGGAGAGTATGGGTATGTGGAGCCCGAGGAAGAGGGCACTGTTATGGCTGTGCCAGTGCATCTCCTCCTTATTTCTGGCAGGCTCAAAGCAACATCTCTGCATCCTTGTCAGTGTTGCATTGGACCATTTATATTGCATTTTTTTAACTTGGGAAAATCTGCTGCTGGGGCTGTTGGGATGAGGGGCACGTTCCTTTTTGTGCATTCAGAATAATTTTTGATCCTATTTGCTGATAGCTCCTTCTCCAAGAGGAGAGAGGGGCACGACTTCTGAATTGGCACTTCCTAGACCGTAAATGCTGGAAGCTGTAAATGAAAGAGGAATGGTGGAAAAAGTTCCTGGTCAGACCTAGGTCGTGCTGTCTTCCAGCCTCCGCTCTCAGCCCCCATGGGACACAGGAGACTGGACGAGATGGACCTATGGGATGATCAAATTCATGGCAATTCTTATCTGCATGTGAGATACCTGCATGTGCATCATGCAGGTATCAAATTTACGCCCCATTAGTTAATGCATCGTAACGTGTGTGTAGACATGTTACTGCACATTAATGCTGTGTGGGGGGACTAACTTGGGATTAATTTTAGTCCCAAGTCAGTCCACACGCAGCATTGGCGCGCTTTCATGCTGCACTTGTAGACGCTGGCGTGTTCCCCCGTTTCTTACGTGCAAACTGGGGAGCTGGGAGGACAGCATGATGTGCTGAGCTGTCTGTCACACAGTCACCAGTTCGAATCCAGTCCTGCTGGATAGCCATGGAGATCTGCTGCTGGCTGCACAGTACTCTTTGCGCGCCACTATGGCAGGGTCTGTGTTGGCCTGATCACATGAGTTAAGTGGTTGCTCTGCTTCCTTTCTGTGCTGGAACTATTTTGGAAAGTGCTAGCTTGTAGTGGCAAAGGTTATAGTTTGAACACACTTCCTGATGTGGAGAAGCTGGGAACTAGGAGATGGTCCCTCAGGATGTAGCTAGCTAGTGAGAGACGGACGAAGTGTCTGCGGTGCTTGCTTACTGCTCTGCAGTTAAAGACTTTTTTATTAATTTGAGCTGGGATAATGCAGTTGGGGCTGGTCTTGCTTGGAGCAGGACATTGGACTAGATGTGACCCCCTGAGGTCCCCTCCGACCCTTATGGTCTATGACTCTGACTTCAGCCTCTGTTCTTGAAAAGTTGTATGGGCAGGAGACCTTCACCGTTATGAAAGCCAAAGCTCCCACTGACAAAATCAAAAGAATGACAAGCAAACATTTAAACCACCCCCAAAATATCTTCTAGACACCTGAAAAGACAAAGTTGTTTTGGCAACATAGACTCATAGAAAATTTGGGCAGGACAGGACCTCAGGAGGTCACATCCAGTCCAACCTCCTGCTCCAAGCAGGACCAGCCCCAGCTATGTCATCCCAGCCAGGGCTTTGTCTACCTGGGTCTTCAAAACCTCCAAGGATGGAAATTGCACCACTTCTCTGGGGAGCCTGTTGCAGTGCTTCACCACCCTCCTAGGGAGAAAGTTTTTCCTAATATCCAACCTCCACTTCCCTTGCTGCAGCTTGAGCCCATTGCTCCTTGTCCTGTCATCTGCTCCCACTGAGACCAGCCCAGCTCCATCCTCTTTGCAGCCCCCCGGCAGGGAGGTGACGGCTGCTATTCAATCCCCCTCGGTCTTCTCTTCTGCAGACTCAATCAGCCCTGTTCCTGCAGCCTCTCCTCACCAGTCCTGTCCCCCAGCCCCTCAACAATTTTCATTGCCCTCCGCTGGACTCTCTCCAACGTGTCCAAGTCTGTTGTCTAGTGGGGGGTCCAAAGTCCTTTCCTTTCTTTCTAGAGTTGGGGGGTGGAGGGGGAGAACTTGTTTGTGACCTTATGGAACTTGCAGCCATTCAGCTTCTTTTCCAAAAAAACCCGTAAGTATCTCTCCTTCTGCCGCCAAGTGCTGTGGAGGTGTGTGAGTAACAGCTATAGTTGAAGGTTATCTAAACTTTTCCTTTATCAGTTACTCTTCTCAAGAGTTTCTCATTTTCTGAAACTTGCTCTGCAGGAATTTCCAAGTTTGATTTCTGCAGTATGATGCACATCTAAGTTTGGAACTTCAAATCACAGTGGTTCAGCCTTTCTTTATGAGTAAGAACATTGTGGTATAATAAGTAAAGTTTCTTACAACTAAGATAATGGGATGTGTGTGTGGGGGGGGGGGCACACGCAAAGCTTCTGGCTGTGGCTTACAAAGGTGAATGTTAGCAAGGGAATATCCTTTGCTGCATGCAGATGGCTCTGAGTCCTGTAGTAAAGACTGATTTTGCTTTGGCAGGATCATAAGTTTCAAAAATCCCCTCCACTTGCCCTGTGAAACGCTGGATTTCTTTTTTCATAAAACTTGTTTCTGCAAGGAAGTCGGTTCTGGGTGTTCCTCTGGCTTCAAAGGGCTTTGGCTTGAACTTGATGGAGGCAAAGAACGAGACGGGACAACCTGTGCAAGTCATTGATCATGTTGCCTTCAGTCCATTGAGCAGTTTCTGCTTCTTTCCCACATGAGGCCCGTCAAATCAGTGAGGCGCGCTCTAGCATCCACCAAAATCAAGGGGTGATTTGCTAGTGATTTCACCAGTGCCCAGATTTCTGCCTTCAACCATCTCCTAAATGTTGGGATGTCAAGTGTCTGCATCGTAGTTCTGTGACTCGCAGCTTGTTCCTATGTCGGCCGGAGTGTCAACATCCATTTTCCTCTCTGCCTCTTGTACCACTGGCAGTTTTCTTTGCCTTAATGCTACAATAGAGACTGAGGACCTGGGCTGATTGCGTCTGGAGAAGAGAAGACCAAGGGGGTTTGAATAGCAGCCTTCACCTCCCTGCAGGGGGGCTGCAGAGAGGATGGAGCTGGGCTGGTCTCAGTGGGGGCAGATGACAGGACAAGGAGCAATGGGCTCAAGCTGCAGCAAGGCAAGTCGAGGTTAGATATTGCAGAAACTTTCTCCCTAGGCGGGTGGTGAAGCACTGCAACAGGTCAATCAGAGAGGTGGTGAATTCTCCATCCTTGGAGGTTTTTAAGACCAGGTCAACTATTCTGTGTCTGGGATGATGCAGTTGAGGCTGGTCCTGCTTGGAGCAGGGGGCTGGACTAGACGTGCCCTCCTGAGGTCCCTGCCACCCTCATTGTCTGCGATTCTGTACTTCGCTTCCGCGTGGCATGTGCGTGTCTAAAGCTGAGTTGGTTTCATCTGGGATGACACCTCCATGACTTTTGCCCTGACTCGAGGGAAGCTCTTCCAGCCGGGCTCCTCTGCACCCACTTGCATCTCCAGCAGTTCCTGCTAACAGCTGTCCGCACATCTCACTGGATTAATCAACTCCCGAAGGACGAGGCTTCACAGACTCATCCAAAGCAGCTCCCTAACATCTCATCGTCACCCTTTGCTGATCACAAGTGACTCGAGCCTTTCATTATTTTTTTGTATCTTCTTTTTTAATGTGGGGTCTTCGGGAGATCTCAGGTGGCAGTCCAGGGTCTTTTTAGCTGGCTGGAGCACTTCAAGTTTCCACAGATTTGAATGTGGGACTTAAGTGTGGTTTTAAGGTGACAGAGATGGTCTCGGTGGGATGTGAGCTGTGGGGGGCTGTGGATCAGATTTACCTTCCTGCCAAAATGGGTGTTTGCTGCACATACCCTGCTGCTACCACTGGCGCTGATGTCCTAGCCTACAGTTTGGGGTACAGAATTGCCTCCTAGCATCACCTGGAAGGTACCTAATTATTAGAGAGAGGCAGATAGGTTTAGCTGCCTTGATACATGGATGTGCCCTGCCCTGAGGCACAAATGAATGGGTCGGTGACTAAGGAGAGCAGGTAAGGCCCAGTGGGAACAAGAGGATGTGACCAGGCCCTTGACGGCTCCAGGGACCTGGCCAGTGGTTTGGGGTAACCTGTACCTTGGACACAGTCACAGTGGGCATCTAGGCTGTTCCAGGATGGCTTGAGCTAGGAGCTGCAAAAGAAAGGAGCAACGAGTCCTAGAGGGCAGAGATCCCCGTGCCATTGTTGCGTTCCTCCTATTTGGGCCTATCTCTCATTACAGGAGCAGGGATGCAGGTGTTTCTCTTGATGCTGAGAGGGGCAGGTGGGATGAACAGGGCACCAGCCCCTCCTCACTAGGATGCCAGGGTGCATCCCAGCACTGTCAGGTTGGCAGTGCCCATGCAGATGCCAGGGGTACGGGCCGGCCAGCTGCCCTGCCCTGCCCTTAGGGACCATGACCCCAGGGAGATGGGAGTTCAACAAGAGTAGTTGCTTCACAAGGAAGCAATCCTCAATGCACAAGCTAAATCTATTCCAACACGGAGGAAAGGCAGCAAGAAGGCACAGCAGCCCCCCTGGCTCTCCAGGGACCTAGTGGACCTCCTGCAGCTAAAAAGGAAAGCCTACAAAGGATGGAGGATGGGATTCACCTCCAAGGAGGATTATTCTGTGCTGGTCCGGTCCTGCAGGGACCAAACCAGGAAAGCCAAGGCTGCAACTGAACTCCAACTAGCTTCAGGCATCAAGGACAACAAAAAGTCCTTTTTCAGATATGTGGGGAGCCGGAGGAAAAGCAAGGGCAATGTTGGAGCCGCTGCTAAACCAGATGGGGCAACTGACAACTGACACCCAGGAAAAAGCCAACCTATTAAATAGGTACTTTGCGTCAGTCTTTCATCAGTCCCACGGGACGCCCATGCCTGCTATGGGACAGGGAGATCCGGGTGATGGGGATCCCCTACCCTCCATAAATGCTGACCTCGTGAAGGAACACCTTGAGAAGGCTGGATACCTTCAAGTCAGCCGGCCCTGACAACCTGCACCCCAGGGCACTCAAGGAGCTGGCGAGCGTCATAGCCCAGCCCCTGGCACGGGTCTTCGAGAGCTCCTGGCGCGCTGGTGCAGTGCCCGAAGACTGGAAGAAGGCCAATGTGGTGCCGATCTTCAAGAAAGGGAGGAGAGTGGATCCGGCTAACTACAGGCCCATCAGCCTGACTTCTGTCCTGGGAAGATCCTTAGAAAAGTTTATTAAGGAGGCCATCCTTGAGGGACTGGCCCAGGCTAACATCCTAAGGGACAGCCAGCACGGGCTTGTTGCAGGTAGGTCTTGTTTGACCAATCTCATTTCCTTCTATGACCAGGTGACCTATCACCTGCACAAGGGAGAAGAGGTTGATGTCATATATCTTGACTTCAAAAAAGCTTTTGATCTGGTATCCCACGAATCACCTCTTGGCCAAACTGCCCAGTTGTGGCCTTGGCTCCACCACGATCCACTGGCTGGGAAACTGGCTCCGTGGTCGGACCCAGAGGGTTGTGATTGATGGCAGTCACTCATCATGGTGCCCTGTGACCAGCGGGGTCCCTCAAGGCTCTGTCCTGGGACCCATCCTGTTCAACATCTTCATTAACGATGTGGACATTGGAGTCAGGAGTGGACTGGCCAAGTTCGCCGATGACACCAAACTTTGGGGCAAAGCATCCACGCCAGAAGATAGGCGGGTGATCCAGGCTGACCTGGACAAGCTCAGCAAATGGGCGGACGAGAACCTCATGGTGTTTAACATCTGAAAAATGCAAGGCTCTCCACCCTGGGAGGAAAAACCTGCAGCACCCTTATAGGCTCAGGCAGTGCTATGCTTGGCTAGCACTACAGAAGAAAGAGACTTGGGGGTCATCATTGACCACAAGATGAACATGAGCCTGCAGTGCGATGCTGCGGCTAGTAAAGCGACCAAAACGCTGGCTTGCATCCATAGATGCTTCTCGAGCAAATCCCGGGACGTCATTCTCCCCTTGTACTCGGCCTTGGTGAGGCCGCAGCTGGAGTCCTGCGTCCAGTTTTGGGCTCCACAATTCAAGAAGGATGTGGAGAAGCTTGAGAGAGTGCAGAGGAGAGCCACGCGCATGATCAGAGGTCAGGAAAACAGACCTTACGATGACAGGCTGAGAGCCACGGGACTCTTTAGCCTGGAAAAGCGCAGGCTCAGAGGTGATCTGATGGCCACCTATAAGCTTATCAGGGGTGACCACCAGGATCTGGGGGAACGTCTGCTCACCAGAGCGCCCCGAGGGATAACGAGGTCGAACGGTCACAAACTCCTGCGAGACCGTTTCAGGCTGGACATAAGGAAGAATTTCTTTCCTGTCCGAGCCCCCGAGGTCTGGAGCAGTCTGCCAGCGGAGGTGGTTCAAGCACCTACACTGAACACCTTCAAGAGTAAAATTGGATGCTTATCTTGCTGGGATCCTATGACCCCAGCTGACTTGCTGCCCTTTGGGCAGGGGGCTGGACTCGATGATCTCCCGAGGTCCCTTCCAGCCCTGATGTCTATGAAATCTATGAAATCTATGAAATAAATCTGTGAAATTCAGATAGAGAGCTGGTTGCATCCTGGAGCTGTCTAAAGGGGAGGGGGACCCCTAAACATCAGGTGGGAGATTGAGGTGCACTGGGGCTGGGGGACATAGGCATAGTCTCTGCTGCTGTCTTTTAGAGATTGATGCTCGGGAAGGAGAGCACCCAACTGGCAGGTCCCGGCAGTCGTGGCTTCCTCCTCGTTGTGACGCAGCCTGCAGAGATGCACAAGGTCGGCTCTTTCGACCTCTAATCCTTGAGGGTCCGGGGCTTATCCCCAGCCAAGAACATCAGCCCAGAGCTGCGGACCTTCAGAAACCTGCCCATTCCCTACCTATAACGCTTTGGGCGTGCTGCACTCACTGTTCGCACAGAGATTAGCTTTCTTCCTGCATGTGCTAATTCTGCTAAGGACAGGCGGCAATCCCCCTAATGAAGCCTGAAGTCCAGGCGGTTTCCCAAGCGGCTGCGCCCAGGGCCCGTGGGCATTCTCACCGCGAGATGCCAACTCCCACGTCGCTCGCTGACACGCACACGACTGAGCCGAGGAAAAGAGCCGGTTACCTCCAGTGACTCGCTTCCCACTGGCTGCAATGGGTTGTCTAAGAGGATGTAATTTAATTAGAGCTGCACTGGGTCGTTCTTTAATGAGGACTGAGATTGATTAATCATTGGGAGCTGCAGTGAGAAAGAGACTTTGTTCCTTTTCAGCAAATAATTAAGCAAGCACCCTGTGCTTTCCACAGCTTGAAGAGGGCTCATTTTCTCTCTCTTATCTACATCTTATTTTCATAAGTGCTTTGGAATTAGTCCTTAATTGTTTCGTTGCTGCTGGTGTTGTGTGTAATTACCTTGCTTTTGGCAGTGCAGCATCGATCCAAGAACAAAGGGCTGGTCCGCACCAGGAAATCAACCAAAATATTGCAGAGTACTTCTTGGGTGGGTGCTGACTTCCAAAATAAAAGCTATTTTTATTCGGAGCCAATGGCTGTGCTTTGGACGTGCATTCATACTTTTTTCTGGCATTCAGTGACTTCTCTTCTGGAACGGGTTGTCCACCTGAGGCAGATTGCAGAAGAGACGCTGAGAAGCAGCTTGTTTTGCAACAGGTCTTCTGGTCACACTCCCACAATTCACCTCGAAGTGGCTTATCCTCAACCAATTTCGGCAAGAACATCCACCCCAATACCCGATTTCACATCTCCATGTTCAAAGGTATTTGCAATGATGATGGGCAGCGGTGGAGGAGACCCTAGAGGAGAACCGCATAGCTTTGTTTCATGCTCTGTACTGCTAAAAGCTATTGCAAATGTGCAATACTTGCAAATATTGTGCAG